>NW_025814849.1:2695000-3197500 GCF_022079265.1 Lynx rufus | reverse complement strand
TTTTCTTACCAGTCATAAGACCCCCAACTCAAGGACTCTCGGAGGACCCAGGCAGTTAATTACCTCAAATATCAAGAAGCCTGGAGGTGTAGGAGCTTGACGAAGTCATCGTGAGGCTGGCGTTGTTTTGCACCTGCCATCCTCAGAGCGATGGCTTTAATACCGAGTTTATTGCCTCATGGTCACAAAACGGTTGCAACAGCTCCACGTACGACTTTCACACGCTACTTCTGTGCAGGAAAAGGACAGGCTTCCTCATCATCTGTCTTTTTACCACAAAGCACAATCTTTCCTAGAAGCTTCCCTGACTTTCACCTACACGCACCCACTCTTCTGTCCCACCTGCTTGGCCAGACTGAGTGATTTGAACACCCCTAACCCAGTGGGATCATCTTATTTACAAGAATAAAACCTTGAGAAGACAGAGGTGGGCTGGAAATTAAAACATATTTCCAACTTTGTTTGATGCCCCTTCCTTTCTTACGCTTTTCTCTCTCTAATGCCCTGTCTCTCTTTTCTCTAATGCCCTCTATTACCCAAAAGATGTCACGCAATACTGTGAACATGGCTGCGGCATCGGGCTTCATTGGCGGAAAAAACCCTTAGACGAATGGTTACATTTTGTAATTGACCTTTCCCTTTCATTCTGATTGTGTTTCTTTTTGTCTGCGCAGGCCTGTATTAGCATTCGAGCAAAGTAGAACCACAAATTCTTTATACAATCTCTCACGTCCTCTGTCCGCTATGCGACGCACAGAAGGGCAAGTTGACTTTTATTCTCCCAGTACCTAAGAAAGTATGTCTCCCCTTTAAGAAAAAAGAAAGAAAAAAGTGTCAGCTGGTTCACAGGGTTCCCGAATTTAAGCTGCGGCCTGAAATGCAAGGACAGTTAGCCAACATGGACACAGGTTGGTTAACATCACTCCAGATGAGCTGTGGGAAGAAAAGCCTTTTGCAAATGAAAAATCTTGCTGGGACCCAGCAGAGCCCAAGTGTTTTATGAGAGGGTGGCCCGGAGGTAAACAGGTGCTGCCGTGCCCCGGGGGCGAGCGAGGGAGGACGCAGCCCCGACCCCAGAGCTTGTCTCTGCTGATCAAAGTCGGCACCGGCACCTGCCCCCCATAATCACGGGCGCCCACCTTTCAAAGCAGGCCGGGATAGATCACCTGTCAGGGTTGATAACTTTGTAGTCCTGCCTGAGTTACAAAAACATTGTTAAGGTAGGTTTTTAAGACGGTTTTTTCCCCCTTTCTTTCTTCTAGTGCAAATATTCCCCCAAACGCCATGGAGTGCTCCCTTTGAGGACATCTGTCGGGAGAGACCCCGGGTCGTCAGAGACCGCCCGAGAGCATCCCATCCATCATTACCGCGCTCCCGGAAGCCACCGATTCCAGAAGAGTCCCTCCGTGTGGGACGGAAGCGTGTGTTTCAAGGATGGATGTTAAGAACTCTTTCCTACAAACTGAAGCCCTCTGGATGCGGGCTTGGTATCCGCCCTCCTCCCTGCACAAAAGATGTGTCTTAGAACAACAAAGCGAAACTCAGGGACTTTCGAGAAGTGCCCCTCGGCTGTGGATGGTGTGCGGGGTCCGGGAGCGTCACCTTCCCAGGGGCGGGACTGTCGGGAGTCCCCAATTACGAAGGCTCACCTCCGCAGCGGCAGAAACTTCACCCGCACGGATTTCAAACGCCTCCTTCCCTCCTCCCTCCAGCTTGGCCTTCACACTCTTAATAAAACATTAAAAAATACGCCACGCTATGTTGCCTGAGCGTGTTCAGCGAGCTTCCCTGAAGTCTGGCCGTTTTTCTCCGTCGGCCCATTACAGCCACCTCCATCCATTTGCGTACAGAAATGTCCATGCATGAGGTCTGAGTCCCTGGGAAGTGAGTGTGATGTGATCGTGTTCAAAGAGGAAGGCCGAGCACATTCTCCACCGTGGCAGAGACACTGCACCTGCCTTTTCAACTTGAAAGACCAGTGGGTATCCTGTGTAACCCGAACACGGCATTGGGAAAGTGTTTCTCTAAAAAAAACCCTCATTCTCTTTAAAGATCACTCCTCATTAGCCTGCGGGGCTTACTTTCTGGGGGAGGGAGAGGCCGTAAACACAACGCCAGCCCTCCTCTGCCCCCCGCCAGATCGTCTTCTGGGTACCGTGCACACGGGAGTTTCTCCGGGCTCTGGACAGTCGTGGGGAACAGACAGGTGAACACGTTGGACCACTTAGGGGACGCTGAGCCCCCAGCGAGGCGGGCACCGACAGCGCCCCCGTTTTACAAACGGAGAAACGGACGCAGAGAAGTCCAGCAGCCCGCCCCGGCGGGCGAGGCAGACTGGAAACAGGGGCATAGTGGGGGCGAGACGGTGCTCGGTCCCAGATCAGACGGCGGCCCCGCGCCCTGCAAGTGTTAGGCGCCAGCTTGACCCCGGCCTCTTGTCTGCAGCCCCGAGAAAGCGGTGTGGGAAATCGGATGACGTCCACTGCTTGGAGTCACTTCTTGACTTTTGTTTTCTGTTTTCGGTCTTGAAGCAGCTTTCCCGCGGGCGCCGGTAGAGGATTAAAGAATACCAGCCCCCGGAGATCATTTTAATTTTGCTTGGGTGGCCCAAGGGTTAAGTTAGAGAGAGAGGCGAATGCCCCAGGCTCCGGAGGGTGGCGGGGAGGGACTCGTAGGCGCCCACCCTCCTAGCTCCCCTTACCTCTATCTGGACCACATATCTACCTCCAGATGAGACCGTCACGTGATCTCCCGCAACCCTCCCACTGTGACCCTGAGAAATCTAGTGGCTGCTCTTCCTCCGCTTGTCCCCCTCCCTCCTTCTTCCCTCCTCCTCCTCTCTCTCCTCCGTCCTCCCTCCCTCCTCCTCCCCTCTCTATTCTTTCTTCCCTCCCTCCTCTGCTCTCCTCCCTTCCCTCCTTCTCTCCTCCTCCCTCCCCCTCCCTCCTCCCTTCCCTCCTCCTCCTCTCTCCTCCTTCTTCCCACCCTCCCCCTCCTTTTCCTCTGCCCTCCTCCCCCTCTCTCCTCTACTCCCTCCCTCCTTCTTCCCTCCTTCCTCCCTCCCTCCTCCCCCTCCCCACTCCTTTCTTCATCCCTCTCTTCCTCCTCCTTCCTCTGCTCCCAATTAAACCCTCCTCCAACCCTGATCGCTTTGGGACACCCACCCTTGCCCCAGGCTCCCTCCCAAGTCCCGCAGCCCAGGCACAGCCTGTGTGCTGACCTCCACCCGGCACATCAGAGGCCCCGTCTCCCGCCACTTTCACCTTCCATTCTCCTCCGGCCTGCGGCCACGTGTCCTCTTCTGTCTTGGCGAGCGCCTCCTGGCCGCCCCAGTCAAAACCGTGGCCATCCCTGACCACCCGGCCCCTCCGACCCATCTGGGCCCAGCCCTGCTGCCCCCGCCCCCTGAGCGCCCACCTTTGGGCTCACTCAGCCAGCCAGCGAGGCGACCAGGTGGCAAGCGGCTGCCACCCCCTCCTGTCGTCTCCCAAGCCGGCGAGGCGACCTGTGCTCCGTGCCAGGATGCCCTTGCCCCCCGGCTCACGGCACAGGCATGGGGGGGCTGCTGTGAAGGCCAAGGAACTCAATGCAATGGAGTCCTTAGGACCATGGAGAGAGGTGGGAGGGCCGGTGCTCACGGGTGTGGGTTTGGAGCCACACAGCCAGGTCCACGATCGGGCTCCTGCTGGCTCCCCGCGTGGCCTTGGGCACGTGTCTCGACTCCTCTGTGGTCCCCTGTCCTCATCTGCGGCACGGGGATGAGAACGGTCCTGCCAGAAAGGGTCAGCGGATCGACATTCAGTGCTCAGCGATCGTTCATTCGCTCGACGAGAACCGACGGAGTCGGTGGTCCAGGACCCGTGACCAGACTGCCTGTCCTGTCCGGCTCTAATTCTCATTTGCTGTGTGACCCTGGGAATGTACTGAACCTCTCTGGGCCCCAAGGGAAAGCGGGGCTGACAGCGGCACCTCTCTGGGCGACCGTGACAGGAGACACTCCCGGAAAGCACTCGGCCCAGCAGCAACGACCGCTGTCTCCGCTGCTGCTGGAGTTACTGTTACCACGCCGGGAACTTCCGCCGGGCGCCGGGCGCCGCGAGGGCCGCGCGGAGGCTTCTGCGCGGCTCACGGCTTCTGCCCTGGCCATTGCCGTGTCCCTGCAGCATCGCCTTGCTGAGAGACGACTCGTGTGGGATCTGCTGTCTGCGTGCACTTGGGGCCACCCTTGGGAGGCCTCCCCCGCTCAAAACAGAAGTGCACCGAAGACGCGTCACTCACGAGCCCCTGTCACGGCGTGCTGGTCTCCCGCACCGGGCCGCGACCTCAGAGCCACGGTGCCCCGTTTCCCGGGCGCTGGCGCGGAGGAGGTGGCGAGGAGCTGGGCGGCAGAGGGAAAGAATGACGGAACACACGGGGATGCGCTGCAGCGTGACTCTGGACAGTCCCCTGCTCTGGGCTTCTCACCACGACCTCGCGGCTGGGATCCGTCCCCCAAAGCGGGCTTCCGTCTCCCCGGAGCGAAGGCGAGGGCCGGGAGGCTGGGAAATCGCCACATTAAGGCAGGCGACAATTCCTGCGGAAGTCCCGAGTCCGGCTCGAGACGACCCGAGGGCCTAGTGGTGGCGTTTGCGCTTTCGAGCCTCGATGCTTCTCCTAAAATTCACAAATTATCTGCGCGTGACCCAGGTCAGATGGGAAAGCGCCCCAAGAAGCAGTTTGGTAAGAAATCCCTTCTGTGGTCACGGGCATGCATCTCCGGCCGACTCGGCCCCGCCCTGTGCACCTGCCCCGACCGTGTGGTAAGAGCCCCTGACATCTGCGAACACGACTCCTGCGGTCTGTATCCACGCCGAAACGCATGCCAGTGCCACGGAACTTAGTTTTCCCGGGGACTGAGGTCTGCGGCTGACACAGCCGAACGCGGGCAGATGTCCACGGAGTTCACCACGGAGGAATCTGGGGGTCACACTCAGCTCTGATGCTCACAGCAGCTCTCCGTAGTGTTA
This sequence comes from Lynx rufus, assembly GCF_022079265.1. Taxonomy (NCBI): domain Eukaryota; kingdom Metazoa; phylum Chordata; class Mammalia; order Carnivora; family Felidae; genus Lynx; species Lynx rufus. The sequence continues at coordinate 3,192,494 of NW_025814849.1, read as the reverse complement.
TCTTTCCAGACTTTCCAAAGCTCTGTCAGCACGTCATTTCTATTTTTCCTAAGAGTCACTTTAAGGGAACATGACGTACATACACACACCCATACACGAGTATCTCTAGATGGTCTTTTTGGGGGGGGGGGGCTGGGCGGGAACGGTCCACAAATAGGTTTTTATTTGCGGGCATTTAAAAAAAAAACTTTTGTCTTTCTTTTTCAATGCGCTGAAGGCAATTTTGGATTTTATTCTGAATTAATTTGCCTACTCAGGTGGTGTTTCTCGAACGTCATCCCAAACCACCCGGGGTCCCTGTTCGGGAAGGCCGCAGCCATACACGTCCACGGGAGGTGGTGCCCCCAAACCGACCCGTACCTTTGCCCGGCTCTGGTATCGATGCGAAGGTGGCCTTACCGTCATCAGGCTCAATTCCTAAACACCCTCTTCAAGAAACAGGCTGTCCTGACTCCAGGCTTCTGTCTGTCTTTAGTAAGCCCTTAACACACGTTCAAAATTCTTACGGGCTCTTTGTTCAACCGAGAGCTTGACTTCACCACGACCCCACGGATAGCGTGGTTTATTGTGCCGGTTTCCCATGGCAGTGGGTCTGGACCGTGCCCTTGGAAACTCCGGGTTAGGACCTGAGTGTAGCTGTGCCTCTGACCGCTGAACCTGGGCTCCCTTCAGGTATTACCTACGTCCCTCCCGCAGCCAGCACAGGAGAAGAATCAAGTTCACAGACATACAGAGCTGATTAACTTCTCCTTAACGACTTGCCCACCCTTAGCAGCTATTTTCTTCCTGTCCAGGTCTATAATCTGTTTCGTAAACATGGCCGAGACTTGCCACAAAGCCAGCACGCTTTGGACGGGTGCACAGAACCGTCTAGGTACAACCTGATCCCAGCAAGCAACTGAACACTACCCCGACCTGGTCCTCTTACTTGGGCTGGCCCCACTCCCCGGAGATATTACCGGAGGCTGGTCCGGGGCTCACCAGGGTACCCCCACTCTGCGGCCAAGTCACTGCCTGAGGAAGCGCCTCCAACCAGGCCCTCACATCCAGCCTTCCGCATTTCCTGCGTTAATTCCACTGAAACTGAGATTGAATTATCCTGCCAACCTCAGCAGCCGCCCATCTGCCATTCCGTACGGGGCACCGTAATCTCTAGAGATGCACACTCAGGATTTGCCCAAAAAGCCAACAGAGGGGAAGTTTTCTCTAGTCTCTCCCCGCTCGGGAGAGGGAAACGTCATGATGCACAAGGGACGGGCACCAAACTAGAGAACAGATTTTATTTTTAAGAAAAATAGTGGAGCGTGAAAAATACCCTGTATTACAAATATGTACAAGCAGCACCACTCTTTCCGGGTGTGGTAGAGAGGTTACACTAGACTTGTCTAGTGTTTCTGGATCTATTCATGGAAACCATTTGTTTAACAATAGAAAGAGTCAATAAACCCTTTGGGTACTTTTGAATGATCTTTCTCCCCTCCCCTCCCCCCCCCCTTTCCACAAATCAGTCCAAACGTGTATAACATTGGCTTGGTTTCCATTAAAAAGCCACAAAATGTAACACTAGAGGGTTTCTGAGGGCTGGGCCTCCCCGTGCTTTTGTTGAGATTTCTTTTGTTGTCTCTCTGGAACAGCAAAATACTTGTTTGTCTTTTCGTTTTCAAGGAAAGAGGGAAGAAATGTATCGCACATTGTTTGCATTTGCAAATGTGGGGTTTGGTGACAGTTTCTGTCTTGGAGAAAGACGTTTGTGAAGGCTGGAGTCTATTTTAAGTGACTCCGAACGCACTGGAGTGTACTGAATTGTCAGGGCTCCCCTTTCTTCCTGTCTGCACAGAAACTGCTGTCCCATACACAGCCCTCCTGGGGGTGGGCCCCCGGGGATGGCTCCTTCCTGGACACCCGCTTCGCCTCCTTCCCTCCCTCCCTCCCTGTCCCCCTCCATGCCACCCAGCAGAAAGAAGTTCTTTAAGTGACAGAGAAGTCATCCCTTCTGATTTGCAAATGGGTAGCCAAGCCAACCTCAACACAGCACCGTGTATGTACGGAAGGTTCTAAACAAAAGTTTTCTCCTGAAAGCTGAACCAACCACTTTGCCACAAATTAGTTACACCAGGGGTTACTTAACCCCGAGGGGCTCTCCTTCTGCAAACAAAACAGAACAACAACAACAACAACAACAACAACAACAACAAACCTGTAAGCTCATATTTACTTTCAGTGTTATCACAGCATCCTGACTTTCAGGGCAAAAACTTTTTTCTTTCACTTTTATTTAAAAAACCAACCGAGCGACCGACCGGTGGCTCTGACTGCCACCGTGTCCTGTCTGGGAAAAGTTTTCCACTCCAGCCTCCCCTCCCCCCCACCCCCTCCACACACCCCTCCCTCCCCCCCCCCACGAGCCAGTTCACACACAGGTGGGAGGCTGGTCAGGGATTTCGTATTTCCCCAGATGCGTCTTTTGGGGATGCTGGCCTTTTTTGTAAATCCCACTGTTGGTGATCACGCTGGCCGGTTTCCTCCTGCTCTTTGTCTTGAACCTGCGGCTGCAAACGTTCTGCCAGGACTGCAGGGTCTTGGACGTCCAGATCCACATGCCGCTGGTGATACCCACCACCAGCAGCATGAAAATCTTCACCATGAAGATCTCCACGGCGGGGATGGAGGCGGCCATCAGACAGTCCAGACTCTTGGTCTGGTTGTTCGTTTTGCACGTGTGCTGGGTGGCCAGGACCTTCCAGTACTCCATGTTGAGGCGCTCGTAGAAGTAACAGGCGATCACACAGGTGGCCGGCACCGTGTAGAGCACCGAGAAGACCCCGATTCTCACCATGAGCTTCTCCAGTTTGTCCGTGTTCTCCCCGCCGGTCTTCATCACCCTCCTGATGTGGAAGAGCGCCACGAAGCCGGACAGAATGAAGGAAGTGCCCACCACGAGGTAGCAGGCCAGCGGGATGAGCACGAAGCCGGTGAGGGCGTTCACGTCCATGCTGCCCACGTAGCACACGCCGGTGAGCTCGTCCCCCGCCACCCGGCGCATCACCAGGATCAGGATGGTCTTCACGGCCGGGATGGCCCAGGCCGCCAGGTGGAAGTAGCTGCTGTTGGCTTCGATGGCCTCGTGGCCCCACTTCTTGCCCGCCGCCAGGAACCAGGTGAGCGTGAGAATCACCCACCACAGCGAGCTGGCCATCCCGAAGTAGTAGAGGACCAGGAAGACGAGGGTGCAGCCGGTGCTCTCCAGCCCCTCCTGGATGACGTAGAGCTGTCCGCTGTCGCGGTCGCAGGCGATGCTCTCGGCGCCGGCAAAGAGGCGGATGAGGTAGCCCACGGAGTAGACGCAGTAGCACATGGAGAGGAAGATGATGGGGCGCTCGGGGTACCGGAAGCGCGCCGGGTCGACGAGGAAGGTGAGCACGGTGAAGGCGCTGGAGACGAAGCACAGCACGGCCCACACGGCCAGCCAGACCACGGCGAAGCGCTTGTCGCCGCGGCTCCAGTACACGTCCACGCCGGGCGCGCACAGCGGCGCGCACGCGGCGCTCTTCTCCACGTGGTGGAACTTGCCCGGGTTGTCACAGCTGGCGCGCCCCGGGCCCGCGTCCCGGAGCGGGTGCTCCTGCGCGCCGTGCGGCCGCTGCGGCCGGAAGAGCGGCGGGAACAGGCCGGAGCCCCGGGAGGGCTCGTCCGAGCCGTTGTTGGGCGCCTCCATGCACAGGTAGTTGGGGTCGTTCTTGTTGGGGAGCCTGCTGCAGTCCAGCGAGTCGGGCCACTTGAAGTTGAACTGCTCCATGATCGGGGAGCACTTGAGCCGGGCCTGCTCGCACATGACCCGGCAGGCGGGGATGGGGGTGGAGACTTGCTCGGTGCACATGGGCGCGTACAGCGAGCACAGGAAGAAGCGGAGGTGGCCGTGGCAGCCGTACTCCACCAGCGGCGCGAACTCGTGCAGCTGGATGGCGGCCTCGCGCTGGTTCTCGTGGCCCATCAGGTTGGGCATGCGGGTCATGTTGTAGCCGATGTCCTTGCACATCGGGATCTCGATGGCCTGGCACTTGCCGTCGCCCGGGCGCTCCGTGTCCATGGAGCTGATGGCGGCGCACGAACCCATCACCTGCAGGACCAGCCACAGGCGGGGGCCCGGCCGCGGCATGCTGGCGTCGGAGGTGCCCCGGCGGGGAGGTCGGCTCCCCTCAGCGCCGCCGCTGCCCGGCTCGGGCCGCGGGCCCCGGCTCCCCGTCCCCGCTCGGGCCCCCGCCCATGCCCGCTCGGCCGGCCCGAGCGCTGCGCTCCGCGCCCCCGGCCTCGGCCGAGGTGGGGGGGGGGCCGCGGAGGGAGGGGAGGGCAGGGGTGGGGAGGGGACGGGGACGGGGAGGGGACGGGGGAGAGACGGGCGAAGTTGGCCAACAGTACCGGGAAGCGCGACGGGCCCCGGGCTCCCGGCGGGCGGCGGCTCCCGGCCGCGGCAAACTTTGGGCTCTTCCGCGAGCGCGTCCGGGAGGCCGGCGGCGCGGGGCGCACGGTGGCCGGCCGGCTGGCGGCGCCTCCTCCCTCCCGCGCCGGCCTCGCCGGGCCCGGCCGCAGCTGCTCGGCGCCGCGCGTCCCGGGCGGAGAAGACGCGCAAAAGGCGAGGGGGGGCGGGGGGAGCGCGGCCGGGCGGCGACAGGCCCCGCCCCCCGGGCGCGCGCCCCGCCCCCGCCGCCGCTTTGCATGAGAAAGCCGGCCCGGCGCCCGCTCCCGCCGCCCCGCCGGCCGGACCCCCCGCCGGCCCGCCCGCCGCCCCCCCACCCCGCCCCCCCGCGCGCCCCGCCCCCGCCCGGGGAAGCCCCGGGTGTCCCCTCCCCCCCCCGCCCCCCTGCGCCGCCGGGGGGCCCGGCTCGCCGAAGTTCGGAGACGGGGCCGGCGGAGCGGGCGGGTGGTCCGCGGCGGGGGGCCGGGGGGCGCATCTTCCCTCGCCCTGACGGTGGGCCCCGGGCGGGGGGCGCTTTCAAAGCGAGGTGGGATTTGCGTTTTACAGCCCTGGCCATAAAGTGGCCCCTTGGCTTGTAAACCTGCCCGCATCCTCCCGAGGCCCGGGAGTCACCAGGCCTGCGCTCCGGGCCGCGGCTCCGGGGAGGGGCTGCCTTTGAAATTTCAAAGGGAAGAGCTCGGGGCAGGGGGAGGGGCCGGGGGAATCCGGATTTTAGGGCCGCTCCTGCGAGGGCTCCGCGGGCCGGGCGGGGAGGGGGAGGGGCGGCAGCCTCCCGGGGCGCTTGCGATCCCCCCCCCCCCGGGAAGCGGGGGCTTGGCTTGTGCGATGACCCCCCGTCGCCCCCGACGAAGCCGCGCAGTGTAGGGGCCTCGCGCCAGGCAGGGCTGCTGAGTTCTTCTAGGCGGCCGAGTTTATTTATTATAGGAAGTCATTCGCTCGTCGGGTATTTATATTATTTGGCGACTGATCTGCCCGGCCTGCGCCCTCCTGGGCCGCAGACCCGTAAGACGATGCGGAATTGGGGGTGGGAGGTCGCGCGGCGTCAGCTCGCGCGCGGAGGGTCCCCAACTCCCGCGGGAGGCGGGCTGGGGCGGGGGGGCGGCGCGCACGCCACTCAATTTCGATGAAAGTGGAGAAGAAGCGTCCCGGGCGGACGCCCCTGTCTCACCCCCTCATACAGGAGCCAGTTTGTGACAAGTCACTTGGGACACAGGGTCTGCCGCCCGGGGCGTGCGGGGGCGGGGGGGGGGCACACCCACACCACTCCTGGCCTCCAGAAGAACTTGCAAAGCCCGTAGTGACCCTTAAATAAACAGCTCCCCTAGGAGGTGGCCGGGCGGGTCTCTCTCCTCTTAGACGCCCTCTAGGTCAGGATCTTTTTTAAGTTCCTCTGAGACTCCCAGGATCTCGTACAGAGGGGCAGTTGGATGACTGCGGCCAGAGGAGAGGTCGGAGGAGCGGGCCTTCCTTCTTCCTCCGCCTTCCTTTCTGAGGTTTGACAGTGGAGAGGTGTGCGGTGTGGATCGCTGCGGCCCCCTCAGTCTCCCCGCCCTGCACTGGGCACTGGGGGAGCTGGATGCATCCCTCCAGGGGAAGGCGCTGCGGGTTTGCTGGCTATCTCTAGGAAGTGCTCCCGCGGGAGAGGCGACTGCAGGCACTCCTCCTCCCCCCCGGGAAGCTTTTGGTAAGCTGTGGCAGAAGGGGGGCCCTTCCTCTGCGAAGGCTCTTCGGAATACTGGCTTTTATTTAAGACGAGTGGTACTCTTTTACATCTGTAAGAAACTTGGGAGATGTCACATATCCACGTACCCATCCACCAGCCTATCCATCTGTCCACCCATCCAAACATTCATCCATCCATCCATGCACCCATCATCCACGCACCCATTCACCACCTACCCAGCGTCCTCCCACCCACCAACCCTCCATCCATCCACCTGCCTATCCACCCATCCATCCGTCCAGTAAACACCCAGAAGACTGAGGCTGAGGCTTGCCCAGGACCCCAGAACTAATAGGCAGATTTGTGCAGCCGGCCCTGAATCGCTGCCCTGACTCTCGCTGTGGGGGTGTTGGAGAAAGCTGCGGGGAGGGAGAGAGTGGAAAAGACACCTTCAACCGTGTCATTATTTCCCAAGTTAAAAAACAAAACAAAACCAAAAAAACCCCTGCTGTTTTAAAGGCTGCCATTCTTGTTATGATTTTGCGTTTGTTGTTGTTTGTTTAGTGACTTATTTTAAAACCTTTAAGTTAAAAAAAAAAAATTCAGCGGGCATCCCTTGGCCTCTCCAGAATCTTCCTTGCCGAGGTCCTTCATTGGTCCCATTTTCTCTCCTTTCCTTTTTTGCTTCTCTCCCACAGAAACTCTGGACGCAAGGGAGAGCCCCAAACGCCAGGAGTGGGCGTGAGCTATTTGAGAAAGTGCGTCCTAATCGATCTTTTATGTGCCATTCTAATTCAGCCATGTTCAGACCCATTATTTTAGCTATAACCACTTCAGATGGCTTTCTTCCCTCGTTTTTATAAAAATGTCTGCACCAGGGCTCCGCTCTGCCCAGCTGAGACAGAAACCAACAAATAGACGTTATTATAGATGAGAAATGAACAGCTGTGAGATAACTCTGTAACTAATAAATGAAAAGGGCCTTTCGATGGCTCCAGCTGAAAAGATATTTTATTTTATTTTTTTCCTGTGTGTGGGATTTGAGATGTGTGATCGTTAGGAGCAGGGAGGTCCCCTGCTGCTTGGCCCTGGCTGGCAACCGGCCCCCCTCTGGCAAATGTTATGGAGAATTGGGAGGAATTTTATGGCTGTCTTTCCCCTCAGCTCTTTTTTCTTTTGTCTTCTTTGAAGAATGACTTTAGACATTTTATTTACATATTTAACCATGGATGAAAGCGGCGAAAGAAAGCATTTGGGGCTGTCGTGGGAATAGTGATATGTTTAAATTAATGGAAATCTTATTAGGCCTCTAAAATTTTGAGCAAAGGTTTTTAATGAAACTTTATAATTAAACATGATTTCAAATAACATGCAGGGACAAGGAATATAATTTTTTTTTTTTTACCCCAACCACCTAAAAAAAAGATATCCAAGAACTACTCTTCACACACGGGCTACCTTCGAGCTCTTGCAAAAATGTTCCCCCAGAAAAGTAGAAGGTTTTTGAAAGGGACTATTTCTGAAGTCAGGCAGTGTCTCGAACGATACCTAAATATTTTCGGGTGGAAGGGAATTGAAAGCGAGGCAGTGACATTCCATTCTGGCAAAGGCCAAAGTATAAAATACTTTGACACGGATGTTGCTAGAAATCAAAGTTGCATCTCTTATTATTATGTTATAGTCAGTGGAACTTATAAGCGCTGTGCTCGGCTCTCTGAAATGAGATTAGAGAAAACCCATATAATCTCTTTAAGATTAAAGTACTGACACTTTCAGCAAGAGAAAGAAATTAAAGCATAGGCTTTGCACGGTACAGGCTAATTGCGAGAGTAGAGTTGTAGCGTGTCAGCCGAGCTCGTGAAAAGAAAGAGGAGAGCGTTGGGGAAGTTTCAGATAAAACGTGGCTCAGGTTGCCTCTCACTGCCTGTTCCCGGCTCTCGCGTGGACGGTCTCTCCCGGCACGTTCAGGTTTGGCGATCCCGTGAAACGAGGATTGTGGTCTTTCAACTTCCAGTGTCATCAATGTGTGTAATTTCACCAGGAACTTTTCCAAGGCTGCTTCCCAGCAAGGGGAAAACGTGGTCTCTTTGCTGACCATTGCCTGACGTGCAGAGAGGTCTCTGATACCAGTAGGCGCTGTTTCCCTGACCTCATCCTGTGGTACATTTCTGCAGAAACTTATTACCAGACTTAAAAAAAAACAAAAAAACAAAAAAAAAAGGCAGTCAGGGAAAATTCTATTTTCTAACCCAACAGGCACCCTGGCCCCCCGTTTTTCTGCAAGGAAAATACCTTTCGTCCTCTGATGTGGTACTTACTAGGGAAAAACACACTGTCTGTGCCTCCGGAAGCAATGCGGCAAATTCAACAGGCACAAAAGTTTGCACTACACCTAAAAACGCTCCTTGTAAGATGCCGGTGGGGGTGCGGAGGGCAGAGCTCCCCAAAAGCACGCACGTCGTGAAGCAGATGACTGGCATGCACTGGGTTACTCCGATACAATTTAGGCACAGCTATTTTAAGGCCACTTCTCCTGAAATGTGGTTTGAAATATTACCAAAGATTCCACGGGGTGCACCAGTGTGAATTGCAAATCAGAGCATGCTTCTAATCTCCCTTTCAAGGGCCGGCTTTGGATCCCGGGCGTCTACGGGGCTCCCCGCTGCTTCTGGCGCAGGAGGGACCATTCAAGGAGTCAGCTCAGTCTCCTATTCCCACACTCCAAAAAACAACACCGCAGACAGACACCCTCCAACTAAATTAGATTAAACTCCTTGTTCTCCACAGCACATTAGTCTTTTCACTGCCCAAGGTTGATTATTCAGAGCCTCCTAATTTAAAGGTACAGTATTTCTTTTTCAACACAACAGCAGCAGCCACAAACATACTGGAAAAAAGGGACAAAGCCAGCCTTCGTGTAAGTGTTCCCAAATTACAAGGACATTATCTGTTTAAAATATAGGAAAGGCTTAGCACATGCCTGCTCTAAAACACAACCAAATTGACCCTTAACCTGTGACAGAACCGGCCCCTAGAAGAAGGACTTAAACCCCTTATTCTATATGGGACTGCCTTTTTCTTTTTTCTTTTCTTCTCTCTCTTTTTTTTTTTCTAAAGAATTATATGAAAAAAAGAAATCACAGAATTCCAGAAAAACGGAACAAAAGAGATTCTAGAATGTGCGTGTGCGTGTTTTATTTTGTTCTGCGTTTTTATTCTGCACAGCTTTAAGGGACAGTCTGTTGGAAATGAATGCGTGTGATGAGTTCAAACTTCAGTTTTTGACCTAATTGTTTTGCTTCCCCCCTCCTTCCAGGCCCACCCCCCTCCCCCCTTCCCCCTCCCCCCTCCCCCCCTTGCCTCGTCTGTTTGGGATATATTGATTTAATTACCCACGTTCCCATCTGTTTGCTTTCTGATTCACCACCCCCCCCCCCAACCCCAGAGCATTTTCACTGCCTGTCCCGGGGAGCTGGGCCACCACATGGAGGCCCAGAAAGAGGTCAGCCCCTCCCCGCCCCCCAGGGCCGCTGCCCCCGCACAGGTGACAGAGGGAGATTAAACAGAGAAACCATCCCTTGAGGGGCGGAGCGAGGACACCCTCAAAGCCTGGTCCTGCCTCAAAAAGAATCAAGAACGAGCCACACTCCCACTTTGGACTTTGGTTGGCTGAGTCTGAAACCACATGGCCGAACGCACGGCGGCCCGAGGCCGCGGCGCTGAGCTGCGTGGGCTCTGGGTCCGAATCCCCTCCGCCACCTTCTCCCACATGACCCAGGGAGCGGTCCCTTTGGTCTCGTGCCTCAGTTTTCTCAGCAGAAAAATGGGCTCCGGCAGGGCTCCAGGCTCCCAGGGCAGGGGGAGGATTATGTCACAACGCACGGGGAGCGCGTAGAGAACCAGGCCGCCGTGCAGCAAGCATTCGGTTCACGGTGCAGCGCTCCAGCGTCCACAGAAGGAGGGAGCGAAATCCAGAGCTGCCCAGGGTGTGACACTTGGGAGCGAGCGTCCGGGGAAAGCACAGTGTTAGGACTGAGGTGATAGGAGCGGATGTTCCTGTAAGTGAATGATGAAAATGCTAGAAAATGCTAGAAGGAGCAGGAGCCAACAGGGCATCTGATGAGTGGCCAGCACTGGCTGAGCCTCTCCTGGGGGGTGACTCACTTACAGGCACCCCAAGCAGCCTGTCCAGGGGAGATGCCCATTTTAGAGACGAGGAACGGGAACCTTTGGGCGTCCAAGGAGCCTGGCCAAGGCCCCACGGCCTTCAGGAGTGGGCGGGGGGCTCCGGGCTCCCTCCACCACGGCCTCTCCACAGTAGGCTCTGTGGGTCAGCCTGAGCTTTCTGCTCGGCTGGGGACCCTCTTCTGGTGTCATGTCGGCAGCCAGGAGAAAGATAAAGGCCCGGATGGTGGCCTTTTCCCTTTCCTCTGGGCTGAGACGCGTCGGCCACTGTCTTATCATCTTGACAAGTGTTTCCTTATCGCTTTCTTGTTCGCGTGCTTTCTTGCCTTTGAAGGGATCCTTTAGGGTCACCAGTGAGGAAAAGGTGGAGGAAACACCATGTGGGAGGTACTAGCACGTACTGGTTTATTCCTGTCCTGGGCTGTGTGGCCTCAGGCAAGTTGCTTAACCTCTCTGAGCTTCGCCATAAAATGAGGATAATGCCAAGTCCTCCTTTATCTGGTCTGGGGTGGGAGCCAGCGAGACAACTCAGAAAGCACTTACAGGTGTGTCTGGCACCGGGGTTTTGGCCGCGACGCTGAGGTCCGTCCGCTCTGTCCGGTCAGCTCTTCGACGTGTCTTGGCCCGCTAGACGGCCGACGGTTTCCTAAGAGCATCAGCCGCGAGCCTTTTTCTTTGCGCAGAACCGCTACCCTCGTGGCTTCCCTCGTCTTCCTCCAGCGAAACCAGGAACGGGCAGCCGGCAAGCTGGGGGGCTCTCTGCCGCCTCGGGGGCCTCCTGAAGCGGCGGCCGCATCCTGAGCGCGGACCCTCTGCCGCTCCCACGGGCGTGTCCAGCCACCACTGCCACTGAGCTCCCGGCAGGGGCTCCGGGTCCTCCGTGGGCCTCTCCCCCACTGTCCCGCGAAGACAGACACCTGCGGCCTTGAGGACAGAGGTCAAGCTTTGGCCTCATATTTCACTGCAGGAAACAAAGTCACGTTCAAGCCGTCCGTTTGCGTCCCTCGTCGTAAACGGCGGTTCGCAGGAGTGAGCATGTTTTTGTCTAGGGTCCGGAAGAGGGCAGGACAGACGGTTTTGCTGTTCCTGCCTGCATTTCACTGTTTGCCACAAAGTAAGACTCGGGAAGGTCTTTGTTCCTGCTCTGGTAGCTGAGGCCACAGACCTCGGGGACGGACAGTCTCCCTCCTTCGATGACGGTCAGGCTCTCTCTCTCTCTCTCTCTCTCTCCTTTTCCTTCCTTCCCTCCTCCCTAACACGTATGTATTACTTATAAAATCTAGTCATATAAATACTCTAATTGTGAAGCTGCCTTTCTGAGCTTGACCTTGTGTGCGTCCCCAGGACCGAGACCTGGGCCCAGTTCATGTTTTCTCAGCAATCGAACAAATGACTTTTCCCTACGCTGCCGTCCTACGTGGAAGGTTGTGCTCTCTCCGTGGCCGGGAGCCACGGGATGTGCTACTGACCCACTTACGCACCGAGGACGGACACGTGAGGCTGGATTGGCCCCAAGGTCCCAGCCAAAAGAGGAGCCTTAGCCGTCCCCTGCCCTCAGGCCGTGGGGACGCGGGAGACGGGAGCGTACGGCTGCCTCCTGCTTACTCAACAGGTGTGCCAGCCTTTTAGGAAACTCCATTGAACTCCTTTCATCCTTCCACAACCTCATAAAGTCGGGGCTGCTGTCTCCGTCCCCCCAAGTGACTGAAGTGTAAAGGGGGTTGAGTAAATTTTTTTTTTTTTTGAGAAAAAGAGTACGATCAGGGAAGGGGCAGGGGCAGAAAGAGAGAGAGAGAGAGAGAGAATCCCAAGCTGTCAGCACAGAGCCCACCATGGGGCTCCCTCCCACGACCCTGAGATCACAAACTGAGCCGAAATCAAGAGTCGGGCACCCAACTGGCTGAGCCCCAGGGTGCCCCAGGGCTGAGTAACCTGAGCAAGCCGTGCAAGCATCCTGGGGTCCGCGGACCCCGCTCCCCACCCCTCGGCCCCCTTCTCCCGTCCGCCAGTGTCGACAGAAGAGCCAGGGGATGCCGGAGCAGGGAGGCGGCACGGAAAGAGAAGGGCGGGTGGTGTAGACTCTGCAGGGGGAAAGCTGGCAGGGCTCAGCTTGTGCCCCATGGACGCGCCCTGTGACTTACGACCCGGCCGCGACGTCGTGGGGCGTGACCGCAGGAGCCACTGGGCGAGGGTTGTGAGGCAGGCGGGGGGGTGCCCGGGGACTCTTCTGTGACAACGCAGTGACAAGTGGCAGCGATCTCTGTGGCCGTGCCGCCCGCTCTGTGTCGCTGGGCCGGGCAACAGTCACAGCACCCAGGCGTCCGGGGGAAGGTGTGTGCGCAGGTGACCCACAGCTGCGGTCAGGAGGTCACCGCCCTCAGCAGTGCGGTCAGCCTGGTCCGGGGCGGGGTGAACGATGTGAGGTTCCAGCGGGGAAGGACATTTCCCCTTCCTTCCGTCGTGTAAGCCAATTCCTTGCAACGAATCTCTTTATGTATTTACAGGTTTGCTACTGTACGTTCTGGCTTCGTGCCAGGCTCCTAACCCATGAGGCCCTGGGGCCAGAAGGACCGGGCTCCAGGCTCGGTCGTAGGAGGTGTGAGTGGGGTAATCAGGGCCCCTCCAGGTGTGCGGACTCGGGTCCCGCACGGGACAACCCCCCCCCCCCCGAAACCACACGTCCCGGCGCCGGCCTGTGGAAGCGAGGGCTCCCTCTTCCAGGTTGCTCACAGACCCCCAAACCTGGTCCCCCGAATTGTGTGCCCTTGAGAGGACCCCTTTCCCAAGGGCCAGCGGCCACCTCGTGGATGGCCTTGGACGCGGAGCGTTGTGTCCTCAAAAGGTCGTCGAAAGGATTTACGTGACACTATGCATGGGAACGGCTCACGGCACCCTCCACGGTGGAATGTGTCGGAAGACTGCATTTGCTAATCACCGCAAAGGTTAGGAGTCTTGTAAGGAAGTGACAAGACCCAGCTCCAATGGGCTTCAAGCAAAGAAGCTTCCTCTGTCTGGGATAGAAAGGATGGGGCTCAGGGCCGAGGCTGTGATTGGTGCAGACCAGCTGGGATGTGCCCTTTGGGCCCCAGGGAGGGGGGCGGACTTCCGGGGGAGCTGGGTGTTGGCCAGCGAGGGAGGAGGAGAAAGGGTGGGGGACAGGCGTCGTCCATCGGGTCTGCTTTGGCCTCTGTCCCCCAGAGGCTGGTCAAGGCAGTAAACTCAGGGTGACAGCAGGTTAGCAGCCGATGCACTTTCCTCGGGGACAGTGCCCAGAAACCAGCGTCTGGTCACCGCACGGCTCGATGGTGAGCCGCTCGCCGGTGACACCAGAGGAGTCTGCTCTTGGCTTGGTGACGCCCCCCGGGAGGGCACACAGGGAGCCCCTTCCCCCGTGTAAACACAGAGCTGCCGGGACAGACGCCTGGCCCCTGAGATCCCACCGAGGAAGACACTCGCTTCTTCCTATTTTGACAGCTCGGACGCTTATCCGGGGGGCCCAGGAAGCAGTCAGAGCCGGCCCACTTACGGCCTCAGGCCTCACGGAGGAAGAGGCATCGTCGACAAACGCTTTTGATGTGGTGTATGAAGCCACGTGGTCACTATGCCTTGTGAAGCGTAGGTGCTTAGACCCACGCTCTGTAGAGCGGGGCATTTCAGACCCCGGTCCTAGCTTTGCAGGGACGTGGGGAATGTTTTCTGCTCCCTCCTCCTGCTCCTGGTAAGACCAGGTCTGTGCCATCCGACACGAGCAGTTACTGTAAAACACAGGGACGCACAAACCGTTGGCAGAGAGAAAAATCCACCTGCCTCCTGAGCAGAAAGGGCCGACCCCCCCCCCCCCCACGGAAGTCTCTGATTCCTTCCCGTCCTGCTCTTAGAGGGCAAAACAGACTCGACTCATGTCGGTTTGGCCCACACCGGGCGGTGTGTGATTTGACCTGCCTGCGTTTTGGGGGCAGATTTGCAGCCTTGCGTGACTTACGGTCATCGCACCGTGACACGCTGGTGCCCTCTGGACGCCACCCCGTGTCCCGCGTGACCTGCCTCTGTCCAGGCTGATTGGCGGGGGCCAGGAACTGGTGCAGAAGGCAGCCTCCGAGCAGGAGCCACAGACTCACCCGGCCACCGTTCCTTCGGTGCCTCAGCAGGTACACACGGAGCGCCTCCTCTGTGCCGGGCACCGAGTCAGGGATGTGGACTCAGCCACGGACAAGGGAGAGAAGGCCCCTGCTCCCCATGGGGCAGATACTGCAGTGGGGCACACGCGATAGACAGAGAAGATATCAAGATACGCTCAGAGCCTTCTGTGTGCCGTGAGGGTGGTAAATGAGGGAAACCGGATGGAGACAGGATGGTCACTGCCTGCATTGAGGGGTGCTCAGCCGTGGCCCCACAGGTGCACGGAGACCCAGGCAAGTGCCTGGGCGCTGGGGCTCAGAGTGCCCCTTCCCGCAATTGTTCCTTGTTGATGAGGTTCCAGTAAGCGCGTGACCCATTCTGGCTGCCGGTCGTGAGCTAGAATATTGCTAAGTCATGGTCCCTGTCACCATTCAGGAGTCCACAAGTGGCCTAATGTAACAGTTGGGCCAGACTTCCGGGTTGGGATCCCGGCCCTGCCACTTACGTGCTGTGTGACCTTGGGCAAGTTGCTTAACCTCTCTGAGTCTGGGTTTTCTTCACTGCAAAATGGGGCTGATCCTAGTAGGACTCAGGGGGCGGTGCCTGATACGAAGGGACAGGGGTGCATGGAAGGGATTTCCAGAAGAGGCACCGTTTAAAGGGCCTTCGAAAGGTGGGCAGGAGCTCCCAGACTAAGCAAGGAGCAAGGACAAGCGAGGGAAGGGAAGAGCTCACACCCAGGCATGGCGTCTCGAAGCATCACAGCAGTGTGGGGAGCGGAGCGGAGTCCCTAGGGACGTGTGTTGTGACAGGTCAGATGCTGGCTTCCTCGTGGGAAGGGAGGGGGGAGAGAAGGAGCCGGACACGTGTCGCAGGTGCCGACCCCCCTCCCGTGAATACCCTCTACATCCAAGCGTCCAAGCAGAGCGTCCAAGTTCGGCTCGGGTCAGGATCTCGCGGTTTGTGGGTTCGAGCCCCGCGTCGGGCTCTGTGCTGACGGCTCGGAGCCTGGAGCCTGCTAGGGATTCTCTTTCTCCCTCTCTCTCTCTGCCCCTCCCCTGCTCACGTGCTCCGTCTCTCTCTCTCTCTTTTTCTTTCTCAAAATAAATAAATAAGTTTTAAAAATTGTTTCAAATAACCTCTATGCCAATCACGCTGAAGTGACC
This sequence comes from Lynx rufus, assembly GCF_022079265.1. Taxonomy (NCBI): domain Eukaryota; kingdom Metazoa; phylum Chordata; class Mammalia; order Carnivora; family Felidae; genus Lynx; species Lynx rufus. The sequence continues at coordinate 3,176,887 of NW_025814849.1, read as the reverse complement.
TATTTTGGAGTATGGTTGACTAAAGTGTGTTATCACAACCAACTGTGCCTGTTTCCCTTTACTTTCACAAGCGGCTACTAGGACGCTTAAAACACCTAGGTGGCGCGTGTTCTATTTCCACCGGACTGTGCCGATCTGGGTAAATGGGCCACGCTTGTTTCTTAAGAGCCGAAACCCCCCACCCCCTGCCCCGGCGACACGAGTGTGGTTTGGCCTGTCCTGTGCTTTCAAGCTTTTTGAACCGACTCGGCAACGTGCAGCCATTGCAATACGTGCGCACACAAAAATGGAGCTTCAGCTTCTCGAGAGACCTTGAGTGGCCCCGGCCCCCTGCAGCCCGGTTCTCTGCGGAGCCCCCCTCACTGCTGTCACCTTCATGGGGCCGCGTCTGGGCCGTGTCCGACCCAGCTCCCAGGCTTAGGGAGGACATCCCACCTCCCGCATCCGGGATGACCCCGCTTCCGGGTTCGACCACGAGCCAAGGTCACTCGGGTGACAGCCCGTCACACAGTTGAGGCCGGGAAGGTCCCTGCCTCAGTTTCCCTGTGTGTGAAGTCAGCGTGATCACCGGCGCAGAGCAGGAGTGGGGACGTGTGATTACTATTTGGGAAGCCCCACGGTGAGACTGGCTCACGAGCCGTGCAAAGGGTTCTCATCGGGGTTTGGGCGTCGGTTCTCACGCCGAGCTAAGGGAAGGTGAGCCACCTGGCTCGTGCGTGCGGCCGGTCAGCCAGCACAGACGGGGCGGGGGGGGGCTCTGCGTGGCCGCCTCAGACCACATCGGACCTCCAGGTGCAGGAGACACGGGCCGGTCGGATTCGCCGTCCAGCCCCCGGATCCTATTCCCTTTGGAGGATGACGGGGGACACTCCCACCTGAGTGCGAACTTGGGCTGAAGGCAGAAGGCGGGCTCTCTGCGGGCACAGCCTGCTTTCCGGGCCACGAAGCCGACCGTTGGCAGGGGTTCCGGGGGTGGGCTGCAGGGGGCCGGGCAAGGAGGGGTCCGCCGGGGACCGGGGACGGGGGTGCCACAGACGGAGGGAGGGAGGGCCGTGGCCGAGCCGTGGTGGTCCTGCCTCACTGCTGGTCCCCGGGCCGAGACCAAGGCCAGAAAGGAGAAGCCAGGAGCCCGGCCACAGGTTGGCACTATCAGAGTGGCTTATAAGACGGGGTACTCATTCAGGCACCCGTCAGGGCACGGGGAGCACAGGACGGTGGCACGGACGTTATCACGTTGGATTTCAAAGTCCATCCCACGACCCCGCAGGGAGGAGACCCTGAGGGACTTGAGTGAGACTCCCAGCTGAGCGCCCGACCCTGCCCTCCCTCTGGAGCCACCTTTGGCTCACTGTCCCCTCCCCAACTTTCCTCCCAACTTCTGCTGTCCCTGTCATCTGGGTCGTGCCGTTGAGGGTGGCCTGATCTGTCGTGTTCTGTTTGACCTCTGAAGACGCTGCCTCTTTGCAGACAAGAACTCTCTCCCTTGGGTTTGGGGTTTTTTCGTTGTTTCTTGTGTCTTTGTTTGGCCTTTCTCTGTGGTGCCTGGGCAAACTTCACAGGCAGCCCCCTGAAGTTCTGGGGAGTCTGAGAGAAGTGACCCTTTCCAGAAATTCCTCCTACCATGTTGCCTTAAAAATAAAACACAACGGATGATTTATGATTATAGAATTAATACCTGTTCATACATAACACGAAATACAAGCAAAGAGATCCAAGCAAAGGTCGTCAGGAATCCCCCACCCAGAGATCCCCATGCTCTCATTCCTCGATGCACAGCCTTCCTGTCTTTGGTTCTTCTGGGAGGCTGTATCCCCAGGAGTGCACGATTCTGTACACGGATCCTTACTGTAGACACCTTTCCGTAACCTGCCCTGGATTTCACTTAATTCACCATCGTGAGAATCTTCCCCGATCACGGAACGTTCCCTGAAAAGATCATCATGATGGCTATGATCACATCCCACTGCGTCAAAAGCTTTGAAGGAATCCCCGCCCCCCCCCCCCATTATGGGACATTTCGATAATTTCCAGTATTTTATTCTCAGTGTAATTTTTTATCAACAGTATCACATCTCTAACGTTTTACTTTTATTATTATTTTTAATGTTTATTTTTGAGAGAGAGAGAGAGAGAGGGAGAGAGACAGGCTCAAGAGGGGAAGGGCCAGAGAGAGAGGGGGACCCAGAATCCGAAGCAGGCTCCAGGCTCCGAGCTGTCAGCACAGAGCCCGACGCGGGGCTCGAACTCACGGACCGCGAGGTCATGACCTGAGCCAAAGTCAGATGCTTAACCAACTGAGCCACCCAGGCACCCCTCTAACATTTTAGAAGAGTGCCCTAGCTCTGGCTTCGTTCTCCCTGAAATGCCTTGGCGCCTGGGGCTCCCGGCCGTGCAGCGAGAGGTTGACTTTGGTTGTGGCCCGTGGCTTACCCAGTCCTGGTTTCGGGCCCCGGGGCAGAATGCAAGCCGGCGGCTCACCCGGTTTTCGGGTTGGGCTGAGAATGTGGTGTGGGGGAGGCCACACACCAGTGTCTGGACGGACAGGTTTCCAGAGGTGAGATGGGCGGGACGAGGGTGGTTGAGACAGTGGCCCACAGACACACAGCAAAGTCGTGCCCAGGGAGGAAGCAGAACCGTGAGGCCTGCCCTTTCCGCCGCCCCCCCCCCCCCAGCTGGGGTCTGCACCCCCGAGGCCTGGCCTGTGACAGACACTCCCGCGTCCCTTGACAGTCCGAAGCCACGTCCGTGTCCTGTTCTTTGCAGCCCGTGGCCTGCTCATCAGCCCTCCGTCCCGAGGGGCACGCCTGGAGATAGCTCAGCATCCCTGGGCTAAACCACCAGCCGTTCCTTGCGAGCTGTGCGTTTGCAGACGATCTCCTGTCCTTTCCATCTTGACCTGATGCTTTTCAGTTTTTGATCTTTGGCTAGGAGGGCAGAACAGTTCTGTGCTCAGCCACTTGGCACTTTTTCATTTATTTATTTTTTTAATTTTTTTAATGTTTGTTTCTTTTTGAAAGAGAGACAGACAGAGCACTAGCAGGGGAGGGGCAGAGAGAGAGGGAGACACAGAATCCGAAGCAGGCTCCGGGCTCTGAGCTGTCAGCCCAGAGCCCGACGCGGGGCTCGAACCCAGGAACCGTGAGATCGTGACCTGAGCCGAGGTCTCCCCTCAGGTGCCTCTCTGCTTTTTCACGTAAGTCTACCACCTGGAAAGTGCACCTAAAAGATTTAGGATGAAAATTTGTCTCTCAGGCATCTCCAAGATGCCTTCTATCTTTTGCGAAGACAGAGGTGTTTCACGGTCTTGAGTTTACCATGAACGCAACCGGAAACAATGCGATGGCCCTCGGGGGCCCTGGGAGGGTCCGCGGAGAAGCAGCGCTCCCGCGGGCCTGCGTTTTCAAGGACCCTCTTGAAAGGATCATGCGACGGTGTTCTGTGGGAAACCCCAATTCCTGCGGGTAGGGTAGCCGTAGCTGTCAGCGGGCTGGGTCAGGTGTGGGCAGGGGGTTCAGGGCAGGGCGGGGCACCTTCCGGGGGGGGGGTCTGCAAAGCTGAGACCAGCTCAGGGGCCACTGGGACGTGCTAGGGGCTGCGGCCCACCCATCCCCTCACGTGGAGGAACTTCTCAGGAAGGAAGACAGGGCTCTGGACAACAGGGTGTGATTGCTGGGGGACGTTGTCCCTTCCCGTGTCCCACTCAGCGTTGGGGTCACCCCCGTGCCCGGCGCCACGACTCAGGTCAACGGCAGCTGAGGAGGCTGACGGGGACCCCTGTGCCGCACTCTGTCTCCTCCCACCCATTACTGGCTCTGTGATCTCGGGCGAGGTGGGTGACCTCTCCGAGCCTCTAATTAACTTCTCATCTGGGTGGTTAGTTTTACGTGTTGATTTGGTGACCCTTCCCGGTGATTTCGTCAAACCCTAACTCGGTGCTGCTGTGAAGGCATGTTGTGGACGTCATTAGCATCTGCGATCGGTTGGCTTTAAGTGAAGGAAATTATCCTCCGTAATGTGGGTGGTCCTTCTCCGATTAGTTGAAGCCGTAGGAGCAAACACGGAGGTTTCCTGAAGAGAAGTTCTGCCTGAAGATGGTGACGTAGAAAGCCTGCCTGGGCCTCCGCCCTGTGCATTGCGGACTTGGCATCCCCCCAGTGGCGTGGGCCAGGTCTTTAAAATAAATCTCTGTCTATCTATCATCTGTTGTCTGTCTATCCATCCATCTCTCCATCCACTCTATTATCTATCATCTGTCTATTTATGTATCTGTCTGTCTACCCATCCAGCCATCCCTCCCTCCATTCTATCTATCTATCTATCTATCTACCCATCTATCCTGGCTATCTATCAATCAATCTATCTATCATCTATCTACCTATCTATCTGTCTGTCTGTCTATCCATCCATCCATCCATCCATCCCCCCCACCCCTCCCTCCCTCCATCCTGTCTGTCTATCTATCTATCTATCTATCTATCTATCTATGCATCCTTCCCTCCCTCCCTCTCTCCCTCCATCCTGTCTATCTATCTATCATCTATCTATCTATCTATCTATCTATCATCTGTCTATGTATCATCTATCTGTCTGTCTATCCATCCCTCCCTCCCTCTCTCCCTCCATCCTGTCTATCTATCTATCTATCACTTGTCTATGTATCATCTATCTATCCATCCATCCATCCGTCCCTCCCTCCATCCTGTCTGTCTATCTAGCAATCTATCCATCTGTCTATCCCTCCCTCCCTCCGTCTGTCTCCTGTTGGTTCTGTTTCTCTGGAGGACCCCGGCTGATGCACAGAGCTGGTGGTCAGGATTCCGTGAGCACCTAGGACTGTGTGCAGGCCCAGCGGGACTTTGGTAAATCACAGTGATAAAGAAGACTGGGCGGGGCCGCGTTCATTCCCCTAGTCGGTGACTCAGGCACCTCTGGGGCTTGATGCATGTGGAACAGTCACCTCCGGATCGCCTCTGCCTGGGGCCGCACTTTCCCAGGCCCTGTCCTGGCTCAGCTCACCCGCAGGACACGCTACCGCTCGCGGCACTTTCACGCGACGCCTTCCAGGTGGGAGAAGGCGACACATCTGGTGATTCAAGACAGACAGACAGGCAGACAGACAGGCAGACAGGCAGGGAGTGAGCTTGGCACAAACGTCAGAACAGCACGACCAGAATCATTTTCCGGGAGTGTTTGGACATCAGGGGATGGGGGAGCTTGGGGAAGGAAGGAGTCCACCGAGCGAGGTCCCTGTCGTTGGGACGCCAAGGCCGTGGCAAAGCCTGGTTCTCTGCCTCTGCCGATCGCCCTGGATTCGGAAATTAAGGCCCACAGCGGCGGGATTTCGGAAGACGCGGCACGAGCACGCGCTAATGCTCTCGCTCACGGTCCTGCGGCGTCACCACCGGGCATGTCCTGGGTGTTGTCCCCGCCGTGACCTCCTGCCCCCTCCCAAGCCAGGCCGCGCCCCGCGGGGCTTTCTCCTTGACCCCGAAGCCAAGGGCCTTTCCCGCCTCGGTCCACCCCCCTGCGCGGGGGCGCACCTGTCCCGGCCTGCGAGCGCCCTTACCCAGGCAGCTGCCAGTGTCTAATCCCCGGCGGGCTTGCTCACTCCCTGCACTTCATACGGCAGCCGCCGGAGCCCCTGGAGCGTCTGAACCGCCCTCGGAGGCACCTTCCCACCCCGACTTTTCTGCAACGCCCCGGGACTGGCGACGGGCCAGCGCGGGCTGCGTCTCCGGGCGGGTTGGCCAACAAGCTTTTAGAGACGGCCCCTGTGCCCCCAGGCCAGGCCAGGCCAGGGGAGCAAACTCACCGCGTTGCCTGTCTGTCTAGTTGATCTGTCGTCACCCCTTGAGTCAGGCGTGGGGAGGTCGAACCCAGCCACGGTGACCCAGCAGGCTGTCTGCGGGCGCGGCCGGTCCCCGGGGACGGGGACGGGGCCGTGTCGCCGTGTGCCCCCCCGGCCCCCCGCACACCGCTGCACGCGGCCGGGCCGGCGCGGGGCTCCTGCCGCAGCTGAGCTGCCGTAACTTTGTGCCAACAAGAGTCTGAGTGCGGCCGCCTTAGGAGAGCCGGTCCGCGGGCTTTAAGTGGGACAAACTTGGACACACACGGTCTTCGCCCTTCACGGCTACCTGTCATACCCGCCCGACTGCGGGGACCTCTCTAATTGTTTTCGCCAACGTGTTCGTCTCTCAGGGCTGCCCAAACGAGGTGCCACCGACGGGTGGCTTGAAACAACAGACACTCCTTCTTGCGCAATTCTGGAGGCCAGGAGTCAGGAATCAGGGTGTCGGCCCCGCACGCTGTCCCCGGAAGGCTCCGGGGCCGGTCCCTCCTCGCCTCCCCCTGCTCTGTCGGATCAGAGCGTCCCTGGCTTCGGGCTGCGTCTCTCCAAGCTCCGCCCCCATTCCTTTTCCCCGTGTGACTCCTGTCATGTGGGACTAGGGCCTCGCCTACCCTGCTATGGCCTTATTGTAACTACTAACAGCTGCGATGAACTTCTTTCCAAATTAGGGCTTTTTCATCGTCTTTTTGGGGGACACGGTTCGCCCCACAACACTAAGCCACACTTAATTCCGTGAAACGGTGGGCGGGGGGGCTCCTCGGTGAGACTGGAAAAGGCAGACAGTGTGGACGCAGAGTGGGGGGAAGGGCGCTGCGTGGGAAAGTCCCAGCGCAGGTGCCTCGGGGCTCCAGCCGGAGGAAGAAAGCCCAGGGGAGAAACCCGGACGCGCACCTGCAGCCTGGCTTTCCGCCCCGCGAGGAGGTGTCTGTGCGAGGGCCACTCTGCTGTCATCCAGCCTCCGCTAGGCAGAGACCTTTGACACAGAAGCACGTCGCTGACAGAGGTCCCTGCTGGCCGGGCTCGGGGACGCAGGGTGAGGAGTGGCGAGGGCCCAGGCGTCCCCGGCCAGCCCCCCACCCCGTTCTCCCGCGGCAGCAGGGGCGCCTGGCGGCCCCCGGTGCTGGGCGGACGGAGCAGAGCTGGGACCGCTGTGTTTTCCCCCATCTTTCACCAACTTGAATTCTTATCTCGTTCATCAGGCTTCTTTTTTACTCTTCACAGCATCTCTTTTACTGCATCTTAAAGGCCCTTCCCACGTGGGCCTGGTCAGGACCCCTTTGCCACGGGCGCCGTCCTGGCCCCGGGGTTGCTGATGCCAGGCTTTGCGGGGGCGGGGGGAGAAGAGCGTGTGACTGTCCTGGGGCGCTGTGACGTCTGGCCAAAACGGGGGTGGGGGGAGTGTTTCATGAACCAGGCTGGAGGCCGAATTCGAGGCATCACAGGGCTGGTTCCCGTGCAGGTGCCGGGGGGGAGTCCGTTCCTCTTCTCTCCCCCCGGGGTTCCTCGTCACACGGCCCCTTCTGTGTGTGTCTCCATCCCCTCCTAGTCTTGTAAGGACACCAGTCATTGGATTTAGGGCTCACCCTCGTCCAGCGCGACCTCAGGCGATCCTTACCTGAATTCCATCTGCAAAGACCCTCATTCCAGAGGAGGTCGCATTCTGGGGTGAACAGGCGTGTTGGGGGGAGGCTATTCGGCCCACTGCCAGGAGCACCTGGGTTTGTGTGGAAGGAGCTCAGTGGGTCGGGGGGGCTCCGTTCCAGGACTTGCAGGCCGTGGCTTCCCATGAACGCCACCCCACCCCGTAGGCCACGCAGGATGGACGGGGGGCACGGGGCAGCGTCAGAGGTGGACACGCGCGGGGAGGGGGCCGCCACCCCTGCGGGCTGCGGGCGGTGGTGCGGCCTCCCTGGGAGATCAGCAGGCGTCCCCCGGGGCCGGGCCTTCCGGACAGGAGCGGGCCCGCGAGGTTGGAGCCCGAGCCACAGCAGAAAGGCTGCCTCTGCCCGAGCAGAGAGAGAGGGAGAGAGAGCCGTGCTTCCCCCTGCTCCGCCCTCCGGACCTCTTGCCTGCCAGGGCCCCTGTGCTAGAACCTTCCCCAGACCAGATGGCAAGGGAGCCCCAAGACTCACGTTCCCTTTGATGCCAGAAGGGAGGAGAGGGGGAAGAAGCACGCCGCTAGCATTTGTTTGGGAGGGTCCTGAACGCAGCCCCTGCCCCCCGCCACGAGTGAGATGGACAGGGTTGCAGTGCGGGCACACACAGCACTCATGAAACGGATGCCGGGCTTCCTGAGGGAGGGGACGCCCCCCTAAGGCGCAGGAAGGAAGTGCCATTGACTTCTGATCTTTGGTCACCAGGTATCACGTTCCTTTCGTTTGCAAACTTTATCTAGATTTCTCTCTGGGGAGCCCAAAGCTCTTTGCTTGTACCTGCCGGCTGGTTTGAGCCTCGGAAGAGTCCCCCCCCCCACCACCACCCCGCCACGATGTTGGCGTTCTTACGATGCCCACTTTACAGACGAAGAGACTGAGGCCAAGGTCATCCCAGTGAGACTTAAACTCACATGGTCTAGCTGAAGAGCCCCCCTCTTCGTCTGTCTCCGGGGTTGCCCCCCGCCAACACGTTTGTGACAGCCGTCGGGCACAATTGTCCCCAGCGGAGCTCCAAGGGGCAGGGCCGTCACGACCGTCAGTCACAACACCCGTGACACCGGAGGTCCGGCTGTTGCCTTCCGTGCACCCAGCGGGCCGAGCGGCTCCCACCTGGGCGCGTCTCCGGGTGGACTCGAGGGGTCGATTCTGCTCCTGGAAGTGGGGAGGAGCGGGGGCAGAAAACAGACTTGCACACCAGCCGGCGGGCTGCAAACCGGGCTCTGCCGAGGTCTGAGCTGCGTGGCCTTAGGCAGATGGCGGCCTCCTCGAGCCTCCGAGAACTAACCCATCGCGCGAGGAAAATCATGACGGTGTCCTAGGCGCCGGCCTCCCAATCACGGGTCCGCGCGTTCTGTTTTCCACGCGCGGACGTCCCAGCGTCCGGAAGAGGGGTCGGCGCCCACGCGGTCAGTCGGGTGGACCTGGGGGCCCCGTGTGTTTGCGCTCCCGGGCCGCACAGCAGATGTTTTACACCCCGGCCGTGTGCTTCCACCTCGGCTCCTTTCGCCCGTGTCACAGGGCTCCCCTGCAGCCAGAAAGCGCTTTGGCCGACGGACAGGTCTCCGGTGCGTCTCTCCGGCAAGCGGGCCCCGGGCGCGGGAACCTCCCCGGGGCGGACTCCGGCTTTCTCCTCCTGATTGTCCGGAACGGGAGTCCCGTTGAACGCCCGTGGGCCCGAGGGAAGGGCGTTTGGTCCCGTCACGAGGAGGGCGGCGAAAGCCCGTGATGCCACGTCAGCGCGAGCGCTTTCTGCTACCCCCTTCACGTGCTCTGGCTTTGTCCTCGTCAACGGCTGCACGGAGCCCGTGCCGTTGGCGGCCCCACCTGACACGGGGGAAGCCGGGCGCCGAGAAACTTGCTCTGTGTTTACCCGGCTTGCTGGGCACAGAATCAAGGTTCGAACCCCAGGAGCCTGGCTTCACATTCTCCCAACCGAAGTTTTAGCTGAAGTAGCTAGAGGGTCGTCAAAAACCGGACGGAGACGTTCCGGGCGTCTTCGCCCCGTTCCGGCATCTTGGCATCTTGCAAAACCGTGGCACCACGGCGTAACCAAGCTGTGGACACCGATCTGGCTTCGCTTTTAATCAACTGCGGGGTCACCACACCCGTTGATACGCTGTTTCCTCAACCAAGGTGCTCTCTTTTTTTATTTTACGAAAAACGCTTGTTTATTTTGAGGGAGAGGCATACACTGTGAGCACCGGAGAGGCAGAGAGAGAGAGAGAGAGAGAGAGAGAGAGAGAATCCCAAGCAGGCTCTGAGCTGTCAGCATGGAGCCCGACGTGGGGCTCGAACTCACAAACCGTGAGATCATGACCTGAGCCGAAATCGAGAGTCAACGCGGATCGTCCGTCACTGAATCGAAACACGACTTTGCCCCCCAACCTCCCATCGAGCGGAGAGACCTGTGTTCCCCTCCCTTGGATCTGAGGGGGCTACAGACTGCATCGAGGCAACGCCACTTAACCTCTGAGAAGTCACGAATGGTGACGAGCTTCCCCTGGCTCTCTGGAAGGTGCCTGTCCCGGGACCCTGGTGTCGTACCGTGAGGACGCCCGAGGTACCCCAAGCGGGAGGGGCACACGGACCGGTCCTGCGGAGGCGTGTGGCCAACATCCCAGCCGAGGCCCCAGCTGACAGCCAGCCAGCATCAAACGCCAGACAGGTGCGTGAAGACACCTCCGGGTGACTCTGCCGTCCGCCCCCCAGCTCTCAGGTGCTGCAGAACAGAGCAAAGCCACCCCTGCTACGCCCTCTCCAGCTTCTCAACCCGCAGAACCCATGAGCCTAATGAGACGGTCGTGAGGCCTCATCTGGAGAAACCGGAACACCGTCCAGCAAATACCTCTTGAGCACCTACTGTGTGTCAGGTGCCACGTTAGGCACAGGGATAGGATGGTGAGAAAGACCAGACCCGGGTCGCACCCTCCCACACCTCCCACTCTAGCACACATGGGCGATGAGAGCTAATCAGAGTTTTCCTTCTCTTCGTGCCAGGATTTGTTTTTGTTTCTATTTTATTTTATTTTTAAAAGAGGAGAAAACTTGGCCTTGGTCCTCTCTGGGCTTTGATGCTGTTGCCAAAGGAATTAGCCCAAAGTATTTTCGTCTGGTGGTGCCAGTTGAGTGCAGCCTCAGCCGGGTGAGCGGTGACTCACTCCCCTGCTGCACGAAGGGCTGACATCCTGGGGTGAACGCGTTCCGGCCTCCGGGCTGGTGGTAGCCGAGCTTGAGGGCGGGTGGTGTCACAGAGGCGTACGAGAAAGAAGACGGACCTGGTCAGCGCGTCCTCCCTCGGAGCCACGGCTGAGCATCTGCACAAGGTGGGAGACGGTCCGTCCCCACGCCCGGGGAACAAGGGCACAGCCCAGGTGTCCGTCCCGGAGCCCGGCGGTGGCGGGCAGGAGCTAAGCGGCGGCCAGCAAGCCCGGCCCTTCAGGAGTCCTGCCCACAGTGTTCCCAGGGCCCTTCTGGAGGCCAGTTGGGGATGGCAGCGGGCGGATGGAAAAAGTCGATCATTTCCCTGGTTTAAGGCCAAGACTCAGGCTTGCACACTCTGTGAAAACAAACCCAGGAGTGAATGTTCCAGTCCCAGCATGACAGACAGAAAACAATCAGGAGGCTTTCCAAGAGGGCAGCTGCAGGGATGGGAGGCTGTTTGCAGAGGAACCAGGGTTGGAAAGGACCCCAGGACCTAGTGCCCAGGCCCGGACCCAGAGGGAGACTTTCACGTGGGAACAAAGGGGCGGCCACCGTGTCCACTTCTCATGCCGGAGTGACCCTGCGGGTCGAGCCGAGCGTTCGCTGGGAATATCGTTTCTATACCTGCTGCCCCAACATCCACAGACACCAACCCCCCATCACAGGGTCCACGTTGTGGCCCTCCAGCAGACCAGCGAATTTCTGGTATTCCTGGAGCAGACATTTGTTTGGGCACTCAGCATCCATTTCCCTTCTCCCCTTATTCTCATGCTGCATCACTGACCCTGAACTAGACCTGACCCTCCACAACACCGGGCGTCTTTGGCCGCTCGACTGAGGTGACCCGGTCCTGGCCAATAAGCATCTGGCCGCAAGCGTCTGCTCACACAGGTGAGGGAGAGAATGTTCGTGTTTCCTGGGTCCGAACAGACAGGGTGTCGGCTGGGGCCCAAGGAGGGACGCTGTGGGGGGACCACGTGTGGGAGTGGGGGCTCTCGGGAGAGAGCAGGACCCAGAGCTGGCTTTGATGACAGCACGTGAACCTAACCAATCCCATCCCCGTGAGTCAGAACATTCCTTCTGTTTGTTTCTTAAGCCACGTTGAGATGGGTCTTAGGAACTGCCGGTGAGAAAGTCCCAGCTAACACCACCCCACCCCAAACACAGCAGTATGTATCCTGTAAGAGAATGTGCACCTCACCACGGAGCAGAAGGGAGCGGCGTGAGTTAGCATTACTGTAGGAGGGCTTGAGGCTGCCGTAACACCCGTTCCCCTACGCATATATCCAAATCGGGTCTCACCGGCCTGAAGTCAAGGTGTCTGCGGGGCTGCGTTCCTTCTGGAGGCTCTCGGGAGAATCTGTTCCCTGACTCTCCAGCTCCTTCAAGTTCCCGCCCCCCTGGGCTCAGGGCGCCTCCCTCCTTCTCCTGAGACAGCCCCTCCCTGACCCTTGTCATTGTGTCCCCTTGTGACCCCAGCTGGGAAAGGCTCTCCAGTATGAAATCCTCAGTGGCTAGACCGGGCCCACCTGGACCTTCCAGGGCAGTGTCCCCATCACCAGGTCTTTACTCTGAACCACATCTGCGAAGTCCCTTATGCCATGGAAGGTAACACAGTCACAGATTGCATATCACGGGGGAGGGCATCATTCTGTCTGCCGCTGTCACACGATTAGCAAGCATTTATTATGCACCTATTGTATGCTATCCTCTTTGGGGGTGGCTAAAGGGGTTACGAACAAGAATAAAGTCAAGAAAGATCGGTAGCACGGCAGCACCCCAGCCCTTGCCCTCCCTGACCTGTGGCCGGGCCCTTGTGTTCTCCCCGCAAAGGCGTGTGGTTTCCTGGTGTGGGCATGAGAGAGGCACGGGCCACGTGTAGGCGGGAGCGACAAGCCTCAGGAGGCAGTCGTCTGAGACGCGGGGTGCTGCAGACGCCTCCCCCCTGCCGTGGCTGGGCTACACAAGCTGGTCCTGCCGAACCAGCTCACCTCTGGATGCGCCCAGCCGGCCACAAGCCACCCACAACCCAACTACCCAGTGACCCCGCCTTGGGGCAAGGCTTTGGATCAATCAGTCCCAGTGCTCTGGGGAGAAAACCCACGCCGTTTACCAGGTCCCCGACACCTGCGGTCTGGCCCCGTCCCAGACTCCTCCCACTACTCGCCCTTCTCACACATGCCTGTCGTCTGTCTCGCGAAAACCTCAGCCCCACTCCGCCCCGCAGCCCGCGCATGTGCTGTTCCCTTCCAGCACTTCCGACCCCCACCGAGGGTCTTGACGACGATGGTCACTCTCCCAGCTGCCCCATTGATGTTCTCTTGCTATCTGCCTGCCTCCCTCCACCCCCTCCCACTGAGTGTAACCCGCCGTGAGCACAGGACCGTGTGTGACTGGTTACTTGTCGCTGAGGACAGTGCTTGACAGATGGCAGGCGTCCATTTTGTGAAGCCGGGACGCAAGGTGAAGGAGGCCATGGTCATTCCTGGCGTGGAGGCCAGCCTCCGACGTGGCTCCCAACCCCCGCCTCCTGATGGTCGTGCCCTTGTGGGGTCCCGGCCACGGGTAATCAGGCAGTCTGTCGGGGGCCTTGCAGCTCGGCCTTGGAGTCTGGAGACACAAGCTTCCCGGGCTTTTAGCCACCGTGGAAGAAGTCCTTGTATGTGAGGCCAGCCTGCTGGTGAGGCCGCACGTGAGGCTCTCTTCTTGCGGCTCCTACGGGGCCCGGCCTCCCAGCCATCCCTTCGAGATGCTAGTGAAGGCATTTGGACATGAGGGAACCCTTCCCACGGCCGAATCCCTCCGAGCACACGCTGTCCGTGCCACGTGGCGGGGGGGGGGAATCGCCCCACTGAATCCTGCTGGATCCCAGGCCCCCCGAATCGCAAGATGGAAAAAAATGGCTTTTGTAAGCTACTAAGTTTTGGGATCATTTATTACACGGTAATAGGTCGTCTGAATGCTAGGTTTCATATGCGCATGTTGCTTTTTTAAAACCTTTCGGGCAACGGCAGCAACACCCAAGTCCGTGTCTGCCGTAAACAGGAAACGTGGGTGCTGGGAACTTGGCTCGCTCTCGCTTTTCACACGAAGACCTCACTGGTTGCGTTATTTCGTGACATCCAGTGCTAACCTGTGACGTCCCATCCCAGCTTCAAAGATGTCAAAATGTGGGGGACCCGTGTCTCAGGGTTAGTAAAGGCAGTGAGTTGGTGCGGTGCAGCGCGCAGAATCGCGAACGGCGATCAGCCCCCCCAAACCCCTCGGCCCTGCCAGGAGCCGCGCGGGGAGCCCCAGCGCTGGCTCCCGCGCACATGGGCGCGCAGGGCACGCGCGGCCTTCTGTGTCTGGCTTCCTCTGCTTCGTATGACGTCCTGGGGCTCAACCACGTTGTAGCAGGTGCGAGGACTCCACTCCCTGCGATGCCGGGTGACGCCTGTTGCGTGGAGAACACACGGCATTGGTGCTGTTTGCACGGACGGAGATCCCTTTAAAATTTTGTTTTAATGCTTACTTACTTTTGAGAGAGAGACAGTATGTGAGCAGGGAAGGAGCAGAGAGAGAGGGAGACACAGACTCCGAAGGAAGCTCCAGGCTCCGAGCTGTCAGCGCAGAGCCCGACGCGGGACTCGAACCCACAGACCGTGAGATCGTGACCTGAGCCGGTCGGATGCTTCACCGACTGGGCCCCCCAGGCGCCTTGAGATCCCTTTTAAGGAGGGAGCAGAAATGGCTCTGGGCTCGGGGAGCATTGTGGGAGCACTTCCCTCTCACTGCCCCCTCCAGCGCCCCCAGCCACCCCAAGGATTGTGGAGCTTCCGTCGGGTTGGAGAGAGAACGGTCCGCACCCTCCGGAGCATCTGCGGTGCGCGAGCCGGGCTGGCCGCCCCCTCCCTGGGGAGAGCTCCTGGCCTCCGGAGCGGCTGCAGACGCGGCCCCACCGGCGAGCGAGGCCCCAGGGTTCACTCGTGTTCAGCCTCCGTGGGCGCCCGGGCTAACCAGGGCTGGGCACGCCGCCTCCCAGCTCACCCTCGACACCACCCTGGAGCTGGCGTGGAGAAGGCGGGGACCTTGCCCCGTGGGCACCTGCAAGAATCCGGATTTGGGCTCCGGGCTGGCGCTCGACCTCGACCTCCCGCCTGCCCCGCGGTGCTTCAAGGGCACCAGGGACCCGGCTGACCTGGGTGTGAAAGGCCCGTGGAGTCACTGCTGGCTTTCCAGACCCAGGTGTCAGATGTCCGGGGACAGCTCCCCACCCGGCAGCTGTGTCTGCGGCCCCCGCCCGCGAGGGGGGAGTCCCGGCCCGAGGGCAGCGTCAGGCGCACCGAGTCAGGCAGCCTGTCCGGGAGGACGGCGGGGCGTCCCTCCCAGGCCTCTGCCTCGAGGGGCACCCTGCAGCCGGCTGGGCCCGGCCGGCCCCCCTCCCCGGGCCGGGGCCAGAGTGCAGCCGCTCCCGGAAGGCTTGGCGTGGGTGTGCCTGTGTGAGTGTGCGTGCAAGTGTGCGTGCACGAGTGTGTGTGAGTGGCGCAGCCCATGCCGGCAGGGAGAATGTGACAACCACCCTGTCCCGTCCGTGCCCACTCACACCTGGGCCCGGGCTCCCCTGTGCAGGGTGGTCCTTGCCACCCCTTTGAGGGCTGTGCGACCCCATGGGCTCTGCGGGCGAGCCCCCTTCACCTGCCCAGGGCCCCCACGGTGGAGAAGGGGAGCCCGAGACACAGGGCCCCCACGGTGACACTGTACGTCCGGCCTCCTCTCGAGCCTCCCACCCCAACCCCGGGCCCCCCAAGCCAGCCGGGCGGCAAGTCCCGTCTTGTGACTTCTCCGTGGAGACGAGAAATCGGGTTTGTGGACGGGCTGGAATTTCTCTCTTCCCTTCCTGCTCCTTAGCCGGGCCGGGGGACGAGAAGGAAGACGCTGACTTTTGCCAAAACTTGTTGTGTGAGCCACCAGGGACGACGCATCCGGAAATCTGTGATGAAGAAATTTTGAAAAAATAAAAAAAATAAAAATAAAAGAAATCAAAGGAAAGTTTGGGGAAACGGGGCCAGGGGATTTTCCTCGGGTTTCTCCCTCGAGCCACTGACTTGTCTCTCCCGCCCGCCCTGTAATCTTCTTGATTAGTTCCGCTGGAGGGCTGCAGGTCGAGAGGCGCCCACTGGAGCGGGATGGGGGGGGCAGAGGAAAGTTTGGGTGTCCTGCCGAAGGCCACGGGGACCCCGGGTTTTGTTTTTTGGGGTCCAGGCCTTTGTGTGGGGTGGCCCCGAGACAGACGGCGAATCCCTGCTTGGGCGGCCTCGGCGTCGGACGCTGCTCTCCAGCGGGACCCTCGGCGACGGCAGGCAGGGCCTGCGGGCCACGCGGTCCCCCAGGGGGTCCTGGCCAGGCGGAGAGGCGTGTCTGCAGCAGGGGACCGCGGCTGTGGGAACAGGCGCCCTCAGACGCAGTGCTCCCAACAGCAAAGCCCTGGAGGCCCGGCCACTAACACGAGTCTGGCTGAATCCAAGGGGGAGCAGGGCTGCGGTCGCCCAGAAGGCTGTCACGAGGCAGGTAGCTGTCGCCCGTCGGGAGGCTGCCCGTGTCCCCTGGCTCCCGACCCCTTCCCCCGCTTCCCTTGTCACATCTACTTCCTGTTCGGAGCCTCTGGCCTCCCTCGGGCCCCATGGTGACACCATCCAGGCAGCCTCCGGTCCCTTCCCGAACCTCGCCAGCCGCGTCTCCTCTCCCTGACCCCGGGCCCTGGGCATTATTAGGACGTGGACCACGGCCTCAAAACCAAAGCCAAAACAGCCCTTCCGTTTCCCCGCCTCTCCTCACCCGCTCCCTTTGTGCCCGTGGTGATGCGTCCGGGGCCCGGGCCGGCCCTGGGCACCCAGGCCGAGGGGCAGCAGAGGAGAGTGGGTCGGCCTGACCCCTCCTGCAGAGACCCCCAGCCCCCACTGGAGCCGTGAGGCGGATCTCGCAGAGCCCGGCTGTCTTGGGGGAATCTCATCTGCCGCTCAGGAATAATCCCGAACAAATGCTTTTCATCAAGGATCACGCAAGAAGCAAGGTCAGGATCAGGCCTTTGAAACGTAAGCGATGTGACTACTAGAGGTGGGGAGGGGGGGCGGCTTTAATCGAAGCTGCCTGGAAAACGGCGGTTTTCTTGACGATAAAAGAAAATACAAGCCCACGAACCCCAGCAGGCGCGGGGGCAGGCGGGACCAGCTCGGCAGGACGCCCCAGCCCTGGCCCTCCCTCCGCGCCGGGGGTCTCGGAGCCCAGAGGGGCTCCTGAGAGTGTCCAGTCTTGCTCACCTTGAACCCGACACACGAGAGGCTCTTTGCCAGGCCTCCTGCCCCGGAGGTGAACATCCTCCTCACCCTTCTGGAATGTTCTCTGTAGTCACAGAGGCCACGGTGGCCTGGGGACTGGGGTCTCGGAGCACCCCACCCCTTTGTCCTCTGCATCAGCCTCTTCCTGTCTCCCCTCCCGGCGTCTGGCCCAGACGAGACCTCAGGGGTCCACGTGGCTGGTGTCTCCCCATCCCGCCAGGCCTCCCTGCCTCCCGGGAGCCCAGGCTTCCCCGGCTGACCGCTATCTCTCCAGCCACACAGTCACATCCGGGCACTACACGCGGGTAGCATAGGTGGCCTGGAGACAGAGTTAAGTCTCCACGTTGCAAGGAGCAAACAGCTGTCATCAGGCCCCGCGTCCCATTTTCGTGAGAAGATGCCATTATTCTCCCGCAGAAGTCCTAGTGTTCCGGACTGGACGCAATTACTTGAATTGTGACACTCTTGGGGTGCTTCATTTCTTCATAGACTCGCCGAACTTCACACAAAGCAAGGGACCTGACCCCCGCGGTGGGGGGGGACCTCCGTCCTGGGTGGGACCCCGGGGCTGCTGCCCCCGCTGGCCGGGGCGCGGGGCTTCGGGTCCGCCCTGGGAGGACGAGGGCGGCCCTGCAGGGAGTGGGGGGAGGCGGAGGGCTGAAAGGGCAGCCCGCCCGCCCGCCGGCCTGCTCTTTGAAGGCAGGAGCATCTCACTACCGGCTCCCCCCCCCCCCCCCCCCCCCGTTGCTCACAAGAAAGGCGCCGGCCGGATGGTGTCACCCGCACGGGGCTGGCCGCCCTCCCATATGGGAGAAGGGGCGGGTGCCCTCCTCGAGGGGCAGGTCGGGGGCCGGGGGCTGTGCTGGGTGGCGGTCCCTGCCTGTAACGCAGCCCCCGCACCCATGCCCGCGGAGACCCCGCGGGGCCCCGAGCCAGGCCCCACCCCCTGAATCCTTTTACTGTTCTCCATTCGGTGCCGGTCATTCGTTTACTCCCTGAGTCCGTGCTGGCTCGGTCCAGGCCACCCAGCCCATCCTTGGGGCCCTTCCTGCGTGGGCTCCAGTCACCCAGGTGCATGAGCTGGAGATCACCCCTGCGAGCCCTCAGTGGGATCTCCCTCCTTCCCGCCTCCTGGGACGGGCGTCAGGATGTCAGAGAGAATGCCGGAAAAGGCTCGCTTCGTGCCCGGCCCGCGATTGGACACATGGTCCGTATTAACGGTAGCAGCAGCTGGCGGCTTCGTGGCCGGATGGCGTTTGAGGGGCATTTATGGAACAGGAAGACTTCGGCAGATTTTCCACAAGAAGCTTGAGGTCCTCTCGGAGACAGTCCCCTCATCTCCCCGCACAGAGGGCGTCCCGTGAAACCCGGGCCTGCAGGGTGGTCATCAGAGTGTGCTCTGGGGGGCGGGCGACCTGGGACACACCCTGGGGCGACTTCAACTCCCGTTCCCCGACAGGTGTGAGGTTGGGAGAACGACCTCTGCCAGGCGAAGGGGAGGGCTGGGGGCGGGGCCTGGAGGAAGGACAGGAGGGAGAGAGCCAGAACGTTCTGGAAGCAGGCGGACCGTCCCAGCCGGGGCTGGAGAAGCATCAGGCGATGATGGAGAACGGGGAGCTGGCCGAAAGGGCTCACTTCCGATGAAACGCAGGAGGCTGAGCCTTTTCAAAGCGTTTCTGTGTCTGAGTTTCAAAACCGTCAGGCGAGGCGCGAAGGGCGTCGCATCTGCTCCGGTTCAAGTTTGGGAGGGAAGCGTCAGCCTTCTTTCTTTCCCTGGATGTATTTCCTTCTGGCCTTTCGCGTGATTGCTGGATGTTTCAGCACAGAGTCGTGTGCTACGTGCGTGACATCTGCTGTGATGCAGGAAACCCTCCCAGACAGAAACTTCGGACCCACACTGCGACGTCAGTTTATGGGAAAAGGGGCGAAAACACTCTCAGAATTTAGGGGGAGCACGTAACTACCTACAATCGTACTCAATAGTAACACTTAAAAAAATTAGACTTAGTTGCTATGTTGGCCTCACCGTATGCAAAAATATCTGTGAGCTACCCACTTGGTGGCATATGTAAATATTTTCCTTATTAATATTATCAAATGTTTTCACCTTTATTTATTTTTTGACAGACAGGACGAGACAGAGCATGAGTGGGGGAGGGGCGGAGAGGGAGACACAGAATCCGAAGCAGGCTCCGGGCTCCGAGCTGTCCTCGCAGAGCCCGACGCAGGGCTCGAACCCACGAACCGCGAGATCGTGACCCGAGCCGAAGTCGGACGCTTCACCGACTGAGCCGCCCAGGCGCCCCTCCTTATTAATATTATAAATAAATACAGTAGTCTTTATGCAATAATGTTTACGTGCATCTGCTTTGTGCACAATAGGAACATGCATCCAGCGCTGAGAAAACAGGGGTGTGCACAAACAGCTCAGGCGTGTGGCCAGACGGACCTGCTGTGGCCCCTGCTAGCTGCGTGACCCTGAAGCGGTGACAGAACGTCTCTGGGCCTCAGCTTCCTACCTCTGACAGGACATCACGGGAAGGCAAACGGGGACGGGGTAGTCCCTGGCACCTGCAGCCTCTGTAAAGCCCGCTGCATTTGAATGCGGAGAGCAAGCCAGTCCAGGAAGAGGAAAGAGGTGAGAGAAAGTTGACGATAACCGTGGCGAATGTTGTCAACGCTTCCTTCATGTCTCGCTCATCCCGAGTGTTTATTGTACACACAGTCTTATTATGTTGACAACCCTACGTGGTATTCCTTGTGGTTTTTTTTAAGTTTATTTATTTATTTGAGAGCAACAGGGACAGTGAGAGCGGGGGAGGGGCAGAGAGAGAGAGAGAGAGAGAGAGAGAGAGAGAAACCTGAGCCGGCTCCGTGATGTCGGCATGGAGCCCGACGCGGGGCTTGAACCCATGAACCGTGAGATCGTGGCCTGAGCCGGAATCGAGTCGGATGCCCAAGCGACTGAGCCACCCAGGCGCCCCGAGAGTTCGTTTTTATTAAGCTTTTGTGCATCCAACAGAAACACGTTCTGTGTTCGAGTTCACCTCCGCTGGCTTGGTCGGCCTGGTCCCCCACAGAGCGCTAACTGATACGGCGTCCGTCCTGATGGAGAGACAATGTGATGTTTCCTTTCACTGTCCCCATCGTATCGGGGCTGTTGAGACGGAGGAAATCTAACTGGGAAACAGATCCAGTCTGCGATCCTGCTTGCCCTGAGGGTAAACATCCCAGGTTACCCTAAATTTCTGCTCCAAAGTTGGCTTTATCGTCTCCTTTTTAATCACTGGCGGTGGAGGAGACGGTAGAGAGACATGTCGAACGCCGTAGTTACAGAACAGAGAGAGAGGTCCGTGTGCTGACCCGCCGGGGGCGGAGTACACGGACCTCTGCGGCTACTCAAAAAAATGTATTTCTTATTTATTTTGAGAGGGAGAGAGAGAGAATCCCCAGTAGGCTTCATGCTGTCATCACAGAGCCCAACGCAGGGCTCGAACTTACAAAGTGCGAGATCACGACCCGAGCCGAAAGCAAGAGTCAGACACTTAACCGACTGACTCGCGCTCAGGTGTCCCCCACACGTATTTCTTTAAAAAAGTAGGCTCCACCCCCAACATGGATCTTGAACTCAAGACCCCAAGGTTGAGAGTCTCCCTCTCTACCGACCGGGACAGCCAGGCGCCTGTCAAAAACGTATCTTAAGAAAAGAGGTGCTGGTAGCTGGACAGACGGAGAGAAATCTGATGGAATAAAACAAGGAAAATGTTAATAGTAGAAAGTAAGTAGTGGGTACGTGGGCACTTGCTGGGCAATTCTTCCAACGTCTGTGGACGTTTAAAATGTTTCTAACGGCGTGCTGTATGGAAGGTTCTACGCAGCCACACAGGTCCTGTCCCTTCGGGGCTGGTTGCAAACGCCTCCCCCTACACGGTTCGTTGGACCAACAGGCTTTGCGAACTCAAGTCTCGGGGATTCGCACTGTCGGCTTTGAGATAAGATCACAGAAGGTCTGTGAAGGGCAGTTGAGGGGAGGAGGGTACTGATGTCTGCAACTTACCCTAAAATGTATCCAGAAATTAGCTGGCAGGGCGGCGGGAGGGCCCAGGCTCTAGTGCTGAAGGTTGTGGGTGCTGTGGTTTTGCCGATATGTCATTACATCTCGGAAAGAGCAGAGAGAGGTCTGCCAGCCAGCCCCACAGCACGGGGCTCGGCGCTCCCCTGCCCTGGTTGGCGGGGGGACCCTAGCCCAGTGGCCCCCCTGCATCTCACACACTCGTTTTCATCAGAACCAGTAGAAACCAGCGAGAGCCGGCACACGCAGGGAACAGAAACCCATACTTGGGAAGCCCGAGAGGATGGCTCCCGGGAGCCGGCTCTGCCCGGGGCCGCGGGGGGGACGCTGCGCCTTGTCTCAGCCCTACTCGGGGTGTGCAGACCTGCCCCTCACCCCTGCCCGGTGCTCGTGGTGGCAGAGCCCCTCCCATCCCTCCTGTCGTCCCGTCCTCGGGTCAAGCCCGACAGAGCTGGCGACCTCAGGGCCCCCGCCTGTCGCCCGGGGAAGGGAGCCGGGGGCCCAGCTTGGGGACAGTGTCCCTTCTGGGCCCACTCCGCTGTGGGTCGACACGGCTGTTGGTGACGCACTATTGCGGCCACTTAGAGAAAAGGGGAGAGCCCGACAGACATCCCTGTTGGTAGCACTCACTGCATTTATACCGTCTGTAAAATCTGTAAAATAGGATAATTACAGGTTTTCGCGAGGGCCCTTGGCACAGAGACCGGCTCAGAAATGGCAGTCATTATTCATCAGTGAGAAAGGAGAGAACCCGTGTCCCCAGTAGCACAACAGAGGGCTTGGGGACAGTCGCCCCGCGTGCACAGAGCATTCTGGGAATCCACGACTGGGAAACAGGCTCCCGTCCGAGCCTGGGGGTTAAAACAGCAGCCCTTGTCTGCTCTGTTCACGGGTCTGCAGCTTGGGTGGCAGGTGCCGGGTGCTGGTTCCACGGGTTCCGTGCGGTGTTGGTGGGGGAGAGGGGCTCGCTCGCCCTCACGTGGGCAGCAAGCTCGTGTTGGCTATCGGTTGGCTATCTGCTCCTTCCACGTGCGCCGGAGAGCTTCTTGGGCTTCCTCGGGGCATGGTGGTCTCGGGAGGGATCGGCCGTGACGTGGTCACTGGCTTCTTCCGGAGCGAATGTTCCGGGACGCCCGAGGAAAAGCCGCAAGGCTTCTCATCGCAGCGTCTCACATCATTGCTTCTACCTTGCGCTGTTGATCGAGCAAATGGTCAGGGCGAAGGCAGCGTCGCTCCCCCTGTCAAAGGGAGGGGTCGTGGAGAATCTGCAGTCGGTTCCTATCTGCCGCCTGGGGTCGAGGGAAGGATTTGAGTAGCAGGGCAGCAGCATTGCTGTGTTTTGGGTCCTTGTTCAAGTCCGTGCATTTCAAAACCCTCCCGCCTTCCGAGCATGCATGTAAAAAATCACTGCTTGCCCTCAGAAGTTTAGGTAATTGGGGAGACAAAGCAAAGCCACTTGAAGAGATCTTTTGTTGCACACGCCGTAAGTGCAGATTAATCCAGATCAAAAGTGCGGAGCCCGAGGGCAGAGATTCTCAGCACCGGAGCGCGCCAGGGTAACCAGAGCGGGTCTGTTACAAACACGGATTCCTTGGTAGATCTGGAGAGGGGTCTAGGTAACTGAATCGAACGAGTTATTTGATTTATATTTTTGAAAAGGTCATACGCACATCAGGGGCAAAATCCATCGGGACCGAAGAATACACAGGAGGATTTCCTCTTTCCCACCTCTGACCCCAGCCGCCGAGCCCCGTCCTCAGCAGGAAATGGACGTTGTTTCCACTTCTCGGGTATGTTTACAGAGATGTTTCAGGCACAGACAAGCGTTTGTTTAACAGTTTATCTTCATTTGTTTTGAGAGAGAGAGAGAGAGAGAGAGAGCGAGAGAGCAGGGGAGGGGCAGAGAGACAGAGAGTCCCACGCGGGCTCCACACTGTCAGCCCAGAGCCTGACTCGAGGCTCGATCTCACGCACCGTGAGATCATGAGCTGAGCCGAAATCAAGAGTGTGATGCTTAACCGACTGAGCCACCCAGGCGCCCCAGGTGTCTGTTTACATATACGTGGCTGGGTGCGTGTACAAGACGGAGCCTCTGCTGTTCACATGTATGTAGAGGTGTGCACAGTCTATGTGTGTACGTGGATCCGGCCTCCTGAACGGAAGTGGATAGATGAGTTTCCTTGCCCTCGTAGCTACACATATATGAACGCATATGCATATACCGCACTCCCTCCTCAAATGATAACGTCTATTTCCACAGCCCCCCACCTTGCTTTCCACTTACCCACACGTTTTGGAGAACGTTCCTTATCCTTTTGGTGCCCGAAGCATATTGCGTTGCATGGATGGGCCCTCGTGGATGCTACTATATCCCTGGCCGGTCTTCGGCCACGATAAGTGATGCCACGTGGACGTCATGTGCACAAAGGCAAGTCTGTCTGAGACAGGGTCTCCTTTCGGGGTCGAATGGCGTGTGCGGTTTAAAACTGTGATCGTCCCTATAGCTGTCACCAGAGCACGTTCACGTCAGTAACGTGCGAGGGAAGGTGAGACCCTCAACTCGCCGCCCAGGAGACTCAGACGCACCCGTGCCCAAGAGCCAGGACACCTGAGCCACGGTCCAGCTGGCTGTACCCTGTCACATACGATCAACCAAGAGGAACCTCTCTGCCGGCTGCTGCCTTTCCTGAGGCCGGGGCTTGGCTGCGGGAGTGACGTGGGTGCCCGGGGATTTGCTGCCGGTCAGGACATCCCTCCCTCCAAGGTGAGCGTCCGGGACTAGACGTCCCGGGAGGGCCCGGCCGGGGCCGGCGACCGAGCCACCTTCGGAGATGCCCAAGCAACATCGGTGGTTTATAGCAGCTCTACCTGGTGGGGACGGAAAGGGACTAACTTCTCCAGGGTCACAGCTGACGTGTCCTCGGGAAGTGGCCACAACCCTTTTATCCTAGTAAGAAGTATGTTTCCTATTTACAGATGAAATGCTACAAGATCTGGAATTGGTCTCAAGGCAACCCGAAGGGACCGATGGCGTGGGCGGGTGTGTGGGCAACACGAGGTCGGCCCTGACCCGATGACCGCTGGGTCTGTGCGATGGGTACACGGATTCATCACAGGCTTGTCTCCACTTTGGAGTACCTTCCAAACTTCCCGTCATTAGAAGTTTCCATAATGGTTCTGCCTAAAACACGGAGATGGTTACACAGACCCCGATCTGTTTGCCTGTTTTAAAAACGTGTTGCAGGGGCAGCTGAGGATGTAAAGGGCCTCGTGCACCTGAACTAGAAGCTCTTTTGCAGGTGCTGGCCCCCACCCCCCACGCCCCGACGGGAGAACACGCCCCCCGGTTCATCTCCCAAAGACGAAAACCCAATACAGACTCTCCTGACGGCATCCGGGGCCCTTGAATTGGCTAAAAAATATTTCAAGGTCTCTGAGTTATTTAATGCCCCATGAAAGTAAAATAAATTGTGTACAAATAATTCAATAAGCTCGGGGAAGTGGGGAAAAAAAAAAAACATTAAGCATGTCACAGATGGTACCCCCAGGCAGTTTATCAAAGCGAGTTTCATAATTTAACAAAACCATCTTGGCATCAGACACAAAAGTCCTCCTGTTTGATCCCTTAATAACACTGCTTAGCACTTTCTGGGGAACTGGCTTCTAGCAGTGGAGCTGTTTCCAAGCATTAGCTAATCAATCATCAAAAGATATTTTCCACGCAGGCAGGCAGGACTCCATTCACAGCTCACTTGACCCCCACGGAAGGGGCCTCGGAAGCTAAGAGGCTTTCTCAAGGTCACGCGGGGGGCAAAGGTCACAGCGGGGGTTGCAGCTAATGAGTTTCTGGTTTCTCCTGTGCTCCTGAGGACGCCCGGGCCCCCTGGTCCTCTCCCGGGTCACTGCGGGGCCCCGCCCGTCTGGCCGGAATGCCAGCGGCAGCTCCCCTCCCGGCCTTCATCGGGGACACGATCAGGGACACGGCCGCTCATCAAAATAGACCAGTGGAGTCATCGTCACCTCGCCTGCCCCTGGATCTGGAATTGGGCTGCCGGTACGTTCTCTGCTGTAGGACAGAGAGCCTCGCTCGGGGCTGAATATCACCGGAACTGTACCCCCGCCTGCCTGATTTTTGCTCAGCATCTCACGTTTGTTTAGGGAACGAAATAGTCTTAAATTTCAGAAATCATCCGTGCACAGGTTGAAGACGCAAACGCCACAGAAGGGCTTAAAGGTAAAAGAAAAATGCCAAATACAGCACGCGGCTCTTCCCCTCCAGGAGGGTCTTCCCAGGCCCCCTCCCTACACTCGAGGTGGGGATGCGGTAAGGAGGTCACTTCTAAGGACAGAGGAGGAAAGGGACCAGCAGGGCCTTGAAGCCAAGGCACCTTCAGGGACCGCCTTGGCCTGGTGATCGCGGTGACAAGGTGGGCGTTGGGGACCCTTGAAGGACACAAAGGGAAGCCGCGGCTGCGGTATTCTCTCCCCCAAGCCCAGTCGGATCTCGAGAAAAGCCATCAGACAGACCCCAACTGCGGGACACTTCCCAGCATCCCTGACCAGCACCGTTCAACACCGTCAGCAGAGGTCCCGGAAAATGGAAAGTGGAGAGGCCCACAGACCGGAGGCGCCCAAGGACACAGATGTGACGCCGTGCGCTCTCGGGGACAGATGGGGCGTTGGCAGAAGGCTGGTGGCTTCTGGAGAGAGCCTGGGGCGGAGATCATGGTGACGCTCCATCGTGCTGTGACAAGTGTCCCGTGGTGATGGCGGGTGGCCGATTTGGGGAGGTTGAAATGGGTGAGGGACACAGGGAACATCTTTGAAAACAATGAATGCACTTTGGTTTTTGGAGCCGTTTTCCGTTCGTAGCTCTCTGCACGGCCTTGTCAGGTTTACCGTAAATCAAAATTTCTCCATAAGAAGGTTAGTCAAAACAAAATTAAGGGTAAAAATCCTCCGCCACCCTCCCTGGAACATTCTAGAATATTCTTCCAGAATTCTGTGGCACATAAACGGGTCTTTTTTTTTTTTTTTTAAACCAAGGCTGACCCCTACCATACCTGCTTTTGGTTTCTTGCCTTCTTCATTTACTCTGTATCTGGGAGGTGTTTTTCTAGAGCAACTTGTCTGGTCCTCCTTGTTTTTAACTGTCTGCAGGCCATGAACTTCAGCATGTTCCTGTCCTTTATTTCTCTGGGTCCCGGCAGGTGCACCAGCTGGTTTGGTGATTCTGCCTCTTGTAACAACATTACCAGCGTGCCCAGGAAGAAGTCAATAAACACAAGAAAGAAAAGCCTCAGCTTTACTCATAATCTAACAGCCAAAGTGCAGATGACGTCAGCATATCACTTTTGGTCTGTTGGACAAGCTCTAGGCCCCGGGGGGGCAGGGGGTGGGTACGGGAGGCAAACTTATTTGCGCCAGGGGGTGTGACTGCGGTGAGTCCTAGCGCGCGGCCGGTAGGAACGCAGTTCGCGGCGGGGCGGGCAGTGACTCGGGGACCCTCGAAGAAACAGGCAGTGGCCCCCTCCTTGCAGAAGCTCCCCCCACCCCCCAATTAAGACCAACCTTTATTTGGGCTGCTCTTTGATAAAGCAAAGCCTCCTCTGGTTTTCCCCATATTTTTTTTTTTCTGGCTTCTGTGTGTCACACAAGCCTTTTACATTATTAATAAAAGTTTTGAATTGAGTGACTTTGCTCTTGAATATGAAAGGTTCTCTTTGGGGGACTTTGAAACTTGGTAGCTGCGAACTTCCATTAAGGCACTTAGAGATAAAGCACGGTGGTCGTCTGCCTTTGAACATCTGGAGTTTCTAGAAATCAAGACCACCCATGGAACCCGGAATCGTAACGCGCGCTAAAGGAAAGCGCCAGATCTGACTCGAAGAGCTCTCCATTTGGATGTGGTGTAATTAAAAGCTTACCCTTGCGGGCCGTTGCTATGGGCACAGTGTTTGGTTGCGTGCCTGAGAGTCGTGAAGGCCGGTAGGGCTATATCGTGGCGGGCAAGATGGTCCGGGAAGGGGTTTTGAGGGACGTGTGCATTTGAGAGGGGCGGGTTGGAGGTGGGGAGAAACGAAAGGAATGGGAGTCCCCAGTAGCTGTTTGGACCTGAACTATTGGCTTGGAGGTGACGCGGGAAAGATCTCCGTGGTGAGTGGGCAAAATCCTAGTGAGGTAGGTGAATTATCCTCGTACTACACATTTCCTTTCGAAGTTAACTTTTCTTCGTGTCTGGCGACAGCGGTGCCCAGACACAAACAGGTCCGGGGCGAAACCGCCCGTTTGTTTTCCGGCTGCAGAGATAGATTCCCGGGGAGGAAGGTGTCATGAATAACCCCAAGCCACACAATCGGGGCCTCTGGATTCCTGCAAAGCCTTTCCTGGATGTTCTGGCCCACGGTGCTGTTGCTGTCTCCCTTCACTGGGGATCTCCCGTAACTATACTGCAGTGGACGTAGCTGGTTTGAATCCTGGTGTCCCCAGCTAGCTGGAAGGCCTTCTGCAGGCCACTTGGCCTCTCCATGGGTCAGCCTCCACCCAAGGTGTAAGATCACCTGCCCTCCAGAGGGTCCTGAGGAGGCCTGCACAGGGCAGGGAGCCCGGCGGGTGTCCAGGAATTAGGAATTCTCATTCCGTCTTTCCCAAATCTGACTGCCTTATATCGCTAAGGCAGCTGCTCTCGTGACTGGTTGTTGAGGACCGTCAGGCTCCTGTCTGTTGGGGCCAGAATGATCATTGGCTGCTGGGGACCTTCAGGCTCCTGCCCATCGGGGACGGAATGATCACGAGCCCAGCACCCCCACGTGATTCGCACTGCCCACAGGAAAGCAGGCGCGGCTAGTTAGAGCCACGTCGTGGACCGGGAGACAAAGCCACCGGGCTTGGGGGCGTTGGGGGTGGGGCTCGAGCTGCTGACTTTCGAGACCGGGCCGCCTTCTCCCCCTCCCTGACCAGCACCCCGCCAGCACCGTCCGGGACCAGTCACTCCTGGCCACTAGCCTCCTTGTATTTCTTTTTTTATTTTTTTTAAATTTTTTTTTTTTCAACGTTTATTTATTTTTGGGACAGAGAGATACAGAGCATGAACGGGGGAGGGGCAGAGACAGAGGGAGACACAGCATCGGAAGCAGGCTCCAGGCTCTGAGCCATCAGCCCAGAGCCCGACGTGGGGCTCGAACTCACGGACCGTGAGATCGTGACCTGGCTGAAGTCGGACGCTTAACCGACTGCGCCACCCAGGCGCCCCTTCCTTGTATTTCACGCGATGCCCGTAACACCCTCGTGAGGAGTAATTATCCTCCTTAGCAGACGGGGAGACGCGCTCAGCAAAGTCTCTTCACTTGTGTGAGGCCATCGAGCTGGGCAGAGGCGGGTTTCCACTCAGAGCGCGTGCATGAGCTGCTTCCAAAGCCTTCTCGGATCCAGTTGGCAGGGCAACTCCGGGGCAGAACGCACGTGGGTTTTTTATGGGGTGCAGAAGGAGGGCGCCGGGAATCAGATCCCAAATAAAACGCACGGTGGCCTGTGCCAAAGTTCTGGGCCAATTAAGGCCGATTACAGACCTTGACTCAATGTGACGATCGGAGTCTCTTGCAGGAGTCTTTCATTACTTTGTAAATCACCAGGTAGCCCAGCCCTTGAGAAAAGTCTGGTGGCACGGGCCTGTCCCTCGGCTTTCGTGTGTCCTCGTCACTGATCTCTGCCCGAGTCCAGCTCCTACCGTCGACTGCTGTCGAGCGTGTGGCTAATGTGTATGATGACCCTGCTTAGCACGCCCTTGGTTTCGGAGCCCCTGGCCCCGGAATCTGTGTTTTCTCAAGCGCGGCCCCCCCGTCCCCCCCCAACGTCACGTCACCCCCAGGCAGGACAGGTGTCTCGGAGGCAGCACGCAGAGGCTCTCAACACGGCCGCTTCCTACAGCGGAGAGCGGGCTGAACACTTGGATTTCGGGCTTCTCTTCACCTCTGACCTCGGCTGTGGTTCCGGGGCTCCCGCCGTTCTCCCCAAACGGAAGCCGGTTGTGCCCCGTGGGAAGCAGGATCTGAACTAAAATGAGGCAATCTTCTTTGGGGCTTCACGGCCAATTTCACGGGACGGTTAACTCATCTTTTAGGCACTGAAACGTCCGCCGGGTGCAGCCGGGGGACATAAGGGTGCTGCGCAGGCCGGGGGAGGCGGCCGGGGGCGGTGAGGACCGGTGCAAAGGGCCGGGGGCATGCTCTGACCAAGAGGCAGCCGCCCCTGCCCCCTCCGTATGGGAGGGCGGGCCCAGCAGCACAACTGGCCGGGTCCTCCCGAGAACCACGAGTGCAAACGGTGCGTCAAATCTGCAGACCTCGGGAGGGTTAGAAGTGCACGCTCCTTCAGGAAGCTCTAACGGTCAAAGGAATAGCGAAGAGCGTCCCGCCCGCCTACCTGGAAACCACAGCCACGCCCCCACCGTTCCTCTGGCGCCGGCTCCAGTTTCGAACATCTGCTGTGCTCCGGGCACTGGCGGAGGGGTAGCGAGCGAGCCCGACGCCTCGGAGGGACCCCGGGTTCCGGGACTCCTGCTCGAACCGCCTCTGTCCTTCGTGACCGGCTCATTTCCCTGGCCGCAGCACCCTCAGGTTCATGCATGTGGTAGCGGGTGTCAGAATGCCTTTCCTTTTAAAGCCCGAATGCCCGGAGCACATCTTCTGTGTCCATCGTCCGTCCACGGGCACTCGGGTTGCTCGTAGGTCTTGGCACCTGTGGGTGGCGCTGTTGTGAGC
Organism: Lynx rufus; assembly: GCF_022079265.1. Classification (NCBI taxonomy): domain Eukaryota; kingdom Metazoa; phylum Chordata; class Mammalia; order Carnivora; family Felidae; genus Lynx; species Lynx rufus. The sequence continues at coordinate 3,147,035 of NW_025814849.1, read as the reverse complement.
ACGTGTGTGGCTATTGAACGATCCTGTGTGGCCACGGCCACGGAAGGGGGCTCTAACAGTCCCTGGTTATAGGGCTCTTAGGAGGGCTGTAACGGTGAGACCCATACAAGACTTTGTTCAATAAACTGTGAACGGCTCTTGCCAAATCTTCCGTATTTCTAAACGGAAGCTGGAAATCTGGACTTTTTATGTGAGATCCGGTACTTTAAAAAAAGTTGGCAAGAGGTTCAGATTCAAACTAAAATCACATGTGAACCCAAGAGACGTATCTGTGAGCCAGAAATGCCCCTGGGCTGCCTGTGTGCCTGGGTGGCCTTTCAATAACAAGTGATGTGCTCCAGAGACAGGAAGGCTGCCTGGAGGAGGAGGCATTCAGACCGCAATGAGATACAGACCGTCTCACCGGCAGACTGGATGGTGAGCATGTGTTCAACCCATATGTTAGCGCTCAGAGCAGTTGTTAGGGGCTGACGTGGGCCCCCCGAAAAGTCGTACGTTGACGTCCGAACCTCCAGGACCTCAGAATGTGACTGTATCGGGGGAGAGGGTTTTACAAAGATAATAAGGGGAAACGAGGTCACCAGGGTGGGTTCCAATGCCGCAGGACTTGTGTCCTCTCAACAAGAGGGAACGTAGACACAGACACGCTCAGGGGGGAGACCACGTGAGGATTCAGGGAGACAGATCCCTCCCTCGTGGCCTCACGGGGCCCAGCACCGACCTTGGGCTTCTGGCCTCCACGCTGGGAGACACTGAGGGTCTGTCTGCAGCTGGGGGGCCCCGGTCGTTTGTCACAGCTGCCCTGACTCAGTGGCCACAGCATTTCGCTGTCTTGCCGAGGACGCGAGAGGCTCCAACCCTACCCTGGGTCTTTCCATCCCGGCCGTCCTACTGTGTGCGGGACCATCTCAGCACAGCATTTGTTTCTTTGTTCATCGTTATTTGGGCTTGGGGAAAAGCTCCTAAGACAGAATTAATCACTCAAGTGCCCACAGCTCAGTGGTGTTGGGGCACTCGCACTGCTGGGCCATCCAGCTCCAAAGCCACTTCAGCGTCCCGCAGGACGTCGTCCTCCCTCGTCCGCCGCGCCGCCCCCCCCCCCCGCCACCACCCGTCGGCCCCCCGTCTCCGCTTTCGCTTCTGTGGACGTTCCCCGTGCACGGAATCCCAGCGCGTGGCCTGGTGCGTCTGGCTCCCCTCCCTCCACGTCCTGCTTTCCAGGCTCAGCCACGTCACGGGAAGTGTGGCTGAGCGGCGTCCCGCCGTGTGGACGGACAGGCCGGGCGCACCCGTGCGCGCTCTCACTTGGGCAGTCCTGGGGAGCCTGCTTCGCCATGGCGTCCGCTGGCCTTTCCCTGGTGGCCGGTGGCTCTTTGTGGCTTCCGGACACGTGTTCACTGTGCACCTTGGCCGGTGTCCCCGCCTCCCCAAGCCCCCAGATTCCCACCACCATTTCCGCCGGATCCTCACCACTTCTGTGCCGGTCGTGGCGAGGGCCGGCGAGGTCGGGCACAGAGGACGGCCCTCGCCGACGCCAGCCGTGGGTGCTTGTTCCCGGCCAGGTTCGGAATTCTCTTCCTGGAACATCTGGAGAATCTCTGAAGGGTTGCACCCGGAGGGGCCTGACTGGGTGCAGCGGTTGTGCATGTGGTCATGGGGCCCCGTGGAAACCGGGGCCCGCCCGCAGCGGGGGGGAGGCCGGCCCCACCCTGGGGGACCTGAGCCCTTAGGAGCCCAGCTCAGGGGCACCGCTGTCTTCTGGGCTGTGACCGGAAGCACTGTCCAGATCAAAGGCCCCGCAGATGTACGTGAGCGAGCTAATGGGGCTGACACAGCCAGGGCGGTCGCGGTTACCACTGGTCTGGACACGAGGGCTCGCTTGTGACTGAAAAGGCAAGCGGCCTTCTATGATGCCTGAGTGTCCCCAGCGCGAAAACAGAGCGAGGGACAGCACTCTTGGTCTTCCCTGAACACACACAGACGCACACGCACACACGGGCACAAACACGCACTCATGCGTGTGCACGCACATGTGCAAACACACTCACGTGCACATACAGACACACAGGCCCACGTGCAAACACACGCGCACGGGCCCCCACACTCCTTCCTCGGGCCTCTGCAGCTCACCTTGGAGATGAACCCCACACTCCCTAGATTAACAAACCGCAGTGGTTTTTATTACAGTCCCATGGCCCTGAGGTCATAAACCAGCGAGTGTTTCCCCGAGACCTTCAGCAAACAGGCAGGGTCACAGGGACGGCTTCCAGGGGACCGGAGATGGTCTGAAAGCGGGGCGGAGTGCCGTTTGCACGGGTGTGTTCGCCCGCGAACATTCTTCAGCTAGGATCTGGACGTGTCGGCCGAGGAAAGACTTGACAAGACTTTCGCCAGCAGCCCCCCTGCCCCCGGCCGGTACCTGGCAGGACCCTAAGCTCTCGCTCCCTCCGTGAACGCCCCGATCTCGAGGTAACGGGTGTGCCGCTCGGTGGGTGTGAAAGCCCCCTGCCTGTTCTGTGGGCTCGTCTCGGGCACGCAGCCCCGCAGGGGCCGTGGGCCTCTTCTGGGCGGAGCTGGGACGGGCCCGGAAAGTCGAGGCCGCTCCCGTGGCCTCCCGACGGCCTCCCTGCCAGGCGGGCGGCCAGAACAGACGTGGGGAAGTTCGCTTTGTCAGAAACAGACGAGCAGGCTCGCGCAGCCCCTTTGATCTCACCTCGGAAGAAAGTGCTCATCCGTCCCGAGAATCTCCGCAGTTCCGACATGAAAGACAGACAGGAGGATGTGAGGGGCGCGGGAAGGCCACGGACACCGGCGCACGCGGCCTTTGAACGCGGGCGGTTCCTGGCATGGTCTGCGCCGTGGGGCCAGGGAGCTTCCTCGAGGATTTTCCTTTTTTATCTTTCCTCACACGGAGATGTGCGAGCCCTCGGCTTTTGATTGCGGTGGAGGCAAGCGCGGCCCCGTCGTGGCAGGAAGTGGACTGACTCTCGTCCGAAGCAGCGCGGGAGGGGGGGCGGCGAGAACAATGGGAACTTCGGGGCTGGGGCGGGTGGGGACGGGGACCTTCCCCGCTTCCCCCCACTCGCCTGGGGGCGGGGGCGGGGCCAGAGAAGGATGCCCGAGGCCTAGCGGCCAGGACACCCTCAGCGACACACCCTGATGTGCCCGGGGCTCCCGGCCGCGCTCATTTAGCGGAGCAGAGCAGCGGTGGGGGGGCCCTGCGGTCTCTGGGTGACACAGAGTCCTCCGGCCGGGGAGCCCTGGGTGCCGGCGGGACTTTGGCGCCGATAGAAGCGGGCAGTCAGAGGAAGGAGGCTCGGGGGAGGCCGTGTGCCGGTCAGATGGCGGCTCTCGGGGCAGTGAGTTCTGCCAGGCGCAGATCCCGGCCTGGCGGGCTCGGAGGAGTCCGCTGGTGCTGGGGGAGCACGGAGCCGGTGGTCCTCCGGTGGCTGGCTCTGCCCAGGGCTTTGGACTCTGTGAGCTCCTGCACTGCTGGCCGGTGGGAGCCTGATTACGAGTGAACTGGCTGTCGCCCCAGAGCATGCTCCTGGGTCCCCCCCGTCCTCCGGGGAGCCTCGAAACCAACCCCTCCCCGTGCTCGCCTTCGCAAACGTCCAGTCCCACTCACGGCCGTCTTTCCAGTCACTCGTGTGATTGTGTTGATTCTCTCTTCGGAATCCTTCACACACCCAGCACGGGGGGCTCGGCAGACCGCCGTCTACACAGCGTGGCTCACATGAGTGCCGGAGGCCGCAGGCTCAGTGTGTGTGGTGGGGTCACCCTGGGAAGAGCTAGCGCTGCCGGAGGGTGTGGAGGGCAGGGTCTCGGTGTCCCCGACTGTTGGGCGTGGACCGTGGATGGTTCCGTCCACGCCAAATGTGCCTGTACTACGAGGCAGCAACTCCCCCCCCCAGTTCTTCAGGCATCCACATCCGCTGAGGCTGTCGGGCTGAGAGTCCCCATCTCCCCGTCGAGGCCCCGTCCCTGAGACCCTCTGACGGACGCAGGTTCACGACATCGGGGCACACGCCTCACTAGCAGGGTGCACCTCTGGGGCAGAGAGCGCAAGGGTTGTCCCCGAGTCAAAGCCACGGGCCAACCTCTAGAGCCTGGAGGGAGCCCCCGCGGCCCCACACCAGCCTTTCCCCACGGACTTGCCGACGCTCGCTGTTGTCACCAACCGGGACGGTGGAAATGGGCCCTCGGGTTGTCTGAGCGCCGGGAGGCCACGCACTGATGTGCCCTTGGTACGTCTGCTTCCTGTCGCCAGCCCACATCGTCCGCCCGGCCGCTTTCCCTCCTCGGGTGGGCTCTCGGGAGCGTGCCAGGGGCTCCAGACCAGTCCCCGCCTGCGAGGTCACTGCAGGCCTTTCCCCGCGTCTGCACCTCCCTGTTGTGTGTGCGCCCCAGAGCCGCACCGAGTCTTACATCTGGCCGGGTCCATGTTGACCCCCCCGCGTCCCGCTCCCGCGCGAACACGTCCCCTTACGCTCGCGCCGCTCCCTCGTCACGGGTCAGCGCCAGCCCCACCTGCTGACCGGGTACGTGCTCCCCACTAACTGCCGCGGTCCGCGTGGACGTGCGGACGTGCGCGCGCGTACGGCTTACGGCTTTGTGCGTAAACACACACACGTATCCCATATACGATATATTTTACGGAGGAGCAAACCGGCCAGGTATTAAATAGAACATATAATCGTATATACGAAATACACCGTATCTCATCGGTTCTCTCCTCTGTAGAAAAGAGAGACACTAGAGAAGGGGTCTGTGTTGCCAGGCTCACAGAGCCGACACGAGAAAACAGCAGCGTGCGTGAGAGTTCTGATGCCTGTATCTATACCAACATTGGATGCATGCTGGGTAACGTTTCTTTCCTTCCTACCAGACTTCAGCCCAACCTAGGCCAAGAAACTCATGACGTCCTTATAGGAAATGCCGTTGAAGCTCTGTTTAAACACGGCTTGTTCTTTTTTTTTTTTTTTTTTAATGTTTAGTTTATTTTTGAGACAGAGAGAGACAGAGCATGAGCAGGGGAGAGGCAGAGAGAGAGGGAGAGCGAGACACAGAATCAGAAGCAGGCTCCAGGCTCCCAGCTGTCAGCCCAGAGCCCGATGCGGGGCTCGGACTCACGAACTTTGAGATCATGACCTGAGCCGAAGTTGGATGCTTAACTGACTGAGCCACCCAGGAGCTGATTTCTGTATTTTAAGAGTTCTTTTATTTTTTTTTTTATTGTTTATTTCTTTTTACATTTATTTATTTTTGAGAGAAAGAGTGAGACAAAGTGAGAGTGGGGGAAGGGCAGAGAGAGAGGGAGACACAGAATCCGAAGCAGGCTCCAGGCTCTGAGCTGTCAGCCCAGAGCCCGACGTGGAACTCAAACTCACGAACCGCAAGATCATGACCTGAGCCGAGGTCGGACGCTCAACCAACTGAGCCACCCAGGTGCCCCTAAACACCCTTGTTCTTAATCACAGCTAACATTTAATAAGCTCCTACTATATACCTGTGACTCTACAGCACCTATAAAGTACTGTCTTTATCCTACGGACTGGACCCTGGAGGCTCTCCGGTAGCCCGGGCTGTTTGCGCCGATAAGGAGCCGCGAGCAGGGCAGGGTTGCACGTGAACCTGGGAGGCCCCGTTTGCAAAGCGTGCCTCTACTTTCCAGTCAGCTTGCCTCTACTCACTCACTAGACTTGGGGCCAGGTTCTTTGTAAGCTGAGTTTAATTTTAAAGACTATTTTGAATATAATTTTGACTTTATCACCTCTTGGTTGTTCTTTCCTTCTCTTTTCTTTTTCTTTTTTTGGCTGTTCTTATTTTTAATAAAACAAAGAAGGAAATAAAACTCCATCACCTTTTGCTTCTGAATGACGTTATCCGCAAAACTTCATACACACTCCCCCCAACCCTCTTCGTTATCGTTCCAGAAGCCTCCCTTTGACTGACTGCTACATGCGACAGCTGCCCTTTGGGGGCTGACTACTCATTTTTGGGCATGTTAAATACACAGACGCCTACTTCTAACAACAGAGGTCAGTGGGGGGCTTGCTCCCCTCCATTTTTCTGGTCACTCTTTACCGCTGGACAGAGTCAGAAATGAGGAGACCGAAAAAATACTTGTTTAAACTTCAGAAAAGTAGGGTAGGATTCTGGGTCATCTCCGTAATAGAGTTTCCAGCCCTTCATCCCTGTGGTATTCGGGGGGGTCGTGTCTTTGGCAGCAAGGATTAAGTGAACCGCATGACCCCCACGGAGGGCTTAATTGGCAACAGAGAACCCACTGATGTGTGCAAAATTCATTATTGTGTTTAGGCTTGGAATGTTTGTACGGGCCAGCCCGTTTCTCTTTCTGATTTTCCCACAAGTGTTCAAAAAGATCTTGTGTCTCAGTGTCAGCTCCCCGGTGGGGCCAGGTTCCTGAGTTATGTGGTTCGGTAACCTCGAGGGCGAGAGAAAAGGTGTGTAAATCTCTCCGCGTCTGCAGTCCCCGCGTCGGGCCAACGAACGTGCTGGAGCAGAAGAGGAAAATCAACGCCGAGCAGTGATAACAGCCCTGCTAATCAGGATTTATTAGAATTCACAGACCAGCTGGGGAGGGGGAGGACCCAGAGGAATCTGGGGCTGGCTCCTTTTAGGGTCTGTGAGGAATGTCCGAGCGGCACGTGAGCTGGTACAGATGGCATTCGAGAAGCTGGGTGTTCTAATTCCCCACATGGGGCTGAACTCGCCCTAACATGTGGAACCACAAAAAGGAAGGCCGTTGGGGGCGCCTGGGTGGCTCAGTGGGTTGAGCGTCCGACTTCGGCTCGGGCCGTATCTCGCGGTTCGTGGGTTCGAGCCCCGCGTCGGGCTCTGTGCCGACGGCTCGGAGCCTGGAACCTGCTTCGGATTCTGTGTCTCCCTCTCTCTCTGCCCCTCCCCTGCTCATGCTCTGTCTCTCTCTCTCAGAAAACGAATAAACGTTTAAAAAATTAAAAAAAAAAATAAATTAAAAAAAGAAAAGGGAGGCTGTTGCGTGTTGGAAGGTTTACTTTCATTCCGTCTCTGGAATATCGCGGACGTTTGCTGCTTTCTGGCCACAGAACCACCCCTTTACCCCTGTTTGGTTAATAAGCGTTTCTGGTTAAGGCAGACCAAGCTCTGAACGGTAGACCACAGGGTCCGTACCTCACAAACTTGATAAAGTTCATGCCTGTTCATGTGATCGTACAAGCGGGGGAGGGGGGGCGGGGGCGCTCTGCTCGCCGTGGTCGTTCAGAGACCCAGGCTAAGCGAGACCCCCTGTCTTGAGCGGCGTGGCACCTGCCGGTCCAGCAGCTGGCAGTGGACAGAGGTCTGGTGGGTGGGTCCCATCACTTTGCCACCTTCCAGCGGCTGGCCCCGAGGATTGTGCCCATGTCCACCCGCACAGGAGGCTGGGAAGCACGAGGCAGCCGTCTGCCAGAAAGAAGGAGGGAGAAAGGATTTTGGAGCACCATCTCCCGAGGGGGTCCCCCCGCATTGTGCGGACTTGGTGGGTCTGTAAATCAGGTTGCCTGCCCCTTCCCACCAAGGCAGACGCAGGTGATCCTAACTTGGCCAACCGGACTATTTTTCCCGTGACTTTGAAACCTGAGTGACATTTGCTAGCACAGAATTAAAAAAAATTTTTTTAATGTTCATTTATTTTTGAGAGAGAGAGAGAATGAGCAGGGGAGGGGAAGACAGGGAGAGGGAGACACAGAATCCGAAGCAGGCTCCAGGCTCCGAGCTGTCAGCAGAGAGCCCGACGGGAGGCTCGAACTCACAAACTGCGAGATCATGACCTGAGCCGAAGCTGGATGCCTAACCGATGGAGCCACCCAGGCGCCCGTAGCACAGACTTTTTTTTTTGTTGTTTTTTAAATGAAACGAAGGAGATTAATCTCAGTGACAATTGAGGGGACCTTCAAGCTCTTCCTGCCACCGGCTGTTTGGAGCTACTTTCTTTTCCCAAGACGGGTCCTCCAGCCTTCCCACTGGTTCTGGAAGCTCCTCATGGAGCTCCCGTAAATGATCCTTTGCTTTGATTAGACGAAGCTGTTGCTCCGGGAACAAGGAATTAATGCCCGCTAATACGGAGCTGAACTCTGAGGTATCTGGGTTAACCCGCCTTGATAACGTGCTGTGCCAACGGAAAGGAGGCTGGGGAAGTCCAGCCACATCTGGGTGTCATTCTCAAGTGGCCCCCAGTCTCCTGTCTGCTTCGTGAGAGTAACTCGTAGAAACGGAGGCTTGGGGTCGTTGGCTGGAAAGGACCCGCCACCCGGTGTTTGCACGTCAATGCATTCTGCTCTCGGGAATCCAGAATCCTTGGGGTTAGACGCCAGTCTTGCAATCCTCAAGGTGTCACGCGAGCCCTTAAGTTGCTTCTGTTTTATTCGGCAGTAACGTCACCAGTCCACCTCCCACTTGTGACGACCAAACGTGGGAGAAGATATCAGGGCATTTCAAAAAGCACAAATGTCACACAGGTGCAAGAACGTTTTGCTCTCAAGTAAAACCGGGAGGGAACAAATTACAAGGGTCGAGCCGAATCGGCAAGAGCAAACCAAAACTGAACCCGAACCCAGAGAGCTTCGGCCGGGAAGTAGAAAGGCAGCCACAGGGTGCGTATCTCCCAACTCAGGACCGAGTGGGGTGGGGGCTGTCTGCTGGTGGCATGTGCAGCGACTTTGTCCCCAGGTATTTGTTTGACCTTCGAGGTGCTCGAACGTTTTACGTTGCCAGAATTGTAAAACAACAGGAAATTTCAAGCGAACGTTTGGATTTCTCGCTTGTCGGGTAAGACCCGAGATTTTGCTACTTTGCACCTTCGTGGCTTCGTGGGGGGTGACTTTCGGCAGGGGCGGGGTCACCGCGCCCTCCTTAGACAGGGCATCCCTTGGTGCCCAGCCCAGCCTGTGCGTTCATCGAAGAGGCGTTTAGCTTTGCGGCCCCGAGTGGGGTTTTTGTGGGCGCTAAAATGATGGCTGAGTCCACGAGGAGCAGGGACCCACTGAGGTCGACCAGATGCCAGCTGAACGGCTCACCGCTGCGTCCCTTCTTACCTCGGTTTGGACCCCTTGCTTGCGCTCAGGACCATCGTCAAGCTCGCGGTCAGCACTTCATCCCCCTTCTAGGATTCTGCCGTCATTTCCGTCCCACCAGCTTCTTCCCCCCAGACCTCCTGGACCCCACGCCTGGAGCCGCAGAGGAAGGACCCACAGCGTCTGGGTGGTTGGGAAGAAAGCCACACGGCTGGGGCATAATTGTTACCTGGAACCAAATTAGTTTTAATGACTTTTGGACGCTTCCCAGCCCCCTCCCGTCTCCCACCCACCCATGAAGTTTCACAGCCTGTGGGGCAGGTCGGTGCCCCACTCCGTAAACGTGAAAGCTTGTCTGGTGATGGCGAAGCCTAGTGCGATAAGCCCGAGCAGGATAAACATCGGGGGGGGGGGGGGCCGCCGGCTTTTCATGCTGATCCAAGGAGGCGCTATTAGAGGCAGGGGATGAAAGGGACAGAAGCTTCGGGCTGATCGCCAGGATAATTTTCCCAAGAGTGAAATCAGTTAGCCTCTGAAGACTTGCTCCTCGGGGGTGACATCCTTCCGACCCGGCCGTGAAGGACGCCCGACGGAGGGAGCCAGGCAAGCCCCCCAGCCCGGGGTCTCCCCACCCGGTTCCCCCTGATTTGTTTCAATGAATTTTTCCAGCAAAGCGTGTTTCTTTCTCTAGATACGTTGCAGCACGTTCGACCTGAGCTCGCTCCTGACTCCCCACCGTGAGAACATCTGCCTTGCCATCGTCGTCCTTTCTGGGCTGGTGCTCAGAGCTGGGAGCTCGAGCCAACGGACAACCCGCCCCCCCGCCAGCCTCGTGCCGCCCTCCCTAAACCCCTGGCCGTTGGACACAAGGCAGCAAATACTCGTGGAGCTACGTGCCAGGCACCGTTGTCCTCACTGGGCCGCAGAACAGGGAGCACGAGACCCTTCCTTTTACGGAGGGTCTGGAATAATCTGGTGGCATAATTGCAGGGGACACATCAGCGCTGGCGGGTCTCTCGATCTTCCTCACCAGCAGGAACACAATTAGTTGGGAGCACTCAATTTCCCAGACTCCCTTGCGGCTGGGACGGCCACGTGACCGGTCCTGACCAATGAGATGGATGCAGGGGTTAGTGGGCGGGGCTTCCAGCCCAGCTCCTCCGAGGGCGCGGGGCTCACCTGTCGTTGTTGACCCTCACCTTCTGGAGCAAGTTTGCAGCCATGAGGACAAAAGTCGCATACAAACACAGCGGGGCAAGAAGAGAGAGGGAACCTGGTTGTTTGGGCGGCTAAGGTGTTCCTGCCTCCAGAATCCTCCTATCGCTAGAAGCGTAAACTCCTTAGTAAGGTAACTCGTAGTAATTAGTCCTGATACTTAATCTTCTATTTGTTCAGTTAACCCACCTCCGATCGTGAGAACAAATAATCCGGAAATATTACTTTTAAATGTCTGTCTTGTTCTTTGCACGCTTTTGCCCGGGTGCTTGTTAATACGCTGCTGAATTCCAAAACACTCCTCCTCCAAAACCTTCAGCAGAACTGGGCTTGGCTGGGGCTGTCCCCGAGCCTCCACGGGTGGCTTCTCCACTGTGGGGGGTGGGGGTGGAGGGTCTCAGGGTAGCTGAGCCCGGTCTCCTTGACCGTCGATGACCATCGTCAGCTTTTGAGCATGGACGGAATCTCATTGCCTCACCCGAGAGACATCCTCCACCTGTGTCTCTGTCTGGATATCTCTGCGTCTGCGTCTTTCTTTATCTCTTTCCCTCTTGCCCCCTCCTGAGGCAACACTTGTCAGTGATTAGGGACACGGCTTCGAAGAGACTCGTGCCGGCAAATGATTCAGGCCCCGGCGCCTGCACCTGGCAAATGGAGATCTCGGAGCGTTGAGAGCACGGGGGCCCTGGGACGCAGCACGGGGCACGGACTCGTGTGGCAGCAATGCCTGCTGTCCCCACCATCACCGGCACCGCGGCCGGCACGTCCTCACACCGCCTCTCACGGAGACCCAGCTCGCCGCGGAATAAAGCCGGCGGGCGGGGGGTCCGCTGAGAGTGCAATCAAGGCACAGGACAAGTGGATAACAAGAGTTTAGAAAGCAAACAAGGCTGCAGGAAGTCTGGACACTTTCAAAAACAGCCTAAAACAAAACTAAACAAAGAGAGCGAGGGGACGGTGATGTAATCTCTCTGGTCAAAGGCAGAGGAAATTGTCACCGTGCTCCGGGAAGACCCGAGAGGGCCCCGGGCGGCCTTTGTCGGGCACCAGCGGGCCCCTCGGATCTCCTCGTGTTTTACCGAGACAACGTCCACTTCTTTCTTTTTAAAATTTTAAATGTTTTTTAAATTTTATTCTTGAGAGAGACAGAGCGTGAGCAGGGGAGGGGCAGAGAGAGAGGGAGACACAGAATCTGAAATAGGCTCCAGGCTCCAGGCTCTGAGCTGTCAGCACAGAGCCCGACGCGGGGCTCGAACCCACGAACCGTGAGATCATGACCTGAGCCGAAGTCGGACGCTCAACGGACTGAGCCCCCCGGGCGCCCCTGGTCCACTTCTGTAACGTATGCTTCTCACTGGCCCGAATTACAGTGTCAGGTGCACACGCGCCAATGTGGGGGAAACGTGAAAAGCAAACACACTAAAATACTAGTTGTTACGGTTCCCAGGCCGATCGCGTTCTTCCTTTATGTCCGGCAGACAAAAAGCGAGGGAGCACTTTCATAGCAGCCCTGCTTTCCTGGGGGGGAGCCTTAGGAGTGGGGCCAAGGTCGTTCTGAGAAGGCCGGGCGGAGCCTCCGAACGGCCCCCGCCCCGCACTTTGCTGGGCTGACCGCAGGCGCTGTTTCAAAACGCCCGCCTTCACCCCACAGCAGATCGGGGAGGAGCAGCGCCTTCCCGGCGCTGATGTGCAGGAAAGTTGATTAATAAATAGAATGTCAGTGGACCCTTACACTTCCTGAAGCCCCTGTGTGTCGTTCCCTGAGACACCCGCGCACGGCCACCTTCTCTGCCACCTTGAGCAGTCGCCTCCTTCTCCGAGCCTCAGTGTCCTCCTCTGCGAAATGGGCACAACAGCAGGGCCGACGCACGCGGTCCGCGGAGGAGCGAACGAGCCGTAAGTCCACGTGCTTAAACACCTTGCCTTCCAGAGGGTTCCCTCCACGTCCGGGGCTCTGGGTAATCGCAGAATGTCTCCGTCTGACCAGGGCCTCCGTCCTTGGTCCTGCCTCAACCTCCGTTCCTTCCCCCCTCCCCGTGTTTTCCCGCCACGTGCACAGTCACCCCGGGGCCCCATCTGCTCCTGGTGTCTTTACCCCAGGCTCCCTGCACGCGGGGCCTCCCGGCACCTGCACGGTGAGGCCCCCCCGGCCACCCCCCCCCCCCCGAGCAGCCCCAGGCCTGTGGCCCCTGACCTTGTACAACAGGTGCACACGGCCCCTGCTCCACAGTGCTCACCCTTCCTTCGCGGGTCCACCATCGGCTTCGGGGCTGAACGGGGGGCTGATGGGGACTGGGGAACAGCGGCCCCGGGGCACCCCGGGCGTCTGCCTGCCTACAAGCCCCTGAGGCCATGGTCTTGCCCCCACGCAGTGTCGGAGGAGCGAACTCTCTGACGGTGGCTTCGTGGGCTCGGGCACCGAGGGGGCACACCCACCTCCAGCAGGGCAGGGCCTTGTCTCCTGTCACCGGCTCTCCCGCGTGACCAGTGTGTATGCCTGATGGGGCTGCCTCCCTCCACCTCCCGGAGCCCCGTCTGCGCCTCCGAATTAACCCCGTGCCGAGCAGGAGTCAGAAGCTCTCCAAGCGCCCGGAGAAGAAAGGGCAAGGCAGGAGGTCGCTGGGGCGCAGGTGAGACCCGTGCTGGCGCGTGGACCCCCGCGGGACCCCCCACGCCACCCACCTGCGTCTCCCCAGCCCCTTCCCGCCACTTGTGTGTGGAGCCCTGCTCGCTAGAAAGTTCTCTAGTGGCTTTGGAACACGTCCGTGGATCTACGACGCGGAGAGCGGGCTCGCTGGGGGTGGAAACTGACTGCTCTCCCTTTCGGGGTTGGCGAGGCTCCGTGGCTCATCTCTGAGAGGTAAACGCTGGCAGGCGGACGCGAGCCACGTCCGAGCCGGGGTCACCAGGGGCACGGCACGTGCCGCTGGCCATCCGGCCCACTGACTCTGGGGACAGCAGAGGCCGTGTCGCGGGGCCACGCAGGCGGGGTGGGGAGTTGAGGCCTCCGGCTGGCGGCCCCTCCGGCGAGCCAGTGGAGCCCCCTGCCCGCCTTCAGGACTGCCGCTGGCCTTGGCCGCCCTCGTGAGGGCCCCCGAGCCAGCCCCAAACCTCTCCTCCACGGACACAAGCCGTCTACGCTGGTTGCACCGGAGGCGATTTTCACCCGGCAGCGGGTGTCCCGGGACCCCCCCCCCCCCCGCCCACGTTAGCCGTCGCCTGCTCTCTCTGCACACTCTGTCCCGGGTGTGCCCCTCGCCACGCGTCTCTGCTCCGCCCCCGCGACAGGGGTAACGGCCACGCATACGGGGTTGTGGGACACAGAATTTCCACGACAGTCACCCGGGGCTCGTGGCACCAGGCCACAGAGCGGGCGCTCGGGAGCCGTCGGGAACATGCCGGTGGCCACTGTCGCTGCCGATGGGACACGCGGGGGGTGACGGGCTGCGCTTTGCACCACCGCGGGCCCGGCCGCGTCTCCCCCCAGGCTCCCCTGTGTCTCCTGGGCCCCGTGTCTCCTTCAGCCCGACTGGGGCAGACACAGGTCCCCACGGCCCCTCCGGGAAGGACGTCGCCGCCTCCCGTGCCCTCTAAGGCTTCCCCAGGTATTCGAGACACGTGAGCCCCAGCGTGGACGCCCGCCGGCCGTGCTCCGTGTACGCGCAGGTGCCCCGTGTGCTCCGGGGACACAGAAGGAGCTTCGGGAGGAAGGTCAGTAGCTGAGCGGAACACCCAGCGGGCAACGTTGCAGTTACTTTGTAAACATCCGAGCCTCCCTTTCTCCCCCCGGCCTCGTGGGCCATCGCGTTGGAACAGGACGCTTAGTACAATTCAGCTTCTCCCCCCTAACGGAGCGCAGAGGGCGGTCTTCGTGCCTTTCCCGGTGCAGAGCCGGGGTGCCACCAGGTCACCCCCTCTCCGCGCCGGCCCCGCTAACGAGCGCGTATCTGGGGCAGCGTCTGAACGCTCCCGCCTGCCAAGTAGGGCAGTGCTCGCCACCACCCCGGCCGGCCGCGGGAAGCGGGTCTGAGCTTCGCCTGCGACCGTGGACCCCGCCCGTCACGCCGGGTCCTCGCGGCCGTGCCCCGAGGTTGGCGGGCACACGTCGAGGTCCCGTTCGTCTCAGAGACGAGAGAAACAAGGGACGGGGGGCTTGGGTGGCTCTCTCAGGAGCCAGGGAGCCGCAGATCTGGGTTTGAACGTCTGCCCCACGTGTGGCCCGTTGGGTGCCCGCGGGCCAATCATTTCATGGAATTGCCACTTCGAACGCAAACCGGATTTCTGACCGATGCCCACGTGACGCGAGCTCTGTGGCGCTCTGACTGCGATTGAAAGCAGACGCAGGTAATGAAACGGGCGAGGTTAACACAGAGGGACACGTTGGGACACAGCGTCAGGAGGGGGCCCGGAGCCAGGCCAGCGGGTTCAAACCCTGGTCCCCGCCCCCGCCCCCCCCGAGCACCGCCCAGACCACCCTGGCCAAGCTCCCGTGCCCACTTTGCCTCCGTGTCCCCATCTGTGACGTGCCCGTGACAGTGGCACGGGGCGGGGGTCTTATCGTGAGGATTCAGTGAATTCGCCTCACGCAGACCGCTTGGGGCCTCAGACACGCTTCACTCCCACGAACCCTCACTGCCCTACACTCACGTTTTTTAAAGCACAGACACAACCGGGGGTGTTCTTTCCACCGTGTGCTCCTCGATGGGGGACGCACATACTGACGACCGTCGGTCGCGTGAAATCTGGCTCTAACGCTGCCCGGATCTCGATAACGTTCAGGACGCCGGCTTCCCCTCGATGCTAAAAAGTAGTAAGAAGGTGCAGACAGCCACGGCCCTCCCGCCTCTCAGACACTCGCGGCTCCTATCACCTTTCAGACCAGAACATCGGGCTATTTTTAGAGGCTTGGCCAACCACACGCGAGTGACCTTTCGGAACAATCTTTTCTCTACCCGCTCCGCGTTCGCCCTTCCCGAACATTCCTTCCTTCTGTGGCTGGGACCCGGGGTTTTCGCGGGCTTGCACGGCACCTGCTTTTGGCTTTGCCTCCAGCAAGGCCAGAGCAACAGGAGGTCGCTGACCGGCCGTCTCGCTCAACGGCAATAATCCATAAGCCGCCTCCCTTTCCGCTTTTCTTTCTTTTCCCTCCCGCAGGTCCGTGAGCTGGGGGTCCCCGCGTTTGAGGGTCCTGCTTCCCGTGACCTAAACCAAACGTCTTCATGGCCCGAGTGCAGACGCCATCGTCGAGAACCAAAGAAGAAAAATGGAGACAGAAGCGGGAGTCCCGTGGCCGTGGAAACACCCACAGACCCCCTCAAATGGAACTTCTTTTCCGGCCGGGGCGGCAGCTGCTGGCCGTACAGGTGCGCGCACGCCATCTGATTTCGTGGACCTCGAGAATCATAAGCCGGGGTGCACCTCGGGATCCCGTGGGCCGCGACACCCTCGTGCCCACCCTGGGGTCTCTGTGTCACCGTAAGACTTGCTGTGCGTGGCCGTCCCGACGCCCGGTTCTGCGACTGACGTGCACACCCCCTTCCCACCCACCCTTGATGACGAGCCACCTGTCCCCGTGTGGAAGATGGAAGATAAGGAAAGAGGTCAGGAGGTTGCGCTGTGCCCAGGAGCCCACGCGTGAGAAGCCCCCCGAGGCCACGTCCCCTCCTGGGCCCCCCAGGCTCCTGACAGCACTGGGCTCTGCTTCTGAGGCCTGGAAAGTTTGCCCTGCTCACCCGACTCTCCTCGGGGCTCCTCCCTGACAACCGCCTCAGAGCCAGGGGCTTAGGTGCCCAAGGGCTCAGGGGGGAGCACCCTGCCCCAGGAGGTGATGGAGCCAGGCTACGTCTGGGCCACAGAAATCTGAATTGATTTGAGGCACGTGCTGTCCCAGGGCCTGGGGACTCACGCTCAGACCTTCTGGGGATGCTTTTTCAAAACACATCCTCTGTCCTCTTTTCTATACACTTTTTAGGTTAAAAGACAGTATCTGACCCTCAGTCCGTTCTGCCCCCGCGTCAGCGGCGTGCAGAGAATGTTTAACAACTGGCTGTACACACAGTAAGCCCGCGTCCGCAGCACTTGCCAATTTCTGTGGTGTAAACGCCGCCCCCGTGGCCACTTGTGGCCTCCCGCTCACAGGTCCCTGCAAATCTGACATTTAGCTCTTGTGAGCCAGCGTGACTCATTCTGAGCCGCTCCCGAGTCTTCTGTGTCTGTTTACTTTCCGTTCGGCCGACCGGCAGCGAGCACAGCATCTGCCGAACTATTTTATTTTGTGCGAAACTTTTTTATTCTCATCGATAATTTGGCGATTGAAATAAAATTATGAATCGAACCTGTATTTCATTCCCCCTGAAAATAAAAGACAAGGGAATTCAGAGCAAAGGCGAGTTGATAAGTGTTTTTTCTTGGCCCCAACGTGAAACCTGACCAGATCAGTCTGGGCTGGGCCCCTCATCCTTGTAAGGAGCCCACGAGGGTATGGAGCCGCTACAGAAGAAGTGACTTTCAGCTAACCCTGGTTTTGCAAAACCCTGTAAGCTGGGAGAGGGAGCTGAGAATCTTATTACTCTGGGCTGCTCTGTACGGTCGGGCAGGTTGTACACTGCATAAGGGCACCAGGCAAGGAGGCTGGAGGAAAGAACACTTCTTTCTAATCCACACAAAACTGCTGTGCACCAGGGTGGTTGGGTCAGCCCCAAGGGGGAGTGTTTTTCCAACTTGACAGAGGCCCTGCAGAAATGACCCATAGCCCTTCTCCTTTCTCTCTTTGAGGTGGGACCTGGCTGGTGAATCAGGCAGGGCACATGGGGAATGCATCCTCGCCTAAATATGGCGAACGCTTCCTGGCAGGGGTCATGGCACCGTGGCACCATCTGAGGAGGCGGGAGAAGATGCATAGGTTTTGAGTACTCACAGTGGCTTTCACCTAAACAATCAGGACCCTGTCTGCTTACCCGGGCTCCTCTAGGTACCAGGCATCCCCCCTACCTGTGAATCCTGGGTATGTGGGTGGTCCCCATCCTCAACGGAGGAAGGCAGGTGGCCAGGCACCCCAGCATCTAAGCAGGTGGCTCTCGGGTCCTCACGTCCATCCCAGAACCACAGGGAGGGCCAGGCAAGGGCAGGATGGCCCCAGGGGAAGCAGGACGTCACTCCCGTCAAGAACACAGGCTCCGAAGATAGACTCCTGGCCCCACCACTCATCAGTCGTGGCCTTTTTATGTCTCCGCTTCTCAGCCCAAGAGGCGCACACGATGTGTCCCACAAGCTTCCCCAGAGTGAGTTAGTCACCCTCCCAATAAGGCACGGACCAACCTCCTCTCGCCTTGCATCCGGGCTGGCCGCGACGATTTGCTCGTAACTGATGGAACATGGTGGGGGGACTGCCCGATTCCAAGGCCAGACCGGGGCCTGCACAGATCCCACCTGGCTGTATTAGAGCCTCAGCTCTCCGGACACTCTCTCCCGGGGCCCCCTGCTTAGAATGTGGCCGCCAAGCCACAAGCGCAGGTGCACGGAGGTGCTGGGGACAGGCCCGGCGGAGCCAGGACTGGACGTGTGAGAGAAAAAGCCTCCAGAAGATTCCCCACTCCTGGCTGTCTGCTCCGGCGTCCCCAGTCTTCGAGCCTTGCTGGTTGACCGCCCCCCCACCACCGCCAGACATCATGGAGCGGAGAAAAGCCGTCCTGTCGTATCTTCTCTGAATTCCTGACCCACAGAACCCCTGAACCTAGAAGCTGGCTGCGGTTTCCTACCACTGCACCTGGAGTGGTCTGTCACAGCCGCAGACCGCCGGCACGTGACGTGACCCTGGAACTCACTCATGGGGGTTGGGGCGGGGGGAGCTGTGGCCCCAAAACGGGTCCACGTTCCAACCCTCAGGCCCTGTGAAAGCGACTCTCTTTGGAAACAGGGTCTTTGCAGGTGTAATTCGGTTCAGGATCGTCTCCTCGGCTGTGGGCTGGGCCTGCTGACCTCTCCTCCCGTCCGGCCGGGAGGTTCCTGCCTCCACACCCGGCCACCTCTGCCGTCCACCCAGTCTACCCACCGGGTGAGGCCACCGGGCTGGTCTGAGGCACGTGGGGAGCCGCCCCCCCCCCCCCCCCCGCTGTCGCGGGTGCTGCAGGGCAACTCAGCCCTCAGGTTCCGGGAGGCCTTGGCAGAACTTTTGAGCTCCTCGGGGGGCAGCGATAACACCAGGCGGCCGGGCTGAGCAGACCGGTTTGTTTGCACACACAGATGCTTATCTGTGCCTCGCACTTACTCTGCCTCTGCCGGGAAATCTGGGCAGGTCCCGACAGCCAGGTGGAGCCTCCACGCCCAGCTGGCAGTGGCCCCGAGCTCTGGGGGAAGGCAGGTCTGCTGAGTCGGAGACCCAGGGTGGGCGGGCCTCGGGGCGCAGAGGCCGGCCTCTCTCCGCTGGGTCCGGGGAGGATCCGGGCCGGGAGCCCCCTCCCCACTCTGCTGCTTAAGGTCCTCCCTGGGGTGGGGGGTTGGGGAACGGGCCGCTTCTGCCTTCCTTACCCACCCGGAGCACGAGGAAAGAGGCGTGGAACGGGGCCGTGTGGCCGTGGTCCGTGCGCCCGGACGGGAGGGGGCCTGGCAGGGGAGCCCCCCATCCCTCCCATCCCTCACGGTCAAGGCTTCCTGACCAGCGCCGGGCGCCTGTCCGCTCAGCACCCACCGTCTCACGCGTTGGCACTGTTCCTATGCCCAATTTCTAAGTGAGAAATCTGGGGTTCAGGGCAAGACCGAGCAGCTCACCCGTGGGTGGTGAGATCAGGGTTTGGCCCCGTCTGACCCCAGTGCCCCTGCCCGCGGAAGAGCGTGGATCTAGATTTTATCTGCAAGAGTAGGTGGGAGAGAAGCAGGAGGAACAGATGAACAGGAGGTCCTGGGGCTATCGAACATTGTCCCGGTGGTGATGCCTACTCATGGTTGCTTCCCCCAACCCCCCCCCCCCCCGTAACAAGCCACCACAAACTGGGGCAGCGGGGGGGGGGGGCGGCAGGGAGGGGTGTTAAAAAAACAGCAGTGTGTTTTCTCACAGCTCTGGAGCCAGAAGTCTGAAACCAGGCTGTGGGCAGGGCCGCGTTGGGGCTCCGGGGAGGAAGCTTCCTGCCTCGTCCAGCCCGGGGCCCGGGTGCCCTTGGTTTGTGGGGGCGTCCCTGCAGTCTTTGCCTCTGGCCCCCCGCGGCCCTCCCCTCCCCCCACCTCCCTGCCTTCAAGCCGCCCTCCCCTTTCTCCTGTGAAGACCCTGGGCCTTGGATTTTGTGACCACTCGGAAGCCGAGTGAGTTCACCCAGAAACCCTTACTTCCATCTGCAGAGGCCCCACTCCTGAGGAAGGCCAGGCTGCCAGGCCCTGGGTGAACATGAATTTGGGGGACGTTCTTTAAGCCGTCACAAGAGCAATGACCTTACACAGGCCCATGGCCAAGACGAAAGTCTGACTTTCTGCGCGTATCCAGCCAGATAACGGGCTCTTATCCCCCTCGTCTTGCTTTTCATTAGCCCTTGTCTTCAGATGCCCTCAAATCTCATTCCTGTAAAGTCCAGGGTGGAGGGTGACGAACTTTTCATCTACTAGTTTCCTTACAAATAGTCTTTATTTTGGCCTGAGGCGGCTAAGCTACATTCATTCGGGGCTCGTTCAGATGAAAAAATCAGGTCACCGAAACCTCTGTCAGCAGGACAGACGGAAAGGGACCTCTCCCGGCCTTTCCTAGAAAATATTATTGTTTTCTACAAGCGTCTGGTTACTATTGTCCAAAGTGCCATTGGAGTCCACGGTGAGATTCACAGGGAGGGTTTTGATGTTTGGGGTTGGCTGTAGACATGTTGTCCCAGAAGGACCTGTATGGGAGCCTCTCCCAGGCCGTGGTGCAGAGTGTCCCTGAGAAGAACGTTACCCACGGGAGCCCCGTCTGCGATTTTAAGGAGGCGCTTCACTTGGGGCATGGGGTATCTCCTTGCAGCTGAGTGTTTGCTCTGCCAATCGGTACACAGTCACTAAACATGCCCTGTGTCCCGATTACAGGCCCGTGCAGGCGGTGGGGGAAGGGCAGCAAGGCACATTCGCACGAGCTGGCTGGTGGGTGAGCCAGGAGCAAGCAGGTGGTGGGGAAAGGGAAACCCACTTTTGCAGTAAGTTCTCCCAGAACACCGTTCCCAGGAACTCGGAGTGCCTCGTTTGTGCTCACACGTAGATTTTGTGGATTTGAAAAATAAGTGATGCTGTCCGCGTGAGCGTCATGGAATCCCAGCCGCGGAAATTCTAGAAAGTAACCGTTGACATGAGATGTCTACGAGCCCAATCATCTGATGTCACGATGGGTTCTGAACAAAGACTGACGTGTCTTGTTTTAACTTACAAACACAGAGACACGCATTTATTTGCCAACACTTCAGTACGGGGACAATACTTTGTTTTGAGCGTGTGCCTTCTGATAGGTGTTTCATTCTCTTTGTGACAAAAACCAGCCCAAAAGGCACCTCTGTGACTCGAGCCGGTTTATTTAAAGCCCGGTGAGCACGCAGAGAAACCCCCCCAAGCTGAGGATTCTTTTATGCACTTTGTGATTTATCGCTCAAATATTTCAGGTGTCTGGTCCACATCTACTTTGAAGGCAATTTTTTGGCAACGGCTTTTATTAGATCTCTCCGAAGCATTCTAAGTATGTCTCACAGAAACGATTTTTGCGCTCGTATTTCATTGGCTGAGATTATATTTCATTAAATCACACACTGACAGTAGCAGATGCAACTAGCATGAACAGGTTCAGGAATGGATACGGGCCGCTTCGGGAAGCCGGTGGGAGGGCCCGGTGCGCCACCGGCCGGGGTCAGGACCTGCCTGTGCGACAGCAGCGTGCTTCCAACCCCCGGGCCCGAACATCCGCCGGGCGATTCCCCGGCGTCCTCCCTCCCGCCTGCAAGAGGAAGATGGAGAGGCCCGGGCCACGAGAATCTAAATCAGTGTCCCCGTCCGCAAAAGGAGGCTGTCAGGGCTCACCCGCCACAACATCATGAGGATGACAGGGTCAGCGCACACGAACCCGCCGAGGTCCAGGCACACAGTACGTGCCCGTGACGGGTTGGCCTGCCGTTGGACTCTGAAATAAAACACCTTCCTTCTAGACTTCCCAAGTGTTCGATTTTGATTAAAGTCTGCCCGGCTGAACTCCCTCGGTGCGAGCCCGTGTGTGCGCGGACGTCTGCCCCATCCCACGTCTGTCCGCGTGCCCGTGAGGTGGACGCCAGGCACTTGCTGTTGCTGTGCACACAGAATGCAGGGCACTTCAGTATTCTTTTAAGTCTGTTTATTTGGAGAGAGAGAGACAAGGCACGAGCAGGGGAGGGGCAGAGAGAGAGGGAGACACAGAATCGGAAGCAGGCTCCAGGCTCCGAGCTGTCA
Source organism: Lynx rufus (assembly GCF_022079265.1). Classification (NCBI taxonomy): domain Eukaryota; kingdom Metazoa; phylum Chordata; class Mammalia; order Carnivora; family Felidae; genus Lynx; species Lynx rufus. The sequence continues at coordinate 3,125,346 of NW_025814849.1, read as the reverse complement.
GCACAGAGCCCGACGTGGGGCTCGAACTCACAAACCATGAGATCATGACCTGAGCCGAAGTCGGATGCTCAACCAACTGAGCCGCCTCAGGGGTCATAGTGAACCATCCGGGAATCATGTTGCATGTGTCGGGGGTCCCTACGCTGTACTGAGCACAGCGATGCTTCTAGAGAAGCTGAACCACTATGTCGGGCATCTGTAACTAATGTAACTGGGGTGTCAGCTGTACTCAGATGGGCTTTTTTTAAATCGAGATCTCGGGGCGCCTGGGTGGCGCAGTCGGTTAAGCATCTGACTTCAGCCAGGTCACGATCTCGCGGTCCGTGAGTTCGAGCCCCGCGTCGGGCTCTGGGCTGACGGCTCGGAGCCTGGAGCCTGTTTCCGATTCTGTGTCTCCCTCTCTCTCTGCCCCTCCCCCGTTCGTGCTCTGTCTCTCTCTGTCCCAAAAATAAATAAACGTTGAAAAAAAAAATTTAAAATCGAGATCTCAACCTCCCTTGAAAAGTGGGAGATCTGGCATACTGCTACCAGTGGCGGTGGCCAGAGGCGAGTAGCGGCTGCCCTTCTAGATGGGCCAGGCAACCCCAGTTTGCCCCAGTCCCCACTGCTCCCTATTGTCCCACGCCAGGCGCACTCGAACCATGAACCCGCCTGCCTCCAACAGACACAGGTCATGGTTCCCGGCTCTTCCGAGGGTTGAGCCACTTGGCTCTACATGAATGTTGCCTTATTCCCAGCAGCCCCCAGAGCGCCCAGGGGCCACACTCGCCCCCCGGGTCCTCACGGGGTGCGGAAAACAGCACAGGAGTTGATGGCTCAGGGCCTCCCCAGGCAGCCCCTGACTCTCTTCCCCCAAAGCTGTTCAGTGGCTATCGGCTTGGGCAAAACTTGTGTTTATAATCACTAAGGACGCCAGGATGGAATAGGCTGACGCGGGGAGTGTATGATTTATGCTGATTTATAACGAAGGTACAATGATACATTCATTGGCAAACACTGTGTTGTAGGAAGAGGTGGCCGGCTGCGTCTGGCAGGGCCAGCGCCGAAGGTCGCCTCCGTCCGGACTTCCAGCCCTGCGGCCGGTGAACCGGGGAGCCCGGCAGCTCGCGGTGGTGACTGGAGCTCCCCGCGGCCCCCCGGCCCTCCTCTGCGGCAGCAGGGGAAGAAGCCGCCGCGGAGACATTCTGCTCTGTCTCCTTAATGAGCCCGGGGCCGCCCAGGATGAGTTTCCCTCTGAATTAGAAGCCGCGGTGCCTCGCAGACCGCGGGAGGCCGGGCTCCTCTGTTCTGTCGCCGGGTCTGTGCGGCTCCCCAGGCAGCCTCGAGGCCTCCCCCCCACCCCCGCCCGGGGCCCGCGGATGACAACGCAGGGGCCCCGAGGAAAGCGGGCGTCTGGCTCTCGGCCAGGGGGCCCCCAGGGGGTGGGGTCGGGGCTCCCTCGGGACGGCGCCCTTCTCCAGCTTGCTCCCCTTTCCGGAGCATCTCTTGGGCCGTGAAGTGGGCCCCTGCAGCCCCACGTGTGGGGCGTGCGTCCCGCCTCCCCCCACCAGCATCCTTGGGAGAAGGCCCGGCCCGGGGAACAAGCGCGGCCCCTCCTCACTCACTCCACCCGCACCCACCGGGCTCCGTCCCAGCCGAGGAGGGGATTCGCTTCATGCCCGGCCCGCACGCGCGCCCCGAACGGATGTGTCATCACTTAGACGCTATGGTGTCTTCTGTGCTGCCCTCTCCCACCCTGTCCTGCCCTGTCCCGTCCTGTGCTCACCTCCCGTGTCGACCGCAAGCTGGTCTGCGCTCCCCCGTCAGCCTACTGCGGTCTCCTCTCTCAGCACGTGTCGGGGACCATCGTCCCTTCTGCTCGCTTCCAACGTCGGTCCAGCCTCTTCCGTTCTTTCCTCCGTGCTGCCCTCCCTCCCCTCTTTCCCGACCACACTGCCCTCCGGCCTGGCTCCTCCCGGCTCTGCACCGCCCCCCGCTTCACGCTCAGGGACAGCCTCTGTCTGCGTCGAAGTCCCTGCTAAAGCTAGCACTCTGGGGCCCCGAGTGCCAGACCCTGCGCTGGGCCCCGGGGCTGCAGGGACGAGGGGGCTCAGGGTCACATTACAGAGTATTCCCGGTCCGGACCATGTGCACACGGTGCTCACGAGATGTCCAATGTGGCTCACAGCACATTCCACACACGTGCTTAGTGAGCCCTCAGTCCATCCTCTGAGGCCATCGTGACTCCTGCTTTGCAGGTGAGGCACAGAGAGGGTGGGTCGTTTGTCCAAGGCCCTACAGCTTTTGCGGGTCACGCTGGAACCGAACCCTGAAGCGTGCTCCGTGCTGTGACTCACTTACAAACTGAGGTCTGCACCCCAAGAAGCCCAGAGGGCCGCCCGGCTGTATTCCCGGGCCCCTTGGCTCAGCCTGTGCACTCAGGGAAGAATGTCCTGTCTGTGCTGGTGACCGAGGCCAGTCCCGTGTGTGCACAGACCCGTCCAAGTCTATTTCTCAGGCTCGGGGACCCAGCGGCCTCCTGCTCCCGTGAGACCTCCCAAACGTCACCTGTCCCCAAAGCAAATGCACCGCCTCCCCTGGCACCTGCCCCTCCACCCTTGTCCCCGTCTCGGATCAACTCAACCTGGTCCTTCTGGAGTCTCACGGTCCCCTCCTCCTCCCTGCCGCTCCCACTCCACGGGGGCCGGAGGCCGCACCCGCCGCCCGGGACCCTCGCCAGCCCCCCGAGGCCTAACTGGGGTCCAGGCCTCCACTGTCCGCTTATCCCAACCCAGCAGCCACAGGGCTCCCGCCAGGGTATAGTTTACAAAATGTCACTCCTCCGCTCAAGCACGCACACGCACACGCGCGTTCACAGCCAGACAGCAAAGGTGTCTCAGGACAGACAAGCGGTCCGTGCACGCGATGGAACATTATTCAGCCTCAAGCCGGGAGGCTAACGAGAGTGGCCAGACGCGCATCACGGCTACGCGGTTCCACGTATGCGAGACACCCGGGCAGGTGAGGCCACACAGACAGGCCGCAGGTGGTGTGGCCGAGTCCAGGGCGGGTGGACGAGAGAGACCCTTTGAGACGCTGGAAGTATCTGGGACCAGATAAAGTGGCGTCTGGGTCACATCGTGGCTGTACTACCGGTGGGTCCTTCACTTTAAAATGGGAGACTTGCCTCTTGCGAATCTCATCTCAACACAAACCCTCGGTGGCTCCCCATCGATCTCCGGGGAAAAGTCCAGGCCCTGACTGTGCTCACCAGCCCTGGGCCCGGGCCCCGCGGACCCTACCTCTGCGAGGGCCTGTCCCCTCCCCGGGCACAGCGGGCTCCAGGCTGTTCAGACGGGCCGGGGTGCTCCCTCTGCCGAGCTCTCATTTTCTCTTTCCTTTGCTGGAACTCTCCCCTCTGGGCGCCTTCGTGAGGACCCGTCACCCCCAGAGCGTCAGTACGGACATCTTGCTTCCCTGACCAGGCGTCTAACACGGAGAGACCCGTGTGGCATTCCCCATGGGCTCCCCGCCTCATTTCCGTGTAATGCTTCCCGTCACGGAGCCGTGACGCCCTTTACTTAGGTGCCTCCCGCCGAGTGGTGCTTCTGCGAGACCAGAAATTTTATTGTCTGTCCTAATCGCTGTATTCCCAGCATCGAGATCGGGCCTTGGCAAGCATTCTGTGCAATGGGTAAGAAAATAAATATTTTGGGCTTTGCCACACGGCCTCTGTTGCAACGATTCCATTCTGCGGCTCGGTCGGGGCTTCTGAGGTCGTGCCTAGCTGGCCCGTGCGGGGGGCGCTCGTACACGCCCCGACAGCCACGTCATCCTCGAGCACTCCGAGGACGCACCACCCTTATCCTCAATAGGCAGGTGTAGAAATCTACGCACAGAGAGGTTAATTACCTCGCTCAAGGTCACAGAGCTTGCAAGAGGCTGACCTGGGAATGAAACCAAGGCAGCTGTCCCCAGGGCCTCTCTGCCGAGCACGGGCTCTCGTGGGTATGCAGGTTGGTCGTGGCTAGCAAATAAACAGGACAAATTGGATGCCCGGTTAAATACGAGTTTCAGAGTCACGATGAATATTAGTTTAATGCAATGAATATTAGTGTAGTTTATGCTACAGCTTTTTTCCCATTGTTTATCTGAAATTCAAATCTAACCAGATGTCCTGTTTTTATAGGTGACTCTGTGGCAGGGCACGCCCGAGGCAGACGGGAGCCCGGTGGGTGCGGGTGGAGTGAGTGAGGAGGGGCCGCGCTTGTTCCCCGGGCCCGTCCTTCTCCCAAGGATGCTGGTGGGGGGAGGCGGGACGCACGCCCCACACGTGGGGCTGCAGGGGCCCACTTCACGGCCCAAGAGATGCTCCGGAAAGGGGAGCAAGCTGGAGAAGGGCGCCGTCCCGAGGGAGCCCCCACCCCACCCCCTGGGGGCCCCCTGGCCGAGAGCCAGACGCCCGCTTTCCTCGGGGCCCCTGCGTTGTCATCCGCGGGCCCCGGGCGGGGGGGGGGGGAGGCCTCGAGGCTGCCTGGGGAGCCGCACAGACCCGGCGACAGAACAGAGGAGCCCGGCCTCCCGCGGTCTGCGAGGCACCGCGGCTTCTAATTCAGAGGGAAACTCATCCTGGGCGGCCCCGGGCTCATTAAGGAGACAGAGCAGAATGTCTCCGCGGCGGCTTCTTCCCCTGCTGCCGCAGAGGAGGGCCGGGGGGCCGCGGGGAGCTCCAGTCACCACCGCGAGCTGCCGGGCTCCCCGGTTCACCGGCCGCAGGGCTGGAAGTCCGGACGGAGGCGACCTTCGGCGCTGGAACCCCAGGATACAGAGCTGGGGCTTCATTGAGTGGCAGTAGGGAGCCACGGAAAGGCACTCCAGCAGGGGTGACACCAGGCTGTCATACGCTGTAAAGAGGAGATCTGAGAGCGACGTTCCCAGATTTCCTTAGAGTCCTGGTCGTATTTCCACACCACCTGAGGCCCAGAGGAACACCTACCAGCTTCCTAGTTGCTGCACAGGAGCAGTCTGTGTGGTGCCTGACAGACATCAGCCGCTGTCCTTGAACACGGGGCGTTTTCGTGTTTGCTGGGGAGGCCCCAGGGTGCCTCGCAAATGCACTCTGGGAACCACAGTTCTCAGAGCTTCGGGTCTGGGCTCTGCACCCACTGGCCTCGCGTTCTGGACAGAGTCAGATTAACCACTTTGCTGCTTCGGTTCCCTCCTCTCCACGGGGAGCGGATGCGGGTACCCATCCTGTAGGATCCGGAGGTGGAATGAGTGAAATCACGCATTGAAAGGTGTCCGCGGTGGCCTGGCCCGCAGCAGGTGCTGAATAATCGTCATCACCACCTGCCCCACCATCACCACCACCGTCATCATGATCATCAGGGGCCTTTGTGCAGTACGCAACCCGCTCAAGGGGACGGGGCGAAAGACTCACAAGGAGGCCCTGCCTCGGTGTGTGGTCACCGGGGGTTTGTGCCAAATCGAGGAGCTCCGCGAAGTTCCCTGACCCCGAACGGCGCCGGAGGCAGCCACAGCTCCAGGGGACGACACAGCCGAGGGACGGGGTCTGGCCCTTGCACTCGGCCGGCCAGCGGGGAAGCCGCGGATGAGGTCACTAAATACCACAACCACTGGTGATCGGTGCCTGAGTCTCACAGAGCCCCGAGGGAAACAGACTCCTTGGGGGTGTGGCGTGGGCTCGGCGTTTGCAGAGCACTCCCAGGCTCTCGCGTGCGGCTGGGCTCGAGAGTCCCCCTCCCTCCCGTCACGGTGATTCCCACTGGAGTGTGGCTCAGCCTCCGAGCGTGTGCAAGCAGTGTGTGCGTGTGGGCGGGCAGCGCGCCCCCCCGAGCCCGGACCCGCGTCCCGGCCTCTCCTTTGGACCCGGAGACCACACTGGAGGGCTGGACGGTAGACGCGCCGTGAGTTTCGAGGGGAACGTGGAAATGCCCCACCCCTCGTTTACACGCCTGCCCACCAGAAGTTCCCCCCACGCCTGCCTTCACGCTCGAGAACATCACACTTTGGTTTGGGGCCCGTCCGATGAGAACAAAACACGGCACCGGCTGGAAAAGAAAGCTTCAGACTTTATGGGCCAGTTTGGCAAGATCTCGGAGACAGAATTGTTGAGAGATGGAATCCGGTGGCGGCTGCAGACAAACCCTCGGCGGACGGATGGAGGCAGAGCGAGGAGCAGTGACTCAGCTGGGGCACCGCCCGCGGCCCGCAAGGCAGCGTCCTCCAGGGAGGAGCGGGGGGCCACGCGGGGACGTGGGGACGGCCAGGGATGCTGTCTGTGCCTGGAATGTGTTCGTGTTTGCAAGGAGAAGGAATTGCAGTGACAATTATGTCGTTAGAGACTGACCTTTTAAAAGCTCACGGGGCGGAGGGTGGCGGGGGGGGGAGGTGGCACCTGGGTGGCTCTGTCGGTTGAGCGTCTGACTTCAGCTCAGGTCATGATCTCACGGTTTGTGGGTTCGAGCCCCGTGTCGGGCTCTGTGCTGACAGCTCGGAGCCTGGAGCCTGTTTCGGATTCTGTGTCTCCCTCTCTCTCCGCCCCTCCCCTGCTCATGCTCTGTGTCTCTCTGTCTCTCAATGATAAATAAATGTTAAAAAAATTTTTTTAAATAAATAAAAGCTCACAGGGAAATTACATAAAGAGACAAAGCCGACATAGTAAAGCGTTAGGGTGCTACCGTTTGCGGTTCCTGAAATTGGGGCCGTCCAGGAATTCCCGTGCTATTCTCAGTACCGTCCCACAGGTCCGAAAGCACGTCAGAGATGCGCACTGCAAAAATCCTTAAAGGGGTAAGCCGGGCCTGGTTGTCTTTTCCCTGAGAGCTGTGTCAGCGGGTCCTGCCCGGGTTTCCAGCCAGGGAGGTGGAGACCCTGGGGCCTCACGGGTGCGAGACAGAGGGTGGGCTTGGTCACGCCCGCCGGGCCTCTGCCACCCCCCCCCATCCCCACACAGGACAGAGCAACTTCCTCTTCAAAGCCCATCCTGCTTACACCAAAACGCCCCCCGGGACTGAAGTTCAAAGCGACGTGGGGAAGGGCTGTTTGGTGCCCGTGTTTGGCCTGGGGATCTCAGGGATTACAAAGCCCTGTGTCGCAGGCTCGGAACCAGGGGGCCTCAGGTGCGAAAGGCCTTTGAACACCGCGAGCTCTTTAGAGGCCCCAGCAAATTGAGGACAAACCAGCTGGGCTGCCCAGGAGGGGGCCGGCTGTTGCCCCTTTCCTTCCAGTCTTAGGAAAACAAACACTTGATATTCCAAAGGCTGAGTAAACTCATTAAAAGGATCTCCAACCTCCTGCCTTTCCAGGAAGTCCTTGGAAGCCTCGAGCTCAGTTCCCAGGCAGCAGGACAGGCTGCAGGACCCCGGCCTTGGAAACCTCCGCCTTCTCGCGTCGCCGGCTTCAGGCCACGGCAGGGCAGGACACGGAGCCTTGCACGCCTGGTTCCTGCGGAGCACTGCTGCTCGGAAACGCGGACGTGGCGGTCTCACGGGTCCCTGCGGCCCTTCCAGCCACGGCAGCACCAGAGGCCCCCGTGCACACCGCCCCCCGCAGGTGTGAGCTGAAACCAGCCCTCATTTCCACACACTCCCCTTTAACCGCGATCTCTGGAGTTCAGGCCGGGATGGGGAGGCCTCAGCGCTTAGGGGGGGTCTGGGGGTCCAGGGGCGCAGAGAACCCTGGGGCACCTGCTGGGCGGGGAGGGCAGAGATGATTTTCATGGGGAAAATGCAAGTCTGGGCTCTCGTCTGGCTCTGAACTTGTGCTTGGACGAGCCAGCACGGCGAGTGTGCACACGTGTGGGTAAGCAAGCACGCGTGTGTGTGGCCGGGGCTCTAGCAGAGGGAGCAGACCACAGCAGAACGGCCCGGGCCGCGGTGGGCGTTCTCTGAACCTCTTTCAATCTCTCCGGCAGGTCAAGCTGTGCCCTTGGGCTTCGCAGATGTTTTGCATTACAGGACCCGATCATCCCGTGGGTGCCTTCCAGCCAGAACACTCTCAGAGCTCCTGGGACACGGGGGCTGGCGCACGGGGGCTCCCCACTCTCCCATCCTAGGAGGCCCGCAATGGCCGTGCTCGTGCTAAGTGCGCGCCCCCCGCAAGACCCCGGTCCGGGGGCGGGGACACGGGCTCGGCACCCAGGGGGAGACGGCCTCCACTCAGCCTCGGCCCACCCGGCGGCGTGGAACAGGAGTCCACCCGGCCAGGCCCCTGCTGTCCCCAGGGCACGGGGATTTCGTGAGTGTGTCTGAAAATACCCGGCTTTTAAATGTTGGCAACTCAAGAAATTTTCTCTGACTCTCAGGGGGCCAAACGGCACACATCTGTGGGCCAGGTGCGGCCTGCAGGCCCACGTTGCCACAGCTGGTCGACGCGGAATTCAGCCCTACCGGGTTCCAGCCACCGTTTGGGGGGGGCTCGTGCACGCACGTGCGTGTGTGTGTGCACCTGTGTACGTGAGGGCACATGCGTGTGAGCGCATGGTCTTCCGAACGCCCAGCGCTGCCCTGCGCGTCTTGTTTTCGGGGCCGGTTTGGCCCGGAGCCGACACTTCCGCCGGAGTTCCTTCCCGCCCCCCTCTCCCCCCTCCCCTCCCCTCCCCTCCCCCTTCTCCCCCCCTCCCCCTCCCCCTTTTCCCCCCTTCTCCCCCCGCCCCCCCCCATGGCAGGCCTGGGTCTTGCTTCTGGGACGAGCCGCTCCCTGGCGGTGCTCACCGGCCGAGTGAGCTCTGCAGGGAATTCGGTGGGCAGAGACCCCTGAGGATGGGGACACGGGGATCCAAACAGGCCGGGAGCACCCGGCAGGGCTGGCGGAGCGGGCACGGAGCGCAGGGACCAGCACGGCAGGCCCTTGCGGCTGGTCGCCTGCACGTAACCGCGCAGATGCCGCCCCCCGGTGGCCGCTGGGGGCACTGCGGCAGCCAAGGGACTGGGTCCGGTGGGGAAGTCCTCTCCCCGGCCCGGCCTTTGCCACGGGGCTGGGCGGGCACCTTCTTGCCGAGCACACTGACCTGCAGGCCAGAGGCAGGCGGCAGGGCCCGGAGAACACGGGCGGGCCTGACTCAGAAGAACACGCATGGGCGTGAACGCGGGGCGGCCATGGCCGGGGAGCTCAGGGCGCACAGACGCGCCAGGGTGGGCACTGGCTCGGCGGCGGGGGGGGGGGGCTGGACCTATCCCGGAGCAGCTCTGCCCCCTGGGGACAAGCTGTCCTCGCCTCTCTGCCTCAGTTTCCCCTTTCGAAACAGGTGGCAGCTTTCGCGGTGAAGGTGGGGTGAGGGATGCAGGGCATTGACCATGCTGGGCTCAGGCAACACCGGAGACGATTTCGGGGGGGCCCCTCTGCTCAAATCTGGAGGCATGGGTGCTCTGTCAGATGCCCCTTCGGCTCGAGCAGACTCAGCATCCGGGCGGGGAGGCCGCTGAGAAGCATTCTCTGAAGCGAACTGGCCCTTCTGCCCCCAGTAAGACCTCTGCCGTCCCCACTGTTGGCTTGCCTGAGTCTCCCCTGGCTGTCCCCATGCCCCCCGCAGGCTGGCAGTCCTGTCTCCCACTGTCTTTCTTCCCTTCGGTTCCTTGAGTTTACCAAGCTCCGTTCAACCCCAGGACCTTTGTGCATGCCGTGCCATCTGCCCGTGTGCTGGCCCCACCTCACAGGCGGCTGGCCAGCGTGGCTTCGGGCCGGGCGTGGTGCTGACCTGACCCGGTCAGGTGCTACCGTCCGTGGGTCATCCTGGCATCCCCCTGTCACTGGTGGATCACCGGGGTGGGAGTTTCCTCCGTCTGCACGAGCGTGAGGCCTGCTTGAGACTCGCTCTCCCTCCCTCTCTCTCTGCCCCTCTCCCACTCTTGCTCTCTCTCTCTAAAATAAATTTAAAAAATTTTTTAAAAAGAAATAGGATTTGAACCACCTAACACAGAATTAACCATCTTAAAGTGAACAATCCCGTGTCATTTAGTACGTCACCCCCAAAAGAAGCCCCCGCCCCGCTAGCGGTCCCCCCTGCTCCCGTTCCCTCCCCGGAAACCGCCCGGCTGCTGGTCTCTGGATCACCGCTCTGCGGCCATGGCGTAGACGAGATCGCACAGTAGGGCCTCTCGTGTGTGGCTTCTGTCACTGAGCACCGAGTTCCCAAGGTCCTCCCACCTACTGGCACGTCGGACACCTGTTTATCTGGTCGGAGAAATGTCTGTCCCCAGTCGTTTGCCCACTCGTAAATGCGGTTGTCTGTCTGTCTTTCCGTTCGGCCGCTCTCGCCGAGCCAGGGGGCCGCCTCTGTTCTGTGCGTCCACGCCAACCTCCTTCTGGGCGCTCCCCGCGGAGCTCCAGCCTGTGGCCTCCGCGCCCCCGGTCCCTTCTGCTCGGCCCAGACGCCTGGGTCCCCTCCAGGGACGCCTCGCTGGCCTGCAGGCATCCCCGGGCACAGAGAGCAGGCGGTGGTGTTACTGGCCTCGCCCGGTGTCTCCCTCCCCCAAACGAAACTGTCTAATGATACCCTGCCCGCGGGCTGTCATTATGATGGGTTGTGTTCAGCCCAGTTCCCAGGCGGGGGATCCGAGATACGGGCTGCGTTTGAACGCCTTCGTGTCCAGCGACACTCGTTAAATCATTACCACTTCTAAGTGCTCCGAGGTGCTCAGATGAAGGGAGCCGGATCAGACAAGCACGTCGTTATCTGGACCATTACTTCCCAGGACAAGACTCTTTCTCAGGCCTCTCTCTGGCGGGGCAGGGGCAACAACACGTCCCGTCTCCAGGCTGCCTCGTCTCTGAGGCAGGGAGGTGGGGAAGGCAGCGCAGGTGACCAGGCAAACAGGGGGAGGTCCATCCACGCACTGGGACATGATTAACCCTAGGAAGGTTCCCACCTAGGAAGGCTTTCTCTTGTCTGACGCAGACAATCAAGGCTGCCCACGGGATCGGCGAGCCCCGAGAAGCTCGCCGCAAGTCACTCGGCAGTTTGCGTGAAGGCAGACCGGAGGCCCCCACCTGCCCGGCGCCCAGGGCTCCCCGCCAACCCGCCTCACGGGGCCGGTGCCCCCCGGAGACCTACCTCGTGGCGCTCCCCACCAGCGTTCTCCTTGTTTTGATTCTTCTTACAGTCTTCTCGCTGTGGGTGTGTGGTATCTGGCCATTGCCTCCCCTCACATGTCTGAGACGGAAATTCATTTAGGTGCATTTCAGGAAACTTTTGTTGAGCGTCTACTACGAGACGGCGGCAGTGGGAGGACAGGTACGCGCCCTCCTCTCGTGAATGCTCACAGTCTGGACGGGAGGCGGACGGTGGAGGATAAACACACGGACAAGAAGAGGGAAGTGTTGAGATCCGTGCGGGACGTGACGCAGGGAGGGAGGGGACCCAGGGCCACGGCGTCAGCAGAGTAGCCGTGGAAGAGGGGACACCTGAGACACAGGCACCTGAATGGTCAGGAGGAGTCGGCCGCGGGATCTGCCGAGAACAGCTTTCCCAGGAAGACAGAGGAGCAGGTGCACAGATCCCGAAGCAGGACGAGTTTGGCGGGCTGGAACAGCAGACAGCAGCGGAAGCAGTCGGAGCGTCGAGGGAGGCGGAGGCTTGGACAGCACGTCATTCAGGGCGTCTGCAGTGTCACGATTCTGCCGGAAGGGCTGCTGGAGGCGTATCGGTCCGTTTTTGCTGCGTAACAACCAAGCCCCACGTCTCTGGTTTTGCATCAATACACCTTAGTCTTCTTGCTCCTGAGTCTGCGGGTTATTGGGGGCCGACCGGTCTCAGCGGGGCTGTGCAGGGCTTAGCGCCGGGCTCAGGCTGTGGGCTCAGCAGCTCCCTGTGCCTCGGTCTGGGATGAGCCGGGATTCTCTCCCCACCGCGCGCGGCGGGAACGCAAGAACACGACCCAAGGGCGCGGTCACTCCTGCTTGCTTCTGTCGGCTGGAGGCTGAGCTGCGGGGCTTTGTCACGCTTGCTGAGCTGACCTCACACACTCCTCAGCACTGTGTCCCTGTGCACCTGTCTCCTCGTTTCTTGGTCCTGCACAGAGAAACGGTGAATTAACCAGCTGCTCTGTGTGTGTGAGGAAGGTTCTGTCCTTACGCACTTGAGGTGAAACTGGCAAAGAAATCCGGGTGATGGAATTTCTCCAAAATCGGCATTAGCCTATGACATTTAAAACATGTTTCGGGGCACCTGGGTGGCGCAGTCGGTTAAGCGTCCGACTTCAGCCAGGTCACGACCTCGCAGTCCGTGAGTTCGAGCCCCGCGTCAGGCTCTGGGCTGATGGCTCGGAGCCTGGAGCCTGTTTCCGATTCTGTGTCTCCCTCTCTCTCTGCCCCTCCCCCGTTCATGCTCTGTCTCTCTCTGTCCCAAAAATAAATAAACGTTGAAAAAAAAATTAAAAAAATAAATAAATAAATAAAATAAAACATGTTTGCAAATAGGAATTTTCACTGTGGTCAAATATACATAAGTTTTGCCACTTTAGTTTTACGCGTGTGGTTTCGAAGTGTTCACATTCCTGTGCAGCTTCTGGAAACTTCCACCTGCCCCAAACTGGAACTCTGCCCCCATTAAACTCTAATCCCCAAGCCCCCCAGCCCCGGGTGCCCACCCTCCTGCCTTCTGTCTCTACGAATGTGGCTCTTCCGGAAACATCACAGCAGTGGGATCGCACAGCGCCTCTGTCCTTCCGCGACTGGCCCATTTCACTCAGCATCACGACCTCATGGTCCCCCCGGAATTTTCTCTTTAGGGTTAATCACGTCCCAGTGCGTGGATGGACCTCCCCCTGTTTACCTGGTCACCTGCGCTGCTCCCCGTTTCGGCTGCTGTGTCACCACTGTGCATGTGGGTGTGCACGTGTCTGCTCGAGTCCCGACCTTTGCGTGTGGACACTCGGAGGCGGGACTGCTGGGTCGTATGGCAACTCGTGTGCAGTTTTCCAGGACCCACCATTCCATTTGCTACTGTGGCTGCACCGCCTTATGTGGTCCCCAGTGGTGCACGAGGTCCCCCCACCCCATCCCTGCCTCTCTGTGTACTCACCTGTGCGGCCATTTCCTGTGGGTTTTTTTTTTTTTAATGTTTATTTATTTTTGAGAGAGAGAGCATGAGCAGGGGAGGGGCAGAGAGAGAGGGAGGCACAGACTCCGAAACAGGCTCCAGGCTCTGAGCTGTCAGAACAGAGCCCGATGCGGGGCTCGAACTCACGGACCGCGAGATCGTGACCCGAGCCGAAGTCAGATGCTTAACCGACTGAGCCACCCATGAGCCCCCTCTCCCCCGGATAATTTTATAAACAAGGGTCAGTTTAGGGAGGTTCAAGGCCCGGGGATCAGCAGACGTTAGTATTAGGTCAGAGAAGGAGCCTGACTTCCTCCAGGATCAGACAGCTGCCGCGGATGAAGCCGTCCAAGGCCAGGTCTCCCGTCAAGGGCCGGTGACGGCAAACACTCCGGGCCTTGTGGGCCCCGTGGCCTCTGTGGCGGCTGCTCCGTGGTGCTGGTGTGGCGGAGGAGACCCCGCAAAGGGCAGGCAGGTGCTTGGGTGAAATGAGACAAAACTATTGGCCGAACCGGGACCCGCACTGGATTTGGGGCATCGGTCGTGGTCTGCCGGCCCTGCTCTCGGCAATCACTGCAGATGTCAGAGCGGAGCCCTGCGTCGGCAGAGACTCTGACCTTTTTTAAGTTTATTCATTTATTAGAGAGAGAGAGAGAGAGCACGCACCAGGGAGGGCGGACAGAGGAGGGAGAGAGAATCCCAAGCAGGTTCCACGCTGTCAGCACAGAGCTCGATGTGGGGCTTGTGAACCTTGAGATCGTGACCTGAGCTGAAATCAAGAGGCAGACACTTAACTGAGCCACCCGGGCGCCCCAGAAATTCTGACTTTGAAAAAGAATCCATAAATCCTTGTCTTCACAGGAAATCTCCCCACTTTCAAATACTAGGTGTAAAAAAAGAAAGTCCAGGGGAAAGGGAAGTTGTGCCCAAGCTGTTTCCAGCCGGCGGGCCCGGAGCACAGATTTCCCACACGGAAACCGCACCCCTGGCGTTTACGGTAACTCGGGGTCCGTCTCTGCTGGCGCCCCCTTTGCGGGCAGAACGGGGGGCAGGCCTCCCGGGTGCTCACGGCCCAGCCGGGGCCGCCCCTTCCGGGGGTGATGACGCCTGGGCCTGGCGGGGCGACGGCGGACCCCGTGTGCACCTTCCTCGGGCCGCACTGCCCCAGTGGAGCTGAGACAGCCGACTCTCCGGGGACCTTCCCGTCATCTCCCTCGTGACCCCCAAAGGCAGGTCGGAGCCGCCTCTCAACACAGAAGCAGCACTCCCACACTTCCAAGCGTCCCCTGGCGTTCCATGCCTCCCAACCCACAGAGGGGTTCCCCGGGAATTCTGGAAGGTGTGCAGTGGTTGGCAGCTCAGCTCTGGTTGGGGCGTTCAGTTCAAACTGGTCCAGCGGGGACGCCAGCCGAGTCCGCAGCGCGCCGGCAGCCGCCCAGGTGCCCATGAGGACGGAGCAGCCGGGAAATACGTGCCCCCAGGGTCCCGAGCGCCGGGTGGGACCCGACGGACGCACAGTAGGTGCATGATTCAGGCAGGAGGGAGGTGAATGCCAGCAAAGGCCAAGCCAAGTGTTTGACCATTATTTCCACGGGAGGGATGGAGAAATCAGTGCTCCTCTCAGGTGTCCTTTTAAACTGCACTTGAAAGGGATGAAAAGGGGGGCCTAGGTGGCTCAATTCGTTAAGCGTCCGACTCTGGCTCAGGTCTAGACCTCGTGTTCACAGGTTTGAGCCTCACATCGGGCTCTGTGCCGACAGCTCGGAGCCTGGAGCCTGCTTCCGACTCTGTGCCTCCCCCTCTCTCTGCCCCTCCCCAACTCGTGCTCTGTCTCTCTCTCTCTCTCTCTCAAAAATAAATAAATGTTAAAACAAAAGAGAGGGGGGATAAAAGTAAGAAAGAAGAGGTTGTTTTTTTTTTTAACGAGTTCTTTTGCTAACCATTTTCTATGTTTTTCCAAAGGCGCTCTTTCCTAAAGGAGCATCACAGGAACCCGAGCTGTAACATAAATGCACACAAATAATATAGAAACACGCTGGCAGAAATTCCTTCCAAGAGGAAAACACAGCAGGGCTGTGACCTGGCAGAAATTGAAGCCCGTGTTGGAGGCTGTGGCTGCAGGGAGGCAGGGGTGGGTGTGTGAGCGACGGTCGAGGACCGTACACGTCCCGTGGGACAGTCTGTAAGAACTCCCGTCCCGGCTCCGTGGAGCTGAGACACCTGTACATCTGAGCGTGTGCCCTCGGTCTCGGCACCGTCTACACTCTTGTCTTCCAGAAATCTAGTCTCTCTGTGAGCAGCAACCCTGATTTTCTGTGGGAACCCCCCCCCCACATTCCGTTTGGTCTGCACGGCTTTGCCCCCGCTTCCCGATAGCTGGGGCTACGGTTCGGGACCCGAGTCGGCCTGGCCAATCACAGCATCATGATGGGTGGCAACGGTGATTGATCCGGAGTAGATCATTGATGCAAGCTGGGTGGTCAGGCCAAAGCGTGTCTGTAACTTACCTTTTTAAGAAATCTTTTCTCACCGGAGTTATAGCTGAAAGAAGGCTGAAGATGCTAGAAGTCATCTTCCTCCCAGATAGGGCGAGACTGCCTACGAAAGAAGCCAACACATGTGCAAAAGCAGAGATGAAAGGCCGAGGGAGACTGGATTCCGGTGACTATGTCTGAGCTCCTTGATCCAGCCATGCCTGAAGCTAGCTAGCACCACACCCGGACTTTTCGATTATGTGATCCTATAACTTCCTTTTTTTGTCAAGCCCATGTTATATGGCTTCTGTCCTTTGTAATTGAAATATCCTTTACGAATTACCTGAGTTGCCAGCTCTCCAAAGGAAAATGAGAAACTTTTTATGTTTACTGAGAGCAAGCCCAACATCAAAGCCAAGTTTACTTCCTTTCTGAGATGAATTTCTTGATCGGGGGGTAGCTCAGCTCTATGTATCTGAATTTTAGCAGGTGAGAGAATGTATTTAAGATCAGCAAGGGAAATGTATTGAGGCGGGAGAGCTAGAAGAAATTCTTATCTGCTGTTACCAGATTAAGACTCACCTGGAGGGCAGTCTTGGCTGTAGGGACACAAAGATCTGGTCCTAATCGTATTCTGTTCAACCATTTTAAGATCTGGTCTTAATCGTATTCTGTTCAACCATGTTATCAAAGCCTCGGAGCATGCTGGTCAGATTTAGGATGACCCAGAAAAATCAGATATTTGGATAATATACTTACAACACAGAAGCTCCCGGTGGCCTGAAGCATGAAGTCAGAGCTAGCGAGATAAAAATGCAATAAAAATAACAGAAGGCTTTGACCTCCCCAGATTCAGAAAGTCGACTGGAAGGGCGGGAAGTGAATGGACAGTGGTTCCAGGCAAACAGGCTGCGTGTCCGTGCAAAGGCACGCGCCCCACGAGCACAACACAGGACAGGGTGGCCTCAGGCCATCTGGTCTATTTGCTAAGAAGCCCGGCCATTTCTGATGGATCCCAAGTCACAGGAAACGTTTTTAGGGGGAAAAAAAATATTAAGCCATCTTTTTTTTTAAAAATTTTTTATTTATTTTTGAGAGATTGACACAGAGTGCAAGTCGGGGAGGGGCAGAGAGAGAGGGAGACACAGAATCCGAAGCAGGCTCCGGGCTCCGAGCTGTCGGCACAGAGCCTGACGCGGGGCTCGAACTCACAGACCAAGAGATCACGACCTGAGCCGACGTCCGACGCTTAACTGACTGAGCCCCCCAGGAGCCCCATTAAGTCATCTTGACTATCCCTCATGTGGGGTCATCTTGAAGGGGGTCAATAGGCAAGCATTTTTGTAACTTGGTAGGAAATCTCGTGTGCTACAATCTACTCACCAAGCAATGGTGATGAAACCACATCGCTAAAAAAAAAAAAAAAAGTTGGTTTCGGTGAATTCTTCTAGAGCCGGATTATGAGAAGATTAAATCTAAGACATTAGTAAAATAATCCAGAGTCTGTCTTTGATCAGCCCTGCGCCCTGTTTTGTTTTACTGTTCGCTGTTTATGAGGTCACAAAGCTCTTGTCATGGAAAATCTACTGTGCTCGCTGTGCTCAAAGAGTTCTGTTAGAGTCTCTCGTTAATCCTCCTTGAAAAGTAACTCTTTATTTTCGAGGAAGAACGCCTTGGCTGTGTTCCTAATTATAACCATATCAGCACAGTTTTGATGTCGGTCGGTTTTAATAGTGTCAGATCAATGAGGTCACAGCTCTCAGGCTGACGGTCGCAAGGCTGGTGAGGAAAATCAATCTTTTATGCAGAATGTGCCAACCTGAGAATGTTTAATGATCCTGTGTGGTTTTCTGCGGCAACGCTTCTGTGCAGTATCACCTTCTAGAACAGACTTGCCTCGTTTGGGACCCCAGGCTGGAGAGAGGGGGGCACGTGCCGCAGGAACAGAATTTTAAATTAATGCAAGGAACCCGAGAGGAACAAAATGGCAAAGTGTGCGTGAGGACCGCCACCGTGTGATCCGTACGGAGGCTGAGCCGGCAGGACAGTGTGAGAGCAGTCTTTGACAATATTTTCAAAACCTTCTATTTCTGTCTCGTTTGCAGCCGAGAGAAGGGTCATTTCTCTTGATCAAGTGGATTCTGTTTGGGTAGAAATGAAATACGTATACTTAAAATCATGCCGTAAGTTTTAACGTACCTCCTTTCCAGGTTTTCAGCATTTTTAAACTGCTTCAATATTCCGGGAATAAACAACCATCACAAAAACACATAAAATCACGTGCACAGGGCACACACTTTTCTTTTTTGCCTCACGCAAAATCTTGGCATTGAGTCTCGAGACACCTGTCAATGCTTCACGGAACAGTTAAAACAAATATTTTCATAGAAAGAGAAAATTCTTTGTCTCGGAAGGAACTCAACATTTGATGACAATATCTCGAGTTAAATTTTAGGTTAACTAGTTTGCGAGTATTTACGCACCTTCCTTCTGTATTTTTTTTTAAGGGAAAGGGTTTTGCTACACTGTATGTTAACTAACTTGGATTAAAAAAATAATAATAAACTGGGGCGCCTGGGTGGCGCAGTCGGTTAAGCGTCCGACTTCAGCCAGGTCACGATCTCGCGGTCCGTGAGTTCGAGCCCCGCGTCGGGCTCTGGGCTGATGGCTCGGAGCCTGGAGCCTGTTTCCGATTCTGTGTCTCCCTCTCTCTGCCCCTCGCCCATTCATGCTCTGTCTCTCTCTGTCCCAAAAATAAAATAAAACGTTGGAAAATAATAATAATAAAATTAAAAAAAATTTTTTTTTCAACATTTTTATTTTATTTTTGGGACAGAGAGAGACAGAGCATGAACGGGGGAGGGGCAGAGAGAGAGGGAGACACAGAATCGGAAACAGGCTCCAGGCTCCGAGCCATCAGCCCAGAGCCCGACGCGGGGCTCGAACTCACGGACCGCGAGATCGTGACCTGGCTGAAGTCGGAGGCTTAACCGACTGCGCCACCCAGGCGCCCCATAAAATTTTTTTAAAAAGGGCTTTGCGTTGTTGAAGTGCCTGTGTGAACTGCTTTGCTATACTCTCAAGGGATTAAAAACATGTGGCCAATAGTTTTAATGTTAATTAAGATCGAGGCTAACCCAAAGATATTTCAGGATACCGTGTGAGGATCTATTTTCAGGTTACCGATCAGGCAAGAGGCTCTGCTTTGCTTTCAGAGTTCACCACCCGAGGGCCTCTGTAGGGGTCTGTTCTCCATCTGTTCTCCAACGGGATGCCTGACCCTTCGTCTAGAGTAAGATGCTTTGGACTCAGGGACATGGAGGGAAAAGGCCCTTCATTTTTCCAGATTGATGGAGGACTTAGCTATAATCCTATCACCCTGTTCTTTCAAAGGCTATGACATTGAGTCTATGTTCATACTTGCTGGGATGGCACTCTGTTTTGCTGGCGAGCCGTGCACGGTGGTAGTGGTAAATGGGAAATGTTAGGGCGTCCCCTTATCTCCGCCTCTGATCGGTCACGTGGTCTACCGCTCGTCAATTTCGTTAAGATACACGTGGGAGCCGGCACCTTCGCTGGCATATTTTGTGTGGCTGACACCACATCTGCTAGACACAGGACCCGTTAGCTTTCGTGTTGGGCTCCCAGCCTTCCACCGCAATGTGGGGCGCAGAGCAAGTTGGGGAAACTTTCTCGGGGGGAGACCGGGGGCCGGAACTGCCTCGTGGCAGGTCCCCGTGTTAATTTTCACTTGTGCCTTTGGCATCACGATAGATATTTTGGATGGACATTGCACCTGTCTGCCCTGTGCTGTCCCACACTGGGCTCCTGGCTGCGGGAGTCCGGGGGCATTTGGTTCTGCATTTGGGAGACAAGGTTGTCCCCCCCCCCCGAAGCTTCTGCTGTCTCTACACAGTTGGGAAGGTGATGGGATTTTTCTCTCCGTCTGTGGCCAGTGCACACTCACCGACTTCCCGGTGTCCCGAGGCAGTTCCCGGGCAATGGCCTCCTGACCGCCGACGATAGTCTGCCCTGGGTCCCCACTCTGGCAAACATGGTGGAGGTAGAGACTCCCCGGGGGGCCGGGTCTGTGGGGCTGCTGCTCTCGCCCTCGCGATGCATTCAGAAGCAGCCACTTCCTTGCACTTTCCGCTCGCGGGAGCTAGGGCACTTCCTGTTCTGGTCGCTGACTCCCGACTGGAACAGGCACGCAGCCCAGGTTGGAGCTTGGCAGACTTTTTCAGAATCAAGCCCGATAATGACTCTTTCAGGCTTTCTGGGATCCAACGACCCCTTGCGATGACCCCGTTCTGCCATTACGTCACAGAAGCAGCCACAGGAAACCTGCTCCATGGATGGCTGTGGGTGCGTTCCAATAAAACTTTATCGACAGAAGCCAGCAGCTGGCCCGTGTGCTATCGTTTGCTGATCCACAGAATCCGGAGAACTTCCATCCTAAGGCAGAAGTGCTAACACCCCCCCTCTTTGAGTCGGAGAACAGGCGTTTCCTACTTCTCCTTCCGAGGGAACCCGCACTAGGAAATTTAGAATCTGCAAAGAAGTACCTTCCAGTGCACTCCATCGTTCTCTTTTCATTCATATGTTCATGTGATCAAAGCAGGGTTTGCACCTCCCAGGTTGACCAGTCAGGATGTTCTAAGGTCATGAGGGCAAGTGTGCCCAGTCTGTGGTCAGAGCTCAAAGCCCAAGATGTTTCCTGGTTTATTGATAAGCCCGAGCGCTCAAAATGGCGCACGGCACATAGGACCGATAGATGTTGGGTACTTGAATCATTTTGCACCTCGAGCCCTTGGACAGACACTTTCAGACGGACGGACGGGCCAAGGTCCAAGCACCCCCGAGCATGGCAGACTTCGTGACTCTGACTTTCCGCCCTGGCGGTCTGTGTTGGAATGTTCGAGAGGCATGGGGAGAGGTGGAGGCTTGGCCATGGGGTCAACCCTTTGCCCTTTGTGACCGGACAGCCATGCGCAGAGCCGGGACCCCCACGGCAGCCGCAGAGGCACCCGGGCGGTGAGCCAGCTTGTCACTTCCTGATGTGCACGGACTTGGGGAGCAGGTCCTCCTTGGGGGCTCTGAGCCTCTCTCGGCTTGCAAGGAGAGCCGGCCCCCCACGGCTTCTCTTCCGGAGCCAGGTTATGGCCCACGGGGCCCTTGCGGGGCGTACGTGAAGGCCCCAGCACAGCCTCCTCTGACCACAGCTCTGACGTGCTCCTTCGAGAGGACCCAGGAAATCTGTCACTTCTCAGCCTCAGCTCTTGATGTGACGCTACATCCGAGAAGGCGAAGGGAGAGGGGTTCCTAGGCTTCGGGCCCCTCTGGATTGACCTGGGTGCACAGCAGCCCCACCCTCACTCCGGAGCCCCGCCTCCTCCCGCTCCCCTGCGTGAGACCTTCTCCAGCCAGAGTCCCATTTCCAGGCATTGAGTCCTCAGAGGTCACTGGAACCCTCTGCTTTGCCCGGTGGAGACAGTCGGGGACTGTGGGCTCCGTGACAGCCAGGCCTGGGCTTTGTAGTACGTGTGACACGGGGCTGTGGGCTTCTCAACCTGGAGGCCCAGCCAGCCCCTCGCTCCCTGGGTGCCAAAGCCCACAGGAGGCACGGCCGTGTCGTGCCGGCTCTGGCCATCACCCGGCCTGGTGACGCTCTAGATGACGGCACAGGGACGAAAGGCGGGGGGAGGGGGGACCAGGGGTTGCAACAGCATCGGGCAGGATCCTGTGACCCTTCTCTCTGTTTGGGGTCACAAGGAGGATGCACGACCGGTTCCAGGGCTCAGAAGTGGAAGAAAGAGCCTCTTCCCAAGTTCACAGGAAGCTCTGAGTGACCTCAGCCCCGTATCATTTCTTCATCATTCATCCATTCACAAATATTTACTGACGGCCGACCGTGCGCGAGGCCCGTCCGCGACACTGGACGTGGAGAAGCCACCCAAACTGACAAAGCCTCTGCTTCGGGGGGCTCACGTCCTTGGCGGGAAGACACTGTAACCAGAAGACGAATCCCTACGTCATCTCGGGTAGCGAAGGGCTGTGATGAGCGCGCGGAGGGACCAGTCAGGGGACGCGTCCCCGCAGAGGTGGCTCTGAAGGGAAGGCAGGGGGCAGAACGGAGGCATGCTCTCGCAAAGAGCCGGGAGCATCAGAACAGCAGGTCCCAAGGCCCCGGGGTGCAAAAGGCCTGGCTTGTTCGAGGAGGAGCCGTGGAGCAGGGCGCCTGGAGAGCGAGCCCAGAGCGCCGAGGAGAGGGAGGACCGGCTGGCGGGTCCGCGCACAGGAGCTCCGGTTGGGTCCCAGCGGCAAAGGGAAGCCATCGGAGAATCGCAAGCAGGACGCGAGAACACCGCGTGAGCTCGGGAGAGAGCGCCCCGCTGTTGCACCGGGGTGCTGCCGGGCGGCGCGAGTGCGCGCGGGGTTCAGGTGCGCGCGCCCTGCCCGACTGTCCCCCTTCCTCGGGGACCGCGGCTCGAGGCCCTCCTGCCCCCGGCCGCTCGACCATCTCCTCTCTCCCCGCTTCCCTCCCTCAGCCAAGAACCGAAGGACAGCCCGCCCGCTGGTCCGCCAACAGGGGCCTGGCGGTGACTCCCGCCCACGCGACCCAGTGGGGCTCCCGCCCGCGCTGCTGCGGTTTCTTTGCTCGCTCCTCAGGGTGGTGGGTTTGTGAGTTGGGGCGCAGGGGCTCGTCCTCAGCGTGACGGTCGGCTGAGCCGCCTTCTAAGTGGGGGCGGGGGGCTACGGACGCCCCTGAGCAGGTGCCCTGCCTCGCCTGCCCCGTTCCGACCGGTCCCCACCAGCGGGGCCGCGTGCCTTCCCTGCGGCGGGCAGAGAACATCACAGCAAACTCCAGCCGACCGTCTTCTGACTTTCGACACCACAGGTGACAGGGACGCCCAGAGAACGGCGGGAGAAGCAGTTCTTTTGTTTCTGTGTGCACACTGAAGCTTTTTTTAAATCATGATATCATACATACAAATAGCCATTTCCGGCTTATGGAGTCATAAACAGATAAGAAAAAATCATTATTGTCGTTGCTGGTTTCAGTTTTCGAAAACTGATTTCAGTTTTTGAAGACATCTGCCAGGAAAGATTACTCTTTAAAAAAGGCCGTGGGGGGCACCTGGGGGGCTCAGTGGGCTGAGAGTCCGACTTCGGCTCAGGTCATGATCTCGCGGTCCGTGAGTTCGAGCCCCACGTCCGGCTCTGTGCTGATGGCTCGGAGCCTGGCGCCTGCTTCCGATTCTGTGTCTCCCTCTCTCTCTGCCTCTCCCCTGCTCGTGCCTTGTCTCTCTCTCTCTCTCTCTCTCTCTGAAAAATAAGTAAACATTAAAAAAAATTTTAAGTTATTTTCTTGTGACGCAGACTTCTAAGATTTATTCTAACAACTTCCGAATACACGATACTGTATCGTTAGCCATAGAAACGATGCTCTACCTTACGTCGCCATCACTCATGTATCTTCTGTCTGGCAGTTTATACTTTTGACCCCTCACCCGACTGACAAGTAATTCGTGAACCACCAGGCTCTCCTTCCCGCTGAGGCAGTCAGCTTTGTGGTAACCTGCCCCCTTTCCGTGGGGTCGCCTGGAACTACGACTCGGCAGGCCACGGGTTAGTTTTCACTGCAGACGTGCTATGTCCCAGACCACGCACCCCTTGGCTGGGCCCGTGGCCCGGAAGGCACTGCCGTGTGCCGTCTGCATAAACAGTGCTCGCCCGGGGCCCGAACGTCCGTACCCGCGGCTCTATCATTTCGGAAAGCGTATTCGAGGACCAGTGCAGCCAGCAGGCTCCCTAATTCCTTCCCGTTTTATTGCAGGGCTGAACCAACCATAAAACAGACTGACAGATAGAGGGAAAACAAAATCCTATATTTTACAGGCTAACGACACGATTTCATTTCATGTCAACGTCGCAGGCTGATGGATTGTCCTGACATTTCTGCACTTAGACGTCCCCCCCGGTCCCAGAGACAATGATAAGTGGCCACAGCCCTGCCCATCTCGTCTCCCTAAATTACTCCCTCTCCATTTTCCTCCCCGATGGCTTCTTTAACGTGGGCTGTGTTTTCAGGTCTCCGGCGGCACGATGGCACCCAGAGGCCGAGCCGCTGGAAATCCGTCCTAAACGGTCTGGAGGAGCCGGGGTGCAGGCCTGCCTTCCCGTAGGACGAGTTCGGGCTCCCGGCCAGGGGCCACTATGCCAGCAGCCGCCCCAAGCATTTACGTGAGGCACTGGGCTGAGCGAGGAGAGTTGGAGGGCGTGCGGCCTCGAAGGCGGGAGAACTTTCTCATCTTCTCGTCCGGATGCCGTGGTTTGTGTGATGGAGGACAGAGCGTCTTCTCAAATCAGTCTCCAGATTCAGTGCAATCCCCGCAGAATTTCCAGCTGGAGGGCACGGACAGACTGACTGTAGAAGTCCTCAGAGCGGCACCTGCGGGCTCAGTCTGTCGAGCGTCGACTTTGGCTCAGGTCATGATCTCACAGCTCGTGAGTTCAAGCCCCGCGTCGGGCTCTGTGCCGACAGCTCAGAGCCTGGAGCCTGTTTAGGATTCTGGGTCTCCCTCTCTTTCTGCCCCTCACCCGCTCACACTCTGTCAAAAATAAATAAACATTAAAGAAAAAGAAAAAGTAGGGGTGCCTGGGTGGCTCAGTTAAGCATCCGACTTCGGCTCAGGTCACGATCTCGTGGGTCTGTGAGTTCGAGCCCCGCGTCGGGCTCTGTGCGGACGGCTCGGAGCCTGGATCCCGCTTCGGATTCTGTGTCTCCCTCTCTCTCTCGGCCCCTCCCCAGCTCACACTCTGTCTCTGTTTCTCCCTCAAAAATAAACACTAAGAAACCAAAATTAAAAAGCGGTCCCCATAAAATTTATGTCCACCGGTACCTTTAGAACAAACGGGTGTGGAGAGGGGCTTCAAAGGGGAAGGAGAGCAGAGAGGCGCAAGTTGCTTCACAGCAGGATGCAAACCCCCTCTGGCCCTCCGCTGACCCTCCCTGCTCGGAAGCAGGTCCTGACCGTGCAGGGGGGAGGCGCTGGGGGGAGGAGGGAGGGTGCGGATCCAAACAGCAACGAGTGGGAAGACTGTCACCCGTTTCTCCTGACCTTTGTAAGGGTGGCGGCTGGACAACCTACAGCTGCGTGGGCCCCGCATCTGACTTCCGTGGGCCGAGGCTGGTCCACATCGCGGGGCCGCGCACAGGTGGAGGCCGGCGGCCAGTGGCGGCCGGACCCACTCCCTGCGTGCACGGGGGGCTGGGTGTGTGGTGGGGGGCTCGTGCTGCCGCGCCTCTGAGCTTTGCTCTGGTCGGTCGTCCGTGGAAGGTTCTGGTCGTCCGCGCCCCGCAGAAAGGCGTGTTGATGGGTGCCCTCCTATAGAGCCCAGAGCCTGGAACTCTGGACTCAGTGAAGCCCGCTGGCTTCTTGGCGCAGACGAGGGGACGGTCACACCGTGTCCCGCCTCGTCGCCCCCCCGCCCGCCGGGTTGTCACTTACTGCTTACATTTTTATAGTCTGTGACATGTGTTGGCACGACTGGAGAGCGAGCGATTCCTCGGAAGGTCGGGAGGGGCGAGTGAAGGGACAGGCTTGACGAACTCAGAAAACCTCCCCGCGGAAGTACCCGCGAGGGACACCGGGTGGCAGCATCGCACCGCGTCCCCGCCTGCAATACCCGCGAGGGACACCGGGTGGCAGCATCGCACCGCGTCCCCGCCTCCCGGTGGGGGGGGGGGTTGGGGGCGGGGGAGTCACAGCCCCAGCAGGTGCCCCACTCACACGTGCGGCTCGGCCTCCTTCCCCTCTGCCCCCAGCTCCTCCACTTTGCCTGACCTAGATCCTCTCCTCTCCCTGCTCTCCTCCTCTCTCTCCGCCCCTGCGGCTCCCAAGCCCGGCCCAACGCTGTTCATCTCAGGGTCTGAAGAGCGAGACACAAGGACACTTGGTCAATCTAGAACATTCAGGGCTAGAACCCCTGCCAATGGAGACGGGTGCACCTGTCGCGAGCTTCTTAGGCTCCAATCACACCCCAGCTTTGCGCCCCCCACCCTTGGTCCAGACTGCAGAAAATGTCGGTTCCCTCAGTTTATTGACTTTCACGTGGTCCGCCCCACATCCCCTTCTAAGGGGCCCGCCCCGCCGTGAGGCACCCAGTGACCTCGATGTGTCCACCTCGCTGGGCTCGGGTGCCCAGCCGTTTGGCCAAACGCTAGCCTAGACATCACGGTGTTCTGTGAATGTGGTGAATATTTACTATCGGTTGACTTGAAATAGAGGAGGTCTCCCCTCCCCGGTGTGGGTGGGCTTCACCTAATCAGTGGAGGGACTTACAAAAGCAAAACCTGAGGTTTCCCAGGGAAGAAAGGATCCTGATTCAAGCCTGTGACACAGAAGTCCTGCCTGAGTTTCCAGCCCTACAGATTCGGGGCCTGTCAGTCCCTGTAACCACAGAAGCCAATTCCTTCGTCCCTCTCTGTCTCTGTCTACATATAAATTTTTGTATCTGATACATAATATATGCATTATATCCTGTGGATCCTACGTACTACATGCACATATCCTGTTTATGACATAGACACACATGTATATATTGTATATATCGTATCCTACCGGCTGTGCCGTTTCCCTGGAGAACCCTGACTGATGCAGGCATACTGTCGTGCTACCCCGAGGAGCCCTGAGGCTTAAGGACACTGAGATGGGAACCCTTGCCCTACAAGGGGAGTCCCGCCCTTGTAGTTCTGAGACACGATATATCGCTTTAAACCTGCCGGCACGAGATCTTTGCAGAACTTAGGGATTTTTTTTTTCCTCTAATGTACGTGGTGCCTGGGCTGTTCGAGACTGATGGGAAGGCCATCTGTGCGTGCGGTGGGAGAGAGAGGCCGCCTGGGCCGGTGGTAGACGCAGCCGGGCTTACGTGGCATCTCCTGGGAGACCGTGCTG
Organism: Lynx rufus; assembly: GCF_022079265.1. Lineage (NCBI taxonomy): Eukaryota > Metazoa > Chordata > Mammalia > Carnivora > Felidae > Lynx > Lynx rufus. The sequence continues at coordinate 3,098,872 of NW_025814849.1, read as the reverse complement.
CCCGGCAGGTGCGGTGGACGGCGGGCCCTTGAGAGCAGGTGGAGAGGTAACCGTGGTGCCTGGACGCCCCCGGATCTTTCCGCGGGAAGATCATGACCCCAAAGAGGGCTGGGCTCTCGGGGAAGGGGGACGAGACACCGCGGGCGTCTGCTACGTCCCCGCATCACCCAGGGGTCTCACACTTGCGTTCCCGCATCAGCTTGCCTTACGCCGGAAGGTTCAGAACCCAGCGTGCCCTGGAGTGTGTGTGCGTGAGAGGCGGGCAGGGGGAGAGGGAGGGGGAGGGGGCTTCTGTGCTTCCGAATTGTGTGAACGCTTCGCCAGCGTTTCTCCGGTAATGAAATTTGCACCGATTCTGAACAGGTTGGGAGAAACCTCTTCCACGTCTTGGGTCAGGGCGTTGTTGACAGGTTTTAAATCCTGCAAAAACAAATCATCTCACAGAATGAGCAGGAGAATCAAATCAGGGGTGCCGTGCACTCAAGGAACGGTCCCGAAGGGTCTTGCCCCGGCTGCAGGGGGGGGGGGGCGGGGGGTGTCTCGCCTCCCCGCTGGGTGCTCTGCATCCCTGCCGTCCTTCCTCATCGGCCCCTTCCCGTGACCCCGACCCCGGGGCAGAGGGCTGACCGACCCTGGGGTCCGGGGCTCCGGCCGCCTCTCCCTCACCGGACACGGCGATTGGCTGGGGTCCTAAGCTCTGGGGGGGGAGGAGAGCGAACGCTGGGTTGCAGCCCGTTTCTGCAAAGCCCTATTTATCTCCACAGATGCAGGAAGTTAAATTTTGATGATGTGCTTAGCTGGGAAGGAGAGTGTAGGAGATGATCTCCATCCCACAAAAAGGGGGAAAATGAAGCATTATTACCTCAAGAAAGGCATCTGATTGGGCCGTCCTCGGAAATCAAGTGCTGCTATTAAGTCCCCTGGAGCCCGACGTGCGGGAGCTGGGAAGGTGGGCGGGCTGTCAGCCCGCGGCTTTCTGCCAACGGGTGTCGCCGGCTCCCTCCTGCCCTGGGGACGGACGGCAGGGTCCGCGGCTGCGTGGGTGGGGGCTGGCCGAGCGGACCGCAGAGGGGACCCCGGAGGGGACCCGTGGCCCTTCAGAGCGGCGCCCGGGACCCCGCCTCGGCGCCGAGTGCACGGCCAGCGTGCTCACTGCTCCCCTGTGGGTGCCTCTCGGCTCTCTGCGTCCTGCCTTGTGCCATCCGTGGCCCCTCCAGCTTCGAAGGCAGAGACCCAATCCGGCCAGGAGGCAGGAGGCGGGGATGGGCACGCTTCACCGCCCCGAGTCTCCGGGTTCCCTGTCCCTCTGTTGGCTCCAGTCCAGGCCACCCTGCTTCGAGGCCGCCCCTGGGGCCAGGAGGACGGACGTGCCCAGGGGGCAGGCCTGGGTCCCATCCTCACTGCCAGACCCTTGTCGTCCCACTCAGGCTGTGAAGCTGGGCATCGCTTCGGGCAGGGAGGCCGGGATGCTGTATTCTCGTAGGTAGAACGGATCATTAGGACGACATTCGTCATCCCAACTGGAACACGCCTGACACTGGGCCGGCGGTATTGATGGGGGCCACCCAAACGGGCACGCACACAGTGACTGCACCTAATTCACGAGATTGCTGCCAGGATTGAGATAATGGTCCCTACAGAGGCTTTAGCACATTGCATGGGATCAGGAAGGTGTCCCGAGCGCTTCGAAGGCAGCGTCTCCTGGAGCTCTGCGTTTCCGAGCCCGGCAAGGCGGGGGTGCGGGTCCCAGGGAGGCCAGGTCACGCAGGACGGTCCCCTGGTCCAGGTCAGGTGGCTCCCTGGATTCTTACTGGCTGGGGGTGGTTTCGGTCGGAAGGCATCTCTAGACATGGTGCCCCAGGGTGGCGACTTGCTTTCCAGCTCTCTACTGTCTCTAAACACAAGCCCCTGGCCTGGCCGTGGGTGTCAGCCTGGGCTTTTCGCGGAGAAGCTTCCCTCTGCTGCGCTCTTACTTCTCTCCCTGCATTTGGATGTGAGACGCTGAGCGGCCCCAGGAGGCCTCACCCGGTCTGGATGGTGCTGCCTCTGACCCGTCAGCAGCAACGAAGGAGAGGGGTTTGGTCTATGAGAGGCTGGGGCTCACCGCCCCCCACCCCTACTGCTACCTCTGTAATCTCTTGATTTGCAGACACAGACACGCAGCGGGCGGAGGTTACTGTTTGCGGGAACCGCGTCCCCCCCGGGCACCGAGGGGGCAAGGGCGCCCGGAAGAGAGCTGGGTCTCGGAGAAACCGGAATCTGGGACTTGTACCCCGTAGGGCAGATTTCGCTTTTGGTTGCTTTTCCTCGTCTCCGCCGCGTGAGCTGTGTGTCAGCTTTATTAGTCACTCTCTGCACTCCCGAGTTCTCCACGCGAGTATCCACCGCTTCTGTGACTAAGAGCCTGACACTTGAGCTGACACAGATCAACTGGAGTTTCTTCCCCCTGCGCGGAGACGCCTGTGGGAGGTGGTTTGTTAGCATAGCCAGGCCCAGGGGCCCAGGCGTGTTCGTGTGAGAACACGTCGGCTCCCGTGGAAGTCAAGCTCCAGGGCAGGGAGGCGGCAGGAAGCTTCCAGAAGGGCGCTTACTTTCCCAAAGGGGTCCCCGCTCTTAGACCAAGGGGATTGCCGAGTACACGGAAATATACCCGCACGGCCCCTTCTGTAGGTGGAGGTTTGCAGGAGACTCATTACTCGCTGTTTGCTTTTCCTCGTCTCCAGGCAGGGGGACTTGACTTCCCTCCGTGGACCCCACCTCTTCCGGTCTCTCTCTCAGTTCAGGTGCGTCGGGGAGAGGGGTCCCCATCCCCTGGTCCAGGGGTGGTCATGTGACAATCAGAGCATCACATCCCTTAAGGGTAGTGATCAGCGGGGGATAAGCAGCTTACCTGCTTTGGCTCAACTACAGCCAAAGGCGCCCGATGAGATTATTTTGTTTTGATTTGGGGTTTTTCCCGGTACTGTTGAAAAATAAATGTATTCACACTCCTTAGCACACCACACACAGCCCCTCCCCCCCCCACTTGCCCCAGATGGTTTTGGCTTTGGGCAGCTGCCCACCATCTTGCCGCCACATGGAGTCTCAGGGTGGAGCCCGCATGGGGACAGAAGGACCGTAAGATGTGCAAAGACGGAGTCCTGGCGGCCTCGCGGGAGCCCCTGGATCAGGTGGTTCCTGACGCCCACATTTCCACTGAGCTTTCAATCAATTAACCTCTAAAGAAGTTTGAGCTGCTTTTAGTCATTGTAACTATAATAATTATAACGATGGCTCAGTTTTTTAAAAAGAGATTTATAATTCAGCTTGCATCCTGAGCACCTGCTGTGGGCCTGGCTCTGAGCATGTGGCATCCTCTCGAACCCACACATTAATTGTGCGTTGTTTTATTTTACCTTTCAGGACATGAGGGAACGGGGCTCAGACAAGCCGGGTCCCTACATGTCCTCGGTCTCCAATATCTTCCCCATCCCATCCGAACAGCTCTCCCATGAATATCTCCTACTTCCGGTCCGTATATATACGTCCTAATTTTTCTTCATTCTGAGATATCTTTCAGGAAATGTCTCCTTTTTGTTACAGGCTGGACCGGGCATTGGAGAGGGCAGGTGGCGAGGATCTGACTTCCTCCCATCATGGGGCTGAATATGTCCCTTTGTGCCTCGAGCATGGTTTCAGCTATTTACCTACTTTTTATTTTTTGTTAATGTTTATTTATTTTTGAGAGAGAGAAGGAGACACAGAATCGGAAGCAGGCTCCAGGCTCCGAGCCGTCAGCACAGAGCCCGACGCGGGGCTCGAACTCACAGACCGTGAGATCATGACCTGAGCCGAAGTCCGATGCTCTACCGACTGAGCCACAGGGCGCCCCAGGTTTCAGCTATTTACTGAAGCGGCATTCAAAGGGCGTGTGTGGGCCGTGCCCATCGGTCCATCTCAAGGTCCCATCCGAGAGATGCTCCCTTGACGAGCGTGCAGTTGTCACCGACACGATTCCGGCTCTTGTAGCGTGTCTGGACGCAGCCGGGAGACAAGCAGGAGAGTCCAGGCAGAGCCTAGCGGGAGAGGCTGGCACGGAAGCCTGGAGATGGGCCCGACCCTCGGCCCCAACAGTGGCCATCCCAGAGGGCTGGGAACAGGGCTGAGACCAAATGAGCACACGCGGGGCCCCTACCCCACCCACACCTCACTCTTCTCCTTGCTCACGTGTCATCTCATTTTCGGATCAGATTTTCCAGAGCGAACGTCCTAGAACCCAGACACCAGGCAAGTCCTCTTACTATGCGGTCCTAAGACCGCCTGAGGGCCCCCTGCCCCACTCAGCGTCCCCGGTGGCTCTCATTTGGGCCATCTCTTCATCCCCTGGAGTTTAACTTAATAATAGTTTTGTTTTTGTTTTTGTTTTTGTTTAAGTTGGAAAGAACAGGCCAACCTCTTTAACAAAAGGAAGAAAGTTTCAGGTCAGTAGAAAAAAAAAAAAAAGCCCACCATTTTCTTCTGACTCAGCACAGCCGCGTTCATCGTTTTATGGCAGTTAATTCAAGCACAGTGTTACGAACCTTGACATAACAGGGAGGTACGCTGTGTTTTACAGACAACGGCACTCTTGCATTCCAATATTTTAGATGCAGAGGGGCAAATGCATGTTGATAACTGTGGAGCCGGTCCAGGGGAAAGAGGGATGCCGATTCATCTAGGGTCCTTTGGAAGAAGACGTTGTGTTGGGGCTGGCTTTCCAGCCGGGACACCAGTTCTGCAACACTGGGTGCGGCTTCGGTGAATCGAGCCGAGGACAAAACGGGGTGAGGTCCGGAGAACCGTCACTGGAGGGTCCGATGTGGGAATCTCGCTGAGATCCCGCAGGGCTGGGACACAGAAGTCTTCTGGGAAGCGGGTGGCAGAGCGTGGCCGGCTAGGGGTCCTCCCTGTACGTTTCTCTACTGGTCGATTAATAGGAAAAACCACAGAATTAACGTAAGAGCCGAGAGAAGGTTTAGAATGACGAGCTTCAGTCGTTCTCAGCTCAACCATGCTTAGAGTCACTGAGGAACAGCTTTGAAATCTGAAACACGAGGTCTCTGTCCCTGCCGATTCCAATTCGGTACTTTGAGGGTGACATCCTGGAATCTGGATTATCGAAAAATCTCTCTGGGTCATTTGGATGCATATTCTCAAACAGGAATCTTTGATTAGGACAATTTTTTTTTTCATTTTGCAAGTTAAGCAGAGACCAAGTGACTTGACCCATATTTCTCTGTGTGTTTGCTGTGGAGTTATCAAACGCCCATGCACAACTTCACGATCTCCACATCCCCATCTGGGCAAGGCCATATGATCAATATCTAAAGAGACATGGGCAGAAGTGATGTAACCCATTCTAAGAATGGCCCTTATAAACATTTTGGGCTGCCTGGGTGGCTCAGTCGGTTAAGCATCTGACTTCAGCTCTGGTCATAATCTCACGGTTTGTGAGTTCAAGCCCCACATCGGGCTCTGTACTGACAGCTCGGAGCCTGAAGCCTGCTTCATATTCTGTGTTTCCCCCTCTCTCTGCTCCTCCCCTTCTCAAGCTCTCTCTCTCTCTCTCAAAAATAAATAAAACATGAAAAAAATTTTTTAAAAACATTCAGGAAGTGGTTCGAACCCTTCGTGTCACTGGGTTGCAAATGCGGAAGTTCTGTGTCCCATAGGGAAGCAACTTGGCTTCTGGAGTTGTCACATGGGCACAGCTGCCCCAGGGAACACGTCTGTGCTGTGAGCAAAATTAACCATGATCGTGTCAAATAAGCGATGTTTTTGGCTTGTCTATTGTGATGGCTAGTGTCAGTTCCTTTGAGATTAGTACTAAAATGAGGTCCGTATTAAAGACATCAGCATATAGGGGGTCAATTTCTGAGTATCTGCGGGAGATTAGAGAAAGTCATTCACTCGTTGGTTCAATGTGCACATGGAGAAGGGGGCAAAATACACCACCCTAGAATATGCCTCCTTTGCATACTGATTATTTTAAGGTGGTTTTTACTTTTTTGTTTAAGAAACAGCAGACACAGGGAAAGCTCTGAACAGTGAAGTTACCCTTCTATGGGAGACATTCACATTCACGAAGGAAACCTGCGTTCGTAAGGGCATCTCCGTGTTGGTACCATGAAGGGGGGGAGGACTCTCAGTCTCTAGAAACTGTTACCAGTGGAGGAGTCCACACAGCAAGCTCGCTCTGTTTACTGAGTCTTTTCCTGGTCACCACCCATAACCCACTGCCCACCCCCAACATCTTTGCCCCTCGATGACAGTGGCGTGGAAGGTGATGGCTTCAGCCATTTCGGGGAGCTGTTCAGTTTTCCTGGTCTCTCCCATGTGTATAGGAGGTATTCACGTTATAAAACTTTTGTTTGCCTTTCTCCTGTTAATCTGTCTCGTATCGATTTAGTTATTAGACCTACTGAAAAACCCAGAACAAGGGAAACGCTTTTCTGCCTCGACAGCTGCGTGAATTATGAACTAGTAGGAGGAGGTTGGTACAAGGTGAGAAAAACATGGTCTGGCCAAATGCATGGACGGTTTGCTTAGAACAAACAAGAGACCATTGCTGGTTACAAAGAATGATAAAGAGTATGCCCAGTGATTGGATATCTTCCTACAAAGAGCTCCTTAATTAGCATGTACACTTGGGGGGTGGGGTGGGCATGGGGTTACATTTGGGGTTAGCTTGATCAGTGAGTCCAACCTGGGCTGTTGTAATTAGGGAACCCAAAATACAGGAACTACGTGGAAATAAAAGTGCGGGCAGCATCATGGTGTTGGAGACCCGGGCGCCTCTGTCCTCTGCTGTCTCACGTGGTGAAGGATGGCTCATCTTTGTTGGAGTCCCAGCACTTGTCATCAAGAATTGGCCTTGACTGTGACTCCAGCTCTGTGGTAGCTCCCTGGTTAGCGGTTGCCACTGGGTGTGTTTCACGGCATCCAACATCCAACACTTGCAACCAAGAGACGAGTTAACTCAGCTGGTGTGCATTGTTGATTACCAACAGTTTGGCTAAAGCCGTGGAGTCTAGACTTTTGCTCTAGCGTCTGGATTACGCGGTGGCCCCGGGATGAGATTGTTTTCCATTTGCAGAGCCAGCAGTCACATCGATCAGCCAAAGGTTTTAAGGCATAAACATCCCCCCAGGAGGAATAATTGATTTTTTTCCAACGTAGATCAGCCTTATGAGAAGACCTATGGACCCACAGGAAAGCCATGACGATTCCCATCGTACGTGCATGGACGTGAGCACCTGCCTGTAGTCCCGAAGAGCTTATATGTCCAACGATGAATCACCAGTGTGGACTAGCTTATTGAGGTTTTAGGTCTTTTTTTTTTCTCATCGATTTGTAAAAGATATTTATAGAGGAGAAATTTAGCCTTATTTGTGTATTTATGAAATATCAAATATTCCCCATTTTGTCATTTGCCTTTTGGTGCTGTTTATATAAATAAATTCATCTGTCAACCCTAGAAAGGGCATTTCTACTTGACAATATGCAGTTTTCATTTATTTGCCATATGGACACCCAGTTATTCTAACACCATTATTGAATAATATATGTTTTACAATATTGTTGCTGATTTGACTTACAGGAAAAAATATTTTTGCCTCTTTGAGACAGACGACAGAAACCTTGAATCTTAAATGGTAGTCAGTTAAAACTGTGTATTTTAAGTATTTGGGCAGACGGAGTTGGAAACTTCTAAAATCTTAAGTACTATTTGCGTTTATAGGCTAAACCCATTCTAAGGACAAACGGGAAGATTAGGAGAGGTCAAAGTCAAACATTTTCGAGCATGGGGTAGCAAACCCATATACCCATAGGAGCGTACCAGGCAATATAAGTAGACTGTCATCTAAGCCAACAGTCCCTAGGCAATGAAGGATGGTGAGTACTGTGGTGAGCTCCAAAGAGCGTGTCTTCCAAAGGAGGCAGTGATTCCTCAGTTGGAGCCAATTGTTGCCAATGGAAGAGCCCAAGGTAGCCCAATCTTCCAATTTTCAAAAGAAGCTAGGGCTTTTAGGGGGAAGTCCCCCAGCTTGAAAAGAAAATGGTGAAGGTGTTTTTAAAACCACAGGGTGACCAGGTTGGGGTGGAACAAATAAAATATGTTTGTGAGCTGGAACTTGTCTTTGGGTACCTGTTTGTGGGTGATTAGAACCTCAAAATCGACTGCTTATGGGGGAGGTGGTACTTAGGGGGAAAATAGGACTTGAGTGTTTTCTCTCTTCTCTGTCGATGATGATGGCGACAGTGACGATGATGGCGGTGATGATGGTGATGATGGAGATGTTGATGAGCATCAGCAGCTCACCTTCTGGCAGGGCTGCACTGACCGTCGCCAAGTGCTCCAGACACCTCCCCTCCCCCTCCACGCACACCCCTAGGTCACACAGGTCAATGAAGATCCCACAGAGCCATCTACTCCATTGCAAATTTTCAAACACTTTCATACCCTCCGCCTCGAAGATTAAGAAATGGAGACACAGTGGAGTTCTCCAATGGTTCTGGAGCCCACTTCTCCAGAATCTCTTTTTGTGATACCACACTACCCTCTCCTCCTCCTGGCACCCATTCTCCAAAACCATTTTCTGAGTGTCTGTGTGGGTATACTGGAAATCCTCAACCCGAATCCCAGGAGCAGACTCCCGCCTGTAAGGAGGTCTTTTCCGGGCTCATTGGCAGGTGTAACCTAAAGTGTGTCTGACCTGACCTGAAAAGGAGCCAAGGGCTCACCAAGATGGTGAGGATTCAAACTCCAAACTGGACCCATCCCACATGCAGGAAGAGCCTTCCTGGAAACCACACATGGGTTTTCTCTATTGCTTTTTGAAAAAGTAGAAAACATACATTTCTATGGGCACTTGCACATCTTTCTGCAAGCACTTTTCATTTCATTGTTTCTGATCAGAAGCAAAATGTGAAGGTCCAACACAGACTCTGACAATCTAAATGCCAGCAGTGACAAATGGCTCTTTGGTTCTCTGGTGTTTCCAGTGCATCTGTCAAATGCCACTACGCTTTTATAATGGCTGGGAATATTCATCTTTGGGGGGATAGTGCAATCATTCCAGCCTCTGAATTATGAAAAGCGACAATTTTTCTCCCGTGAATTGTCATCTTGTGGTGTGACACACACAGGCACATGGTTGACCAGTTCTATAAAATAAGAAGAAATCACCCAAAAAGGTTGCATTGGTATCTTCCAGGCTGCCTTCCTCTGAGGACTTCCTGTTCCTCCCAGTGAAGTTAACTAAAGAGGCCAGTCTGGGCGCAATCCCAGCTAAGAGGATGGGGGGCAGCTTATACCCCACTTGGGGACCACACCTGGAAAGCCTGAGATTCCCACCCACGAACCAGGATGAAGACCCAAGTCTTTCGAGTTACTGACTTTTCTACTCTGTGATTCTGATGACCTCATCTGGCTTTGCATTACTGATGAAAATTAATAATTTACTTTTTTTTCCCCTGAAGACTCGGAGAGCATGAATCAAATTGGAATTCAAAATGGAAATTTGTGTACCATAATTAATATTTAAAAAGACAATAATAGGGACGCCTGGGAGGCTCAGTCAGTTGAGTGTCCGACTTTAGCTCATGTCATGATCTCACAGTTCGTGAGTTCAAGCCCCACACTGGGCTCACTGCCATCAGCACAGAGCCCGCTTCGGGTCCCCTGTCCCCTTCTCTCTGCCCCTCTCCTGCTTGTGCTCTCTCTCAAAAATAAATTAAAAAAACATTTTTAAAAAGACGATAATATAATTCTTTTTTTGCCTCAATATTCTCTCTCCTCCTTTGTAGAAGATCTTCCATACCAACACCACCAATGGCAGGCATACCCAGGTAGCTTTCTTGAGAATGTGAAATCTGAGTAGAATGAAGCACACCACATCCAGGGGAAAATCCAGTGAGCCCTGTCCGTCCTGCTGTGTTCTCTTGGCCGTTAGAAGATGCTACTTTACTCTGAATCCTAGAGCAAGCGACACTGGAATAGACTGTGGCTGACTCATAAGGAACATATAACACGAAGGAGGAATAGGTATTTGTTCATTGGGTTTAGTGTTAGTCGTTAGTGCAGCACAACTTAGCTTACGCTGACTAATACCAGATAGATACAGACAGCCGATACAGATAAAGCTCTCGCTTTCCAGCCATACTTTCCAACAACAACAAAAATAACCAGACATGCTGTAGAGTGACTCAAATTTGACAAACTGACATACCTTCACCTCTGATGGTTTTCTTTCTCTTCAGCTCCTGGGACCCGTATGTAGTCTGGGGCGGGGGGCGGGGAGTACAAGAGGGGAGATGAACTCTCCAGTGTGAGCTGCAATCCTTTTGTCCAGCAAGCAACCCGACTTCAGTCTGAAACTCAAAACAGATCATGTAAGTATGTCTATTTACCCTTCTCAAAATTAGTGTGTATGTTTTCTAGGATCAAATATTATTTTTGTGTTATCAGACAAAAATAAATGCTAGCAGGTAGCTAAGGAAACATATTTGTTTGAATGTCCATCCTGGATTCTTGGTCTTAGCATTAATAAACAGCTCAAGTTCGGATCATTTCAGTCTTTTCGCTGGAAGCTATGAGGTCTCTGTTTGTAATTCAGTTCTGGCTGATGGAAATTGACATAGTTTACATTGTCACAGCTCTTGAGCCTCCCAGACGCACACGTCTTCATCCTAATCCCCAGCTGCCCAGGCTTCAGAGGGAGCTCCCTCAACTCCTCCTCCTCCAGAAAATGCAAGTCTACCTGCAGATTTTTCTCTCACATCTTCACTTTCCACCCAAAAACCACCCTGACCAGATGAGGAAGAACCACCACTATTGCTGTATCTAGAATATCACTTTTGTCATTAAAAAAAAAAAAAACTCCAAAATTTAAACTTTTAAAGAAAAAAGAACCTTAAGAATGTGTCTCTATTATTCATTCTGTTGTAAAAACCTCACCTCACCTAGGGTGATGGATGACTTATTCTCACCCTCTGAAAAGGTGAAAGTCCCAGGAAAAACAAGAAAAAAGAATCAAAATATGATCCTGCAACACAAACATCTACCAGCTACGTCGTCTACTCTTAATACAACACAGCCCAGCTGGGTGATAGCTAGAAATATGTTTTTTTGCCTCCCTAAAATATCTTGAAGTTAGTGGTGTCCTAGAACAAGAATCAGTCATCTGTGAACAGACCAGATCTGGTCCCCTCTCGATTTTTGTAAATAAAGGTTTATTGGAAGCCAGCCGTGTGCATTGGTTTATCCAATGCCTATGGCTACTCTTATGTTACGGTGGCCAAACTGAGTAGTTGTGGCAGAGACCGTATGGCTTACAAAGCCTCAACATTTCCTTTCTGACCTTTACAGAGAAAGTTGGCTGACTTCTGCATCACAAGCAACTTTGTTTGCTGGGTTTTCTACTTGAGACAGAGGACAGCCACCAAGTGTCACAGACCAGGACATCCCGCACAGCTCTGCCCCGGAATTCAGCCAGCCACCATTAGGTCGTGGTTTGCTCCTTGCCATTTCAAATATCAAAACTTCTCCATCATCTGTGCGACAAATAGGCTGGAGAGGTGAGGCGAGGGTCAGCCATTTATTGGCTTATTAGGCTCTCCCGGGAGAAAGCTTTCGGTACTTTCTGTTCTCTCAGGAGCTTTATGATTTCTGTAGAGCCTTTTATCATCATTCAGATGACCTTCACTGTGACACCTAAGAGGCCCTTCCTAATACTCTTTTCTCGAAAGGATGGTTAAAGCAAAGATATTGTGGTTGCAAGACTACTACTGCATCAGCAAGTTTGTCTTCAGTAGAAAAATGGGAAAGGGGGCGGGGTAGGCGGGAGGAGGTGAGCCCAGTGTGGTTAGGACATTGTAACTGTTGGCTAAAACTGTCCTCTCACCCATCATGGCTGCCCATATCCTCCCCTTCACCGGTATTGTTGCCCACACCCTCCCCTTCACCCAACATTGTCCCCATACCTTCCCTTTCACCCAACATTGTCCCCCATACACTCCCCCTCACCCAACATTGTCCTCATACCCTACCCTTCACCCAACATTGTCACCCTTATCCTCCCTTTCACCCAGCATGACCACTCAGACCTTCTCCTTCACCAACATGGCACCATGAAAAAAGTGCTAACTTCACAGAGACCTTGCCACTCCCACATCTAAACAAGCAGGACCACTCCTATGTTTTGATCAGATCAGCCAACACCCCATGAATCAGGTTGGCTGTGAGTTCTTACAGTGGGCAAATCCAACAAATGCCACTCGTGAAATTGATCAGTAAGTTTAGGTCTGAACTTGTTGGGTCACTGAACAGAGACATCCCACCCTGGTCATACACATAACGGCTTCATAGTCTTTCTCTCCCTGTCCCCAGCCCTTCACATGATGGTGCTGGGGACCAAGCCATCCTTGTCTCTGGATTCCCGGTTATTGTAGCAAACACCCCCTTATTTCTCCAAGCAGAGAAAAACAATGCAACAACAGCCAAGAAGTTAGCATTCAACATGGTACAACCATGGTCTAATCCTATATCCCTAAAGTTTATCTGGGCAAACCTACTTGGAACCTGACTTGTATTTGGAAGAGAGAGTAGCATTTGACATGAAGTCTGACCTCACGGCTCACACAGACTCCAGGAAGCCTAGAGGTAACTTGGTGGCCCACTCCAAGGTGGGACTCTTTCTGTGAACTAGTGTCTGGATTCATTCCATTTTCCTCCTTTTGATTTTTTTTCTAATTCCCTTACCCCTTCACACTCATGTTTGTACAAGATAAAGCATAAGACAACGTCTCATATTCCGATCTTTTTTCCTTCTTCATGGTATTTTCTTCCTTTTTTGTTCTCGGTCTTTGCTTCCATCTGGTTGGGGATCTATCCATCCGACATCGATTCAGAGAAGAGGCTGCCACAGAAAAAAATAACTTGAGCCTTAGAGCCTGGGCTCTGAGAGAAATTGGTGTATAAAATAAACACAATGAATTACATCCAGAGTTCCTTTTAGAATATTAGGATAGAAAATGTACCCCGGGGATAGAGTAGAGGGTCAGAGAAGGGAGAAAGAGATGGGATGGGGCGGGGGGGAGGTGGACATAGGAGACCCTCAGCCAAGAGGACCTTGTAGGCAGAGCTTGAAACAGCATCCTCGGACGACCTGCCCCAACCAGGTAGCACAACCAAGCTGTCCTTGCTCGTCGGCCATTCAACAATAATGACATCTGCCTGTCCTCAAGACCACTCAATTTCGGGCAAAAGCAAGTCCCAGGACACAGATAGGTCCTCAGAGAAGGAGGGTGGGTCCTGGACATTTAGTGAGAAGGTGTGATGGATGGACCCATGGCGGGGGGGAGGGGGGGAACGTGCTGACCTCGTGGCAAGTGTGATGGCTCTCAGAGAGGTAGGTATTGTGGTGAGGAGAGAGCCAAATGTCACACCAGTATGTCCCTTTAGCCCAGGCATCTTTCATTTCCGTGGTGTCCAAAACTACCCCCAGGGGCAGAGGTGAGAGACTAATCAGCCGGGTTTAATTCAGCAGAAGTCTCACACTAACAGCTTCTGGAACGAATAAGATACAGAGACATATTTTAGTTGGCCTGCACTGTATTTTCACATTTTGAATTCATTTTCCACATTGGAAAAATTGTAAGGCCTCACATAACCATCCTGATTTCTGACTTCCAAGCAAAATGGGCCCGTTGGACAGGACTTGGCTGGTGTCCCTGAAGGGCAGTCGTGTCCCGGAGCTGAGTACGGCCTCCCCTGCACACAGAGCACAAGGCTTCATGCATTGTTATCTTTCTCCTCTAGGTCCCCCCCCCCGCCACCCCCATACGGTATTTTCCATGTCCCTGTACACATTGGGTTTGAAGTTGTGAAACTGTTCGAGGAGAGACCAAGTCCTGCCCTGTTTCCATCACTGTTATTGAACAACTGGCTACTTTGCCATAATACGGCTAATTCCTTGTCATGTTGCCTCCAAATAACCTGATCAGCAGGTTGGACCAGGACTGAGGGATTTCAAGGGTCCTTAGGTCCCCCTTCCGTTCCACACCGTTCCATTCTTCTACTTCTCTTCTCATGGTTCTGAAAGGTCAACTGAAGGTTCTCCTCTCCATGTTTCCTTCTCCTCTGCGTTTAATTTTCACCCAGAATAATCTCTGCCTAGATGCAACCGCTGTTGACATTTTGCCATATTTACCTTTCTCCTTTCTCTCTCTCACTTTGTTGACCTTGAAGCACGTGAAGGTCAACTGCAGACACGGGACACAGGATGCTTCAAATCTTCACCAGGAAGGAGGCATGCCCTGAGATTATGCTGGATATCTCCAGACTGACCCCCAGCCCTTCCCTCCTGGCAAGACTTGAGATCTCGGCGTCCAGCTACTATTCCCAAGTGGCAAATCACTGCAAAGCTTATCAGCCCCAAACAAAACTGTTTAATTACGCTCATGGGTCCTGTGGGCCAGGAATTTGGACAGGGCGCCACGGGGATCACTTTTCTCTGCTCCCTGCTGTCTGGCTGTCACCCGGGAGGACGCTAAGGCTGGCTGCTGGGGTTACGGGAAGGCTGTTCACTCTCACGCCGGGTGCTTTGCAGACCGACGTGCCTGCTGGGGTTACGGGAAGGCTGTTCACTCTCACGCCGGGTGCTTTGCAGACCGACGTGCCTGCCCGGGGCTTCCCCACAACATGGCGGCCTGGAGTCCGTGGATTTCTCACGTGGTGGCTCGGGGCCATAAGCGTTCCCAAGAATTGCTGTCGGATACACCCAGTGCACAAAATCACAGTGTCACTTCCAAGCCCAGCTGAATCGTCAGAGAAAGAAATGGCCTCCTCCTTGTGTTGGAGTGACAAGGACACCTCATAGAAGACCATGTGGGAGGGAGGCGTGACAAGGCCATCTTTGGGAAGCCCAGTCTTCCACATCTTGTACTTGGGACCTAACAGTGCTGTGGCGCTCAGCTGATCAGATTGCACATTTCGTATTTTCCTGTCTCTCCTTTCCTTCTCAGGGAGGACCATTTTTCCGTCCTCCCCCAGAAATAAAGTCCTTCCCCCGCGAGCTCCCTCTGTTTCTTCTTCCCTTCTCTGTCACACACGCCTTTGTAAAGCTCTTTCGAGTTCCCAGCAGGTAAATGGACGCTGATCCTTTTCACCTCTATCTACTTCCATTAACTGCCGATGGAGGAGTCCACGGCGCCCCAATGTGACCCTGTCCCCTAAGCGAGCGTGAATCCCCCATCACCGCCACGGCGTAAAGGAGACACGCGGCACACTGCCTTACACGGCGCTCCCTGGGTAGTTCTCCCGGGGAACTACCCACCCCTGGTCGACTCCACTTGGCGTCAGCTGCCAGAGAGTTTTCCTGTAGGCAGATGTCCTAGTAGGATTCAAGACTTTGGAAGTAAACACACGAACAAGCTACAACCACTCTATGGGCAGGCGAATCTCCCACTGGTGATTAATAAAGAATTTCCATGCACTGCTTTTCTAAAGAGTTAGTGTTCTGGAATAGACGGGAGCGGCATAATTAAAGGCACAGCATCACAGCCACTGATAACCTCGAGAGGAGGCGGCTGTTCTGTGTCATCCATAATTGAGCGCGCTCTTAATGTCTGCGTGCCATTTGCCTGACAGCAATCCAGCTCACTGACTCCGTGGGGTCCCCCGGCCCCGCCATTAACTGGCACATGCTGTGGGTTTTGCAAAAACACCCACAAAATTCCGCTGTGATCACGTACATGGAGCGGGGGCTATGTGTGGGGAGTCCTTGGTGTTTCTTCATCTGAACGAATAAAATTTCGAAGTGACCCTTTTGGAGCTAGCCGAGAAAACCGTTAAGTGATAGCTTCGTTGCCATGATTTTTGAAAAGGGCTCTGCGATCGGTAACCAGGGAACACTTGGGGAGGTGGGGCCCTGGCAGTCGAAGCAGAAATAATTGTTTCAGGAGTTCTTGCAAAACAAAGAGAGATTTGGCAAAATGCAGTGTGGAAAATGTGTGCCTTCTGTGTCCCGAATATGGCAAAGCGCGGGCCTCGTCGGAGAGCCTGGTGCTCCTGACCGAAAAACGAAATCAGCCTGAACTACAAGAGGACTCGCCCAAGAGGAGAGTCAGACTCACTCGATCACACTTGCACATTCACTCATTCGTTAAGTCACTCATTCATTCACTCGTTCGTTCATTCACCCATTCATCTTCAGTCTCCTGTGGGGGAGGGGACCCCCAGCCAAAGCGCCACCTCCCGGAAGTGGCGCCAGACCCCAAGCTTCCTGCGGTGTCGCACGTGGCCGGCACTCCCATCAGAATGTCGCAGGTGAGGCTTGGACGGCCACACACACGTGTACACGCCCACACGCTCGTGTGCACGTACACACAAACTTGCACGCGCACATACGTGTGCACACATGCACAGACACGTGCACGCGCACATGCAGGCACACACGCACAAACACGCACGCACACGCATGCACACATACACACACACACATACACGTGCACACTCACACGCACACACACGCAAAGGAAATGAATGGAAGCTGAGCTTCTGTCTCTGAGTTTGCCTTTCTCTTCAGAGTGTGCTCTTTCTAAGACCACGAAGGAAACAAACGAAAAAAGGAACAACAAGCGATGTTTTTGGCTTTTCTCCCATTGTCCCGCCAAGACCCGGTGGAGCCTCGCTGGCATCCCCAGACCCACGGTGCAAGTCCTGGGGCCTCCCTAAGGACCCTAGTCTTCATTCTGCCTTCTGGGAGACCCTCGAGCAATGACCCCAGCTTCCTGGTCTAACAGCAATTCTGATCCCACCTCCGATTGTGGGGTCCCCACACCACCGAGCTGAGCTCCGACACCAGCTGGGATCCTCGGGTGCCATGCGATCCTGACCCCGTCCACCCAGAGGTGGCGTCAGATTCTCCCCCCCACCCCGTGAGGGGCTCCTTCCCACAGGACTGTCCCCCCTCCCCACTTCTGCCACTGCAGGTGCCCGTCGCTGGTCCGGGCTGTCCCCTGGGCTTCTGACCCACTGGCTGTAGGTCGGAGCTTCCCCCCTCCCCCGCCCCCTCCTTTGCTTTAATTGATTTGCTGGAGCAACTCACAGAATGCAGAGAAACCCTTACTGACTTAGGGTAAAGGATGTAACTGAGGCCAGCCAGATGGAGGGGACGCACGGGGTGTGGGGCAGGGGGCACGGACGGTCATAGCCTCTCTGGGCACCACTCGCCCCAAATCTCCACTGACCTGGCCTCCAGATCCCCTCCCCGCTTCAGGTCCGATGGCAAGCCCAGCCCTCTAATCACGGGGGCTCCCAGCGCCAGCCCTCCCCCAGGAGCTTTCCAAAAGTCTCTCGTTAACATAACAAAAGTCACCTTTATCACTCTCCTCCAGGAAATTCCAAGGTTTGCAGAGGCTCTGTGCCAGAAACGGGGACAAAGGC
Organism: Lynx rufus; assembly: GCF_022079265.1. Classification (NCBI taxonomy): domain Eukaryota; kingdom Metazoa; phylum Chordata; class Mammalia; order Carnivora; family Felidae; genus Lynx; species Lynx rufus. The sequence continues at coordinate 3,081,405 of NW_025814849.1, read as the reverse complement.
CAAACAGATTTTTTCCCCCCAAACCACAAGGTCACCGAGGGTCTGAACGCGCAAGTGAGCCACCCCAGCCTCAGGTGGATACTGAATTTAGAGCCAACCGTTCACCTTCCTTGGAGGATCCGAGCTGCGGCCCACCCCTCGGAGGCTCAATCCGCTGTGACAGAGACCCCGGGGGGGGGGGCCCTTTCTTCCCTTCCTTCCCGGAGCCCTTGAGTTCCACGCAGGAGTGCTGACCTCTCCCGCAACAGGTTCCTGTCGCTTCCCATCGGCAACCAAACCCTCATTTAGTTTTTTCAGGCCCGGTGAGCGATGTACAGACGTTTTCTTTTCCAAGCGCCCCCAGCCTTTGTTCAACCGACGCCCCTGCGCCTCAGATCCCGCCGGTGGGGGGCCGGGAAGCCAGGAGCAGTCAGAGGAGTGTCACCACCACCCCCACCCCCCACCCCCCCGCACATACCCATAAAGACACGTTTCTGCAAATTCCAGGGTATTCAGACGGGGGAGAAAAGTGATGTCTGTGTTTTGTTCTGTTCTTCCAGGGACACGGTTCTCCCTCCTCTGGCTCCCGTATTCCCTTTGCTAAATTGTCCACACTAGATGCTGGACGAGGCGAGGCAGCACAGAGCCATTTTGCATGACAAGAGCAGAGCTGGTCCCCCAGCAAATGACCACAGGGAGAAAAAAGTCTCCCGTTGCCAAGCAGAATTGTCCGGAGGGTTGGACTGTTGGCAGGGATGGGACAGGGTTGCTCGTGGCCCGCCGGGCTCCCGGGTCCCCACCCAGAGCCACCACGCTCCCCAGTGGCCGGGAGGCCTTGTGCACCCCCTGCGTGCCCAGCCATGACCTCCATTTCTGCCCACCCGAGAAGGCGAAGGGGCTCCCTCACCCTCAGCCGATGGCTCGACCCCATCTCCGTGGCCCAACTCGGTGAGGCCAAGGGACACAAGGAGGCCCGGCCCGTGGGGCACAGGGGGCCAGACACGCAGCCCCTTTCATAATCCAGCGAGGACACGCTGGTCTTCTCCCGGCCTCACAAAATACGTGTAAACCCAGCGGCAAAGCTGTGGTTTTGCTAATCGAGGGATTAGCTCAAGAGGTGAAGAGAGGCCCACGTGAGCCCCGTGGCCCTGGAGCACCGTGGAGCCTGGCAAACGGACTTCGCCCTTCCGTGGGACAGGAGCCAGCGCGTAATAATTCTCTGCGCCAGGCCCTGAGACGGATGCCAGTCGATTCGTCGAAAGGGCCACGGCAGCGGGGATTTCTGTTCTGTGGGCTCCCACGTGGGGGCCAAGCAGGAGAGGGGTTCAAGAGGTATCCAAGCAGCAAGAAAGGAATGATTCCAGCACGAGCCATTCCCGTCGGACCGGTTATTCACTCAGGAAGTTCATTTAAGAAATGTTCCCTGAGCCCCAGCCAGGCTCTACTGGGGGCTCTGGGGACTCTGCTGGGCAGGACTGCCTGGCCTGCCCATGTAGGTGTCCCCACCTGCCCCCTGGAGAAGGAGGATGGGGCCCTTTGTCTGCCTGCCTCTGTCTCTCCCCATCTGCCTGTGTCCCCAGCCACCGCCTGGCCTCCAACCTTCCACCGGGGACACCTCAGGAAGAGCTTAGGTATTTCACCCGCAAACCGGATTCACCGACAGCAAACCGGATTCGTAACAAATGCCACCGAGAGCTCTCCCCCGGCAAAGAGACAATTCTGTTTTCTGCCGTGTTCTTTTCCCCTCCTTGCCTTTTCTTACGCAGACCTTGGTTCAAGTCAAGCCCCTGTCCTTCCAACCGGCAAAGCCGCTAAACGTGCCTGCCGCCCGCCTGCACTCGACCCGCTTCCTGGGCTGTGGGGACAGCCTGACTGTGTCGGTCACCTCTATCCCAGACCTTTGCTCGCAGCACTGCCACCAGCTGAGCGTCTGTGTCCCCCTCCCCAAAGTGCACATCCCGACATCCTGCCCCCCGTGTGTGGTGCCAGCAGGTGCAGCCTTCGGGAGGCGATCGGGCCTGAGACGGGGCCTCACGGCCGGGATTAGCGTCCTTACAAAGGAGACCCCGGAGAGGGCCCTCGCCCCTCGCACCAGGAGCAGACACAGGAAGCAGACGCCGTCTGTGAACCAGGACGCGGGTCCCGCCAGACGCCCAGAACCTGCTGGCGGCTTCGTCTTGGCCTTGCAGCCTCCGGGACGGTGAGAAACCAGCGTTTGTTGCGTAAGCCCCTCATTCGAGGATACTTGTGTCATCACAGCCCTATCACCGCCATTTGCTTCTTGAAGAATGAGCTCTTCGTTATGGCTTGTGGCCGTGTGGGGGGCAGCGCTGGTCTGAGACCCCAGCTCCCTCCACGACCGTGAGCGCCTGTTCCGGCCCCCACACCCTCCCCCAGGACGCAGGGTCTCAGCAGAGGGAGGAACGATGGAGGGCAGCGGACGGCTCAGTGCAGGGGCCACATCCCGACAAGACTGGTCACCAGCGTGGACCCTTGGGCGTCCTTCTCTGCTGGCTGAAGCTTTTCGCCATCCAGCTCCTTCATAGTTTTATAACAGGGTCATAGGGCACAGCCCTGTTCTCGCTGAGGTTAACCCAGATCAGGTTCTTTAGTTTCCACCTGAAGGCCAGGGTCGCTCGGGGCTTCGGAACAAGCAGCCCCACGTGTCTCCGGGAGCGTCTGTGGCCCCACGGACGAGGGAGTGAGTGTTGGGGCGACAGTACCGGCCATGCCGGTGGCCTGGATTCCTAGCACGCCCTGGGATGTGACCGTGCTGACGGTCCAGCGCATTCTCTGGTTTCCGTCTTGATTCTGGCTTTCGTCTGGGTCGTTGGGGTCTCTCCTCTGCGTTTCGGGTTAACTTAGTCTCCAATCTGCAGATACGTGTTTGTTTTTGCCCCCCTTCTTTCCAAAATCAGTCAATTCACAGCCATCGTTTCTTGGAATTCTCTCCTTCCTGCTCGACCCCTTGACTCCTCTCCTCTGGGACCCAGGGACACAGACGTGACGTCTCTTGTCACAGTCTCAGCGTGGCTCCTTCTGCCTTTTGGCCCACATTTCTCTGTGTCTAGGCTGGGCAGACACAGGCTGCTGTTCTCGTTCACAGTGAGCGGGGTCCCTTCTGCTCTTGAGAACGATTCCCTGACCTTATTTCGGTTCTGTCATTGTTCAGGGACAACATTCCTGTTTGTTTCTTCTCGGCGTCTTCTGCTTCCTGGCCGAGACTTTCTGGTCGCCATTTGTTTAAATTGTGTTTGTAATTGAAGCATTTTTACAAAGACCGCTTTAAAATCCTGGTCAGCTAGGGGCACCTGGGTGGCTCAGTCGGTTAATGGACTTCAGCTCAGGTCGTGATCTCACGGTTTATGGGTTCGAGCCCTGTGTCGGGCTCTGTGCTGACAGCCCAGAGCCTGGAGCCTGCTTCAGAATCTGTGTCTCCCCGTCTCTCGGCCCCTCCCCTGCTCATGCTCTGTCTCTCTCTGTCCCTCAATAATAAATAAATGTTTAAAGATTTTTTTTAAAAAATAAGAAATAAAATGCAATAAAATCCTGGTCAGCTAATGTGTCACATCGCTGTTGGCATCTGTCGATGTTTTCTCTCGCTCAGGTTGGGGTTTTCCCGGTTGCGTCTATGCTGACGGACTTTGTCTTGGAATCCTGTCACTTGAGGCGTTTCACACGAGACTCTGGCTCCTCTGATATCAGGGAGAGGGGCTGCTCACTCCTGCTGAGACTCTGGAGCCTCCACTGACACCCGACGCCTCGGAGGGGACGTCTGCCGGGTTCCCGCTCCCCATCTGGCCTCCGCTGATGTCCAGGTTCCCGGACTCCACTCCGGCAGGGGCCCGGGGGACACTTCACTGCCACCAGCGAGGCTGGACGTCAAGGCTCCCCACTCAGCCTTTGTTGGGGGGGGGCAGGTTTTCCGTCGGAGAGTCTGTCCCTTTCCTGTTCCCGTAGCTAAAGAGAGCAGCCTTTCTGGTCGCCGACTCCTTCAGTACCCAATCTGCAAGCTGACCATTCTGCTACACCCTGGGTCTCTTTTTTTTAACGTTGATTTATTTATTTTGAGAGAGAGAGAGAGAGGGAGCGCACACGCAGGGGAGGGGCAGAGAGAGAGAATCCCAAGCAGGCTCTGAGCCATCAGCACAGAGCCCGACGCGGGGCTCGCACTTGAGTTCCCTGTGAGGTCTGCCTTCTCTCTTGACCCTTCGGAGTCTCCCGGTGTCTCTTTGTATGTGATGTCCGTGGCGGTCAGCGGTGCTCAGCGCGAGGAATAGGACACAGCACGTCCACCCATCCTCCCAGAAGTGGATGTTTGGAATTCTCACGCTCAGGGTGCCCCAGGTGGGTGTGAGCAGTGCTCAGGCGCGTCTCCCGGGCCCCAACCCCGCGTACAGATGACGATGCTACGCATTCTTCCCTCCTGCCTCATGACCCATTTCGTGCAAATCAGAAAACTCCGGTGCGTGCTCTACCCTTGCCTTAGGGGACTTTAAACTCTTAGATGACTTTCCCAAACCTTCACTATAAATCTCTCATTCCAAATGACCTGCCTTGGGAGGCCACTCTAATTCCTGCTTTTAAAAAAAATTTTTTTTTACCCTCCTGGTGTGGTGTTTGAAATTAGAACCCCACCAAATGGCCCGGCATGGGGGCCCTCTGCCTCGCCCAGATCGCAGGCGAGCTGCCACCAGTCACCCCGGCAGAGGCTGCAGGGGCTTGAAAGGCTGCAAACTCTAGAAACAGCTGCCGTTGTGTTTCTGGCGTCTGTAAATGTGGCGGAAGGCCTCCGGCTACGGGACTTGTTGGGAGCCTTTCCATCTCACAAGGTCTATTTTAAAAGCCAAAGGTGTTCCTTTGCTGCACGCTTCTGTTTGCTTCTTTAAGCAACGTTGAAACTGACAGCATCTGGGCAGGAAGGAGACATAAACCGTGTCCCCAGAGCTGGACTAAACCCAGGGAACCCTGCAGGATAAAGTACTACCCATTCTTTTGTTTTGTTTTTAATATGTATTTATTTTTGAGAGAGAAAGAGAGTGTGAGCAGGGAAGGGGCAGAGAGAGGAGGAGACGCGGAATCTGAAGCAGGCTCCGGGTTCTGAGCTGTCGACACAGAGCCCAACGCGGGGCTTGAACTCACGAACTGCAAGATCATGACCTGAGCCGAAGTCAGACGCTTAACTGATGGAACCACCAGGTGCCCCCTGTACTTGTCACTCGTGTCTGGGTTTTCTTGTGAAGCTTGCGTGGATCGGAGCCCCAGGAGGAAACAGAGCCCATGAGACAGCCCCCGAGTGGACCCAGGTGGACAGGATCCGGAGAAACCCGCGAGGGTGTGGGACGGTGCAAGGCTCTGGGACAGCTGACGCTGGGGACCGTTACTGTCTGGGGACCCGGCGGGCACGGCAGGAAGTGCCGCGGAACCTGGAGAGGGTGGCTCTGGACGGGGCCACCTGCCGGGGCGGTGGCCTTCGGTGGAGGACCCAGGTGACCCCTGGTGACCCCTGGTGGCCGTGGGCATAGACACCCAGTCTGACCACCGCTGGCCACACCTCACAGGGAGCCAGAGGCCGCGGAAGGCTTCCAGTCGGAGAGGGAACCCACATCCATTGCTGCGGAAGGCACACGATGTGAGGCAGAAAACCAAAATCGCTAAAACACTTATTTTTATGGATTTTCTGGAAACGAGACAATGACTAAAATCACAGAAAGATGGATTTTAAATCTCGAATGTGGCAATTATCCAACAGAGGCACAAGTAACCACCAAACACCTCATTTGCAGAAAGTCCCCCTGGTTCCTCTGACTCCTGTCTTCGCCCGCTGAGTCCCTAAGCCCCACCTTCGCTCGCCCAGAATCGTCGCTCGGAGGCGTGAGGGTCCCCCAGGAAGACCGCGTTCACATTCGCCCGAATCCCCAGCGGCTTTTCTTCGGGATGGGGCCGGGCTGGCCCCTCTCCTCACCTGCACTGCACCTGCTGTGCCCCGGGACGGCTTCATCCCTGGCTAGCTTCCCCGCACCCCCTGCTCCGTTCTTGCTGTCCTCGCTCTTGTCCCCGGACCGTTCATCCTCCGCGGCAGCCCGGCCGAGGCAGTTACAACGTAGCTCAGACCAGGGCCTCCTCCTGGCGGCGTCTCGCCTCGTGCAGAACACAAGCCAAGGCCTCAGGATGGCGCACGGGACCTGCGCGTGGCCCGTGGCCCCTGCTGACCTCGGCTGTGACTCTCTTGCTCGCTCCGCCCCAGGCAGAGCCTTCCCGTTTGCTCAGAGCTGCTCAGCCGAGGGCCCCCTCTCTCTCGACCAAAGGGACGTGTTCCAACATCTGGAGATGTTTGGGCACAGGGAGAAAGAAAGAGATGTTACCGGGCCTGATGGGCGGGAGGCAGGGAAGCCACCTTCGCAGCACGCCTAGGACAGCCCCCCACAGTGCCACCGGTCTGAGCATCCCACGTATAAAAAACACACATCAGCAATGCTGCTTTATTTCACTACTGGGGTGCTCTCTTTTCTTCCAATTTCTAGAGACATGCACACAGGAATATATCCCAAAGATATTGGGATTCCATTTATATCTAGCTCATCCGTTATTGGCATAATCTATATTTCACAAGGTAATTTATTGTTCCTCTGAAGGAAGTTCAATATTTGAAATCAGTTATCCCACAGTGAATAAAATAAAGGTTTGAAGCCAATTTAACCTTTCCATTACCCGCAGCCCAGCCAAGGCGATTAAGAAGCGTCTTCCGGATGGAGGCTGAACTTGCAATAATTGAATGGATCTCATTCCGAGCTTCCCTTACCGAGACATTGCCTTAATGTTCAATTTCCTAGCGTATGGATGGCCTGAGTTCCTGCAAGTCGGAGCAGCGCGGCCTCGTTTCCAAGGGAAGCTGGGAACGTGAGCATCTCTTTCGGACGAGGAGATGACAGGAAGGGGATCCACTCCTTCGATGGTGGGTAGAGATCACAGGGAAAACTGATGGGCGCTGGCTTGTTACCAGGAACGTTCTCAGCCCTGCTGCCCCTGCCACCATGCTCTCTGCGTGGGACGTGGCACTCACTGGCTCAGCCTATGCTGGGTCTCAAGGACTGCTGGGATCAGGACGTTTAAATAAGTAGATAAGGGGCGCCTGGGTGGCTCAGTTGGTTAAGCGTCCGACTTCAGCTCAGGTCATGATCTCGCGGTCCGTGAGTTCGAGCCCCGTGTCGGGCCCTGTGCTGGCAGCTCGGAGCCTGGAGCCTGTTTCGGATTCTGTGTCTCCCTCTCTCTGACCCTCCCCCATTCATGGTCTGTCTCTCTCTGTCTCAAAAATAAATAAACGTTAAAAAAAATTTTTTTTTAAATAAATAAGTAGATAAAATCATTCCATTTGTTCGTTCACTCATTCGTTCGCCACATGCTCACTGACCCGGCCACAGCCTCATCGAACGTGTGGCCGGGGCAGAGAGGCAGAGGCTTAACCACCAATCCCAAAATAAATGTGTATTCGCAAGGCTGTTTTTCAAAAACATCGTGAGCTGTGAGATCTATCGGATTACAGCCAACATTTTAATTTTTTTTTTAGTTTATTTATTTATTTTAGGGTGAGAGAGAGCTCAAGTGGGGAAAGGGCAGAGAGAGAGAGAGAGAGAGAGAGAGAGAGAAAGAGGGAGAGAATCCCAATGGGCTCCACACTGTCAGCACAGAGCCCGACCCGGGGCTGGAACTCACGAACTGCAAGGTCATGACCTGAGATGAAGTCAGACTTAGCCAACTGAGCCACCCAGACACCCACAACCAACATTTTAGAAATAAACGAAATAGAGTAGAACAGAATAAGATACAAACCACCAGCATATCGTTGACAATACAGGTAACAGACACAAACTTGTACAGGTCAGCACAGGCTAAGTTACACTGTGAATCAACAGTCTCTGAATCTCAGCAGCTTAAAACGACGTTCACGTCAGGGTCACGGTGCACACGTGTCCACAGCTCAGCCACGAGTGTGCTATCCTGACTTTTATTTTTATTTTTTCTGGCTTTATTGAAATAAAATTGACGTAATATCGTACAAATTTAAGGTGTACATCATATCGATTTGATACTTACATATTGCAAAATGATTACCACCGTAGCATTAGCTAACAGCTGCATCATATCACATGATTACCGTTTCCTTTGTGTGATGAGAACATTTAAGATCTCCTCTCTTGGCAACTTTCAAGCACATGACAGAGTATTATCAGAGAGCAGCCACCATCTAGAAAGCTGTGGGTCACCGAGCCCGCGGACGGAAAGGGCCGGGAGGTCTCCCGCTGGCCCTGTGCTTGGTCATGACTGAGCACACCTGAACACGGGGAGGCCAGGCCAGGAGGGCCCCTGCTGCCACATGCCTGACGGGCAAGCCGACAGAATCAAGACGGGGTGGCCACTCTAAACTACGTTTCTTTCGTGGTGTTTACAAACGTAGTGACCGTTACTCCGGACTAATTTAATTTTAGTGCTTAATTCCAGCGAAGCAACGCGAAGCCCTCTTTGGCCAAGATCCCTGCCCTTCCTGTCTTGCCACGTGGGCGGATCCTGCCCACGGGACCCACCCTTCTGCGTCAAATTATTCTGCACGGATGGCCCTCGGCAGTTCTGTGGACGCCACTCAAAACGTCTCCGTTACGGCCTTGCTAAGACGAAACGTGCCGGGTGATGTGCAAGTGGCTGGCCCTCGATGGGAGCCCAGCTCTGAGTCGCTTCTTCCTTGTCGGCGGTGTTGTGTGAGGTCACGTGTGTGCTTGCCCTCTTAATGTTTATTTATTTTCGAGAGAGAGACAGAGCGTGAGCGGGGGAGGGGTGGAGAGAGAGGGAGACACAGAATCCGAAGCAGGTTCCAGACTCCTAGTTGTCAGCGCAGAGCCTGAGGCGGGGCTTGAACCCATGAACCACGAGATCACGACCTGAGCCGAAGTCGGACGCTCAACCGACTGAGCCCCCCGGGAGTCCCGGTGTGCCTGTCCTCGAGTGTCCTTCTTCTGTCCCCTGAAGAAGCCACCTTATTCTCCCTACATACCTGGGTCTGTTTGAGATTGACCTTGTGATCCATTGTCCTATAGTAACCCACCCCCCCAACTCGGCCGTTCTCAGTGTTGCTGGGAGAGGATCCATTATCTAAGCCCCTGACCAGGGCATGCGTAACCCACAACGTAGGATTCCACAATGAATTTCGAGTTGTGTGAAGACACACAGGATGACAGGCATTTCATCTGGTAACAGGGTCTGGAAAGCTGGAGAAAAAAGTGGAAGATTCTCTGCGCTTGTAACCTGATTTCTGAGTCGAGACACAGACACGTAGCTCCGCTCACCGAATGTCTCCCCGAAATGCCAACCTGCCCACTCAGCCATTTAATCAAGTGGAGGGCTTACAAGGGAGAGATATTTTCACTGCGCGATGTGATTATTTTGTGTAGAATCAGAAGGCATGACTCCAACGTCCTCATTCTCCCCTCAGCGTCCGGAGACAGAGGAAGCTACGTGGAAAGTACCGAAGTAGAAGCCTGACAGAGGCCTGCCTTTCAGTGACTCCACGAAAACCTAGGAGGAGAGTGGAGGCTTTCCGTCAGCAGCCTGGTGCCCGGGCCTCCCGTGCGGGTCCACAGCTGGAGAGCCGACATGAGGCCAACAGGTGAAGGAAGCCACACGCACCTGGCGGGCTTTCCTGGAGGACAGTGATAGGGCCTTTGGTTTAAAGTCAGTGGGCAGCGGGGGCGGGGGGCGCCTGGGTGGCTCCGTCGGTTGAGCGTCCGACTTCGGCTCAGGTCATGATCTCTCGGTTTGTGGGTTTGAGCCCCGTGTTGGGCTCTGTGCTGACAGCTCAGAGCCTGGAGCCCGCTTCGGATTCTGTCTCCCTCTCTCTCTGCGCCTCCCCTGCTCGTGCTCTCTCTCTGTCTCTGTGTCAAAAATAAATAAACATTAAAAAAAAAAATTAAAGCCAGTGGGTCGGGGGCGCCTGGGCGGCTCAGTCGGTTGAGCTCTGACTCTTGATTTCAGCTCGGGTCATGATTTCATGAACCGTGAGACCAAGCCCCCCACCCCCCAACCCCTGTCGGACTCTGTGCTGAGAGCCTGGAGGCTGCTTAGGATTCTCTGTCTCCCTCTGTCTCTCTCTCTCTCTGCCCCTCCCCTGCTCGCTCTGTCTCCCAAAATAAAGAAGTAAACTTAAAAAAAAATAAAGTCAGTGGGGACGTCTTTGGCACTGGTTACAATTCTGCTCTTCAACACTAGATAAAACAAGGGGGGTGCTTTTCTGCTCTGCACCTGCTTGGAGTGAAGTTTCATCACTTTGTGCCGGAGATCAGCGATCCAAAAATAACAAATGTCTTTGAACCATTTTCTCGTTTACATGTTTTCTTGTGTCTTTGTGTCTGCCCCGCTGTCTTCTCAGCTGCTGGCTCTCCTCACCCCCCGAGCCCGTTTCTGGCCTTTCCTCCCACGGCAGACAGGTGCTCAAGTGGTCCCGTCATCACCCCTCCTGAGAGTCATCCCCGGTGTGGCCCCCTCCCCGAGTGCGGCTGGGGTCCGTGCCTGTTTATGGCTTACGGTCCTGTAGCGGCCACCTCGCTGGGATCCGTTGTTGGCTCGATGAAGGCAAGCGGCCACGTTAGGGCACAGGGCAGGGGGCAGGCGGCAGCCTAAGAAAGTTCTGCCAGCGGCCAGCAAGCGTGTGGAAACTGACTCTTCCCCAGCCAAGCCCTCAGATGAGACATCATCCCGATGACACATGGACCACCCGCCCTCGGGGACTCGGCACGGCCCTGCCACGTCCTCGCTCAGAAACGGAGACAGTAAAAGCGTGCGGTTTTCTTACAAAGCGATTGATAGACCCACTTTGCCCCTTTTAAAAGAGGAGACTCCGCAGGGCCTGCATATGTTGGGGGACCGTGTATCACGGGTGGCATTTCTCTGCCACCGCGAGCCTGCCGTCTCCCTCGGTGCTCCCCTCACCCATCGGAGTGCCGTGTTCCCGTCCTGAAGTGTCAAAACAATGATCAGATACTGATACAGGCTCATTTTGTCAGGGATTAATATGTAGCCTCCTTCCCGCCGACACTGCATTTCTCATGAATAATTTGTTTCAAACGAAACCGCCGGATAATTTGTAGGCCACCTTCACTTTAAAGAGTGTTTCAAGCAGCTGCTGTCGCCTGTGAAATAAGTTTGGTTTTTATAAATGAACTGTATTATAAATCAATGAACCCGACTCTTAAGTACACCGGGATAATTTATGGGTGTTATGTAAGGTAGCACAGTCTTCCCTCAAGCTTATGATTAAATATGATTCTACCTGTAAGCGGAAAGCCCATCCTTCAGACGATACCGTGCACTCACTATCTGGTGTCATTTGGGGGCCGTCCCTTTTCCATCCTTGAAGGCAGCAGTAACGATCACAAGTTGATGTTTTTCCTGCACAGATACCGTCCATTGGCCACCTTCTACCTGGGGGGAGTGAGGGGGTGTCACAGGAGGCATCCCTCAGCCTCTTCCCTTGAACAGACGTCCGAGTTGCAGGAAGCACAACAAAATGCGTCCCCTGCAGAGAAGAGACCATTTCAGATCAGAGCAGAAGCTTTGAACCAGGCATTTCCCTTCGGCCCCTCTGGGTTCCTCTCCACTGCTCTGTGCCTCAGGGACTGGATTTTGTGAATGGCACCGCGCAACAGTTTCATTATCCTGTGGGGAGATCTGGCCAATGGGGCACACTGGCAGGAGACGGGGCGGGGGAGAGGGTCGGTGTGCCTCCCACTCACCCTTTCCCTGCTGGGTCCCCACGCTGGGCTGCAGCCTCTGGGCACGACTGGCCCCGGCTGCCACACGCCGGCCCCGGCAGCTGCCTGGACACGTGCACGTCGTGTGGGATGATCTTTCTGTGTCATACGAGTCGTTTTCTTCTCCCTCTCCCTCAAGCAGAGGATGCTCTACATTCGGTGTCTCTGGACATGATGGAGAAAGGAGAAGAAATCACCTGGGAATCCTTGGCTTTTCTCCAAATCGAATACCCCAGGGTGCAGGGGGCATCGGGAAAAGAGACTCCCTAATTCAGAAGCAGGAGGGGTCCTGCAGGGGCTTCTCCACAGGCCAGCGGGCAGTCTGGGCGTCCTGGTGCTGGTGCCGAGGCGTCCTGAACCGGAAGGGCAGTGCAAGGTCCGCCTCGGAAGAAGAGGCTGGGGAGGACCCCTGCAAAGACAGTCATGCGCCACGGACAGAGCAGGAGGGAGACGCTCACCAGTCAGCAGTCATCTGGGCCCTGTGTCTCCCTGGGCACCTCCCCCAAGGAACCTCATCAGCGCGAGGGATCCCCCGGGATCAGGGTAGTTGGCTCATACTGAGCGCTGGCTGTGTGCCAGAGGTCACGTGCCTTGCAGGTGCTAAGCAGCTCACCCTTCCCAGACGTCCGAGGACTTTACAGGCGGGGAGACTGAGGTACAGAAGGGTCAAGGAACTCCTCCAAGGTCACGTACCTCCTAAATGGCAGAACCAGGGCTCAAGCCCAACACGTCCAGCTGCCTCCACCGTTGCGTGTAAAGACCAAACTGGATAAACCTAGTAGGACCTCCAGAAAGCTGCCAGCTTCCAGGGGTGCCTACCGTCAGGGCTGAGCTGGTGATGCCCGGGGACGCTCCCTCCAACCCCCGCCGAGAGCTGCCCACGTCATTCCTGTCCTGGGCTCCCGGGTCCGCAGACAGGGAGGTTAAGAGGTAAGATTTGCTGGGGCGTCTGGGTGGCTCAGTCGGTTAAGCGTCCAACTTCAGCTCGGGTCACGATCTCGCGGTCCGCGAGTTCGAGCCCCGCGTCAGGCTCTGGGCTGACAGCTCGGAGCCTGGAGCCTGTTTCCGATTCTGTGTCTCCCTCTCTCTCTGCCCCTCCCCCGTTCATGCTCTGTCTCTCTCTGTCTCAAAAATAAATAAACGTTAAAAAAAATTTTAAAGAGGTAAGATTTGCTAATGTTTTGGAAAGCTGTAAAATCCAAGTCTGGAAGGGGTGCTGAGAAGTCATTCCGTCCAGCCCCCCGCCTTTAGATAAGCGTTGACGATCCTCTCCTCCCCCACAGATGGCCAGGAAGCCAGCGTGAGACCCGCCCCCAGGACCTCATCCCAAAACGTAGTTCCTCCGAATCTTTCTCAATGAGTCTGTCGCCACTAGCCGAGCTCGAGGGCCCTTTCGGTAACGTAAACTCCCACGCCAGCCCGTCTCCATCATGACAACCCGCGTTTTTCTTCCGAGATTCTTCTGAAATTATCTGGGGTGTGCCTTATCTGGATGACTGCCACTTCTTCCGTCTAGGGTGGAAGCTACTTGAGAGCAGGTGCCATATCCGTCCCGATCCCTGCTCCACTCCCGACGCCCACGGCAGCACCAGGCAGATGGCAGGAGACAAGTAAAAGTGTGTCCAATGACTGAGTCGTCCTCGTGGCTGAGAGTCACCCGATGAATCACGGACACGCAGGCTCTCCAAGTTGGGAAGGAGTTTAAACTTCTCCCAGTCCAATTTTCTGCCCAACCCATGAATCCAAAGCTCCATCTATTACAGAATCATGTCCAAGAATGTTTTTCTGACTTTAATTTAAGGCTCTTTTTTTTAAAGAAATACTGTTCTTTTGTTGGGAAAGAGGCAGCTGCTATCCCATTACACACATAAAGCGGAGCTTCTTAATGACATCTCGTTTGGAATCTAAGTGTTTATCATTTGGTAACAACTCACAAAGACTGTCAATTTCACAAATAACTGTTGGTAAGAGTGAATGGCTGAAACCCTGCACATAGCCGGTCATTTGATTTTAAAAGTCAGCTTTTGTTAATGAAATGTTGTGCTTTGCTCAAACTGTCTTCGCGCCTGGGGCACCTGGGTGGCTCAGTCGGTTAAGCGTCCGACTTCAGCTCAGGTCACGATCTCACCGTCCGTGAGTTCGAGCCCCGCTTCGGGCTCTGGGCTGATGGCTCAGAGCCTGGAGCCTGCTTCCGATTCTGTGTCTCCCTCTCTCTCTGCCCCTCCCCTGTTCATGCTCTGTCTCTCTCTGTCTCAAAAATAAATAAACGTTAAAAAAAAAACAACAAAAAAAAAACTGTCTTCACACCTTGCAAGCGCCATCAACTGCCTGCGAAACGCAGACCCGGTGCTCATGGATCACGTTTCGGGTTCTCAAGCTGCCACTTGAGAGAACGGCAACAAAACGGTAAAGGATTGTCGGTGTCCGGTGTTGATGAGTGTGTTGGAGGTAGGTGTCGTCTTGCTGTGCGGGTAGGACCATCCGATGGGATTTTAAAAGCAGACACAAATTCCACGCCTCCGATACCCCACTGGGGAAACGCTCCCCTCCACACACAAGGACGTCTATTTCAGCACAGTTAATGGGGGAAAGTTAGAAAGAACTTGTCCAAATGTCCGTGAGTAGGGAAGTGTGGTTTCAGAGGTGGACCGACAAGCAACGATGTGCGAATAGCTCACTGATGTTCTGTCGGATAAAAAAGCTGCCTGAGATCATCTACGGTTCCGTCGACTTTTTTCCTCAAGTTCTGTGCTCCAACACATGCGTGTGAATTCGGAGAAAGAAGTCCACGGAGATACGACGCAAACAGGGACCGGTGGTTATTTCTGGGGAAGAGAGAAGGAGGGTCTGCGCTCGAGGGAGAAGTTGCTGAGAACTTCAGCGTTACCCCTGAATTTCAGCATCTTACAAGGAGAATATATACGTATATTTTCCTGGCGCAACTAAAATGTAATTAACATGCTACCGTTATAAATCAGAAAACCAGTTGTAAGCGTGAGGTCGGGGGAGATAATGGCGATGTCAGCCTAAGATGTGATATTCCTATTCTGGCTTTCCACGTAAGATGAAGGCTTCTTCCCCAACACAAGAGACGGCTGGGGGCTTCCTGGAAAGCGTTCAGCCACGGCCAGCTGCTATCGCTTCTCGCTCAGTGCTCTGGACTGCCCACACTCAGCATCCCTGTGGGAACAGCCCGAGACAAACAGGAACCTGAGAAGTATGGGGGGGAGGGGTGTGGAAGGAGAGAAAGAGGAGAAGACTCTGCCTGGCTTGTCCCGTGCCTAGGCGGGGGAAGGGGGTACCTCGGTTGCCGCCAACATTGCCCCAGTTCTGGGAACAACCAGTTCCACGGGACCTGCCACGTTCCCCAGGGGATGGCCGTGCCTCCACATCGCCTTCCCTCCGTGTCCCCGAGGTCGGTTAGTCCACGCTGGCCAGAAAGCCCCCTTGCAGATACCGTCCCAGGATGTTTGGAGCTGGGATCTGGTGAGGGAGCCGGGTCCCCGATCGCAGTGGGACCTTTATCCACCCAAACTGGTTGCTGCTGGCAGCCACGTTTCCCACTCGATGAAGAATCCAGGTCCCCGGGGCAGAGGGAATGAAGTGATGTGCAGAGTAGAGGGATGAGAGACGGAAAGAGAGTCCAAGTGGTTTTTAACCTCCTTCTTCTCCGGACGTTCACACCCTTCCTGCTGTTAAATGTCCCCCACGCCCCACCCCCCTTGAGTTCCCCTGAGCCAGTGCACCCCCCCTGCAGAGAGGAGTCCTTACTAATTCAAGGACAGACGCCCCAGGCAGGCCTACGCCAGGACAGCAGACCCGGACAGGGCATCAATCACAAGGGACTCCCTTTCCGAAACCCACTCCTGTCTCTGGAACCTGTCTGAGCCGAGGCAAAGCGGTCCCCGGGGCCTCCGATAATCCCTGCGTTTTTGCCAAGAAAGGATGTCAGAGAAGCCAGCTAACAACTTCCCATTTGAGGCTGCCACGCCCTCACCGAGAGCTAGCATTGCTTCGTACTTATGGAATAGATATTGGATTAGGTCTGTCTGCTATCCTAGTGACAGAATGTTCTAGAAGGGCCCTCGCCCTCGCAGGATACTGGGACCTGCACTTGCTTCAGGACTCGCGGCTCCGCTTCCTGGAAGGAATCCCTCTGCCAAGTTGGGTTTCTCTGCTTTGATAAAAATCGGGTCATCCAGGAGGACTTGGCCGTGGGTACGTGATTTCTCGCGTCCAGGCTCCAAAGACATACGTGAGCATACTTGTGACTTTCCAGAATGTTCTGGAGGCCCCACACTCCTGTTTGCTGCTTCACAGGGTAACTTCTCAGCAGAGCAGCCTGGTACACGTGGACACGGAGGGAGGGTGGGAGGGGGCATTATCCTCAGGCAGGTTTCCCCAAGCCACGAAAGATGCCCCATGTCACCCCTGTCCTACTACACTGAAGTATTTCTAGTGATCTGGTACTCTTTTCACCTGAGATGACAGAACTGTCCCCTAAACAGGACTGAGCAGATGCTCGTACCCTTAACTTCCTAGCCCCCGCTTTTCACGGTGCAGGGTTTTAATGAACTGTGCAGACTCTGCCTCCGATGTTGGCCCAGCAGCTCACTGCCCTGGGAGAGTCTCTTCACCTCCCTGGGCCTCACCTTCCTCATGTGTAACGCGGAGAAGAGACTCCCTTGAGTTAGAAACACATTAACCGCTAGTAATTCATGTCAGTGGGGAGTTTTTTTTTTTTCTCACAGACAGCTAGTCCTAAGGCATCCGTTCACGGCCTGCTCGTGTCTCAGGACTGTACGGTTAGGTTAGCCCTAGTGTTTCCCTCGTAGTCACAGGACGGCTGCTGCAGCTCTTGCCATCGCATCAGTCTTCAAGGCGGGAACAATTGGGGATGGCGACAGCCATGTGGTTCTTCTTCCCTCTCTCCCAGATTTCTATTGGCCGGTACTGTGTGCAGGCCTCCCTTTGCTGCAGGGAAGGGTATTTGGTTTTCCAGCCTTGTTTGATTGTTGTTGTTGTTGTTGTTGTTGTTTCAAAGTTTTATTTATTTGTTTTGAGAGAGAGAGAGAGCGCGAGCGGGAGGGAGCACGGAGACAGGGAGAGACAGAGAGAACCCCAAGCAGGCTCCACGCTGCCAGCACAGAGCCCGACATGGGGCGCGATTCCACGCAGCTGTGAGATCATGACCTGACCCTAACCGACTGGGCCACCCAGGCGCCCCTCCAGCCTTGTTTGAAAGCAGCAGACGGACAGGGAGGCTGGAAATTGATTTGGGGTTGACTACACGGCATCACGCGGATTAAATACTCGATAAATGTGAAGTGCCCAGCCGCACAATGATTGCGATGACCATCCTGCACATTGGTTCAGCAGAGACATCAGTCCACACCGGACTTGATAGAGTCTCTGCGGTTTTGATGGGGTCCGTGTCCCCATATTGTGCCAGTTGCTCGCTTGATGAAATCTTGACCCTCTTCTCAATGTCTCAAGTAGCCTGTGTCCAGACGTCACGACTTTTGGTGGCAGGGCAGGCGCTCTCTTTTTGTCCCTTTGCAAAGGGCTAATGCAGTTTACCATTTATTTTTCCATTATGAAGTCACAGGAAATACAGTGATTGCTTCGTGGATGTCGTAAAGCCTTCATCACCAGCCTCATGGGAATATATTTTTGCCACAATTGAGATGCTTTAAGTTTTTAATTTTTAAAAAATTTAAAAAATGATTGATTTATTTTGAGAGAGAGCCAGAGAGAGCATATGAAGCAGAGAGGGAGAGAGAGGATCCCAAGCGGGTTCCACGCTGTCAGCGCGGAGCCCGACGCGGGGCCCAAACTCCCCAACCGTGAGATCATGGCCTGCGCCGAGATCAAGAGGCAGGAACTAACCAACTGAGCCACCCAAGTGCCCTGGAAAGTGTTTTTAGATAAACAAATCTGGAAAACACAGACAAACTCAGAGGAAAATACGTACAAGTCGTTGGCAATCCTGTAACCGTTGAAATAAGAAAACGAACCCCCATGAACGTGGCTGTACGTGGAATGGGTTGCTTCGGGCGGTGTCTCCGTGTTAATTGAGGTACGTAACGCTGGCTGGTGTCGCGGATAAACTACGGCGCGTCCGTGTCTGAGCACAGGGAGCCCGTCTGTCCTCCACGCCACAGGCCAGCGGGACCGGCGGATCCCGTCCCTTCCTCCTCTTGGCTCACTACTGTCCCCGGGATGGCCTCGTCCAGCTGGGATCCGTCCCCAGCTGATCTCACTGATCTCACTGTGTGCCTGTTATTCCGGAAAGGACCACGAAGCCAGCGCTGGCCGGGGCTGCCACGGGGGGCATCCTCGTGCCCGCCCCGGCTCCCACAGGGGCACTGCGTCTGTACCGGGGCCGGGCACACGTGTTTCTCACGGCAAACCGCCAACACCACGTTTGGCATCATCGCTGCCGTGTGGCTTCCGAATAGAGAGGTCCCGTGAGTCACCCCCGGTCCTCTTAATAGATCCCTTTTCTGCTGAAGTCAGCCAGACTTGGTTTCTGTCGGTTATGCCTCCAGAGCTTGAAGGACGCGCTCCGGGTGGATGTCGGTGTTCTCGCGGCACGGGAGACAAAGGGCAACCACGGGAAACACGGGGACGTCCGTTAGCGTGATTATGGTAACAACTCCACAGCGTGTGCCAGAACGCGGTTGTGTACAACTGGAACACACACAGCTGGCACGTGTCCCTCATACCTCAGCAAAGCTGGAAAGGACAAGTTGCCCACTAAACACACTGACCAAGCTGCCTGGCACATAGTTGCCTCGAATGCATGATAAACTCCTAAGTGCCTCCCGAGTCCTAGAGATTGAGCCGGACATTCACGCATCAGACACAGAGCTCTGACGACCCAAGTGCCAGCAGGGACCGTGAGGCCCAGGGGGACATCATGCCCAGGACACCATGTCCCTCCGTTTGCGAGGGGGGAGCTGGCAGCTGGGCTCCGTTGGAACAGGACTCAGGGCAGAACACAAAAGCCGCGTTTTCCATCGGCGGCTGGGAGTGCCTGGAGGGGGCTGTCTGTCCCCACTCCCGCAGCTATTTCCGCAGGCTGTTCTCTGGGGTTCCCTATAAACAGGGGCGCTGCCCAGAGCCTGGCTTGAACGTCGTTGTTCCAAGTTGGTAAGTAACGAGCATGTGCCACGGAGCGTCCAGAATGCCGTTGGCACGTACTTGCACAGACACGTGCCGTTCGGCTGGGTTGAATCTGCTCCCATCTGGCCTAAATATAGAGACATCGATTTTTTTCCTCCAGATGGTGCCTCGGCTTTCAGCTGATTGCTCTCTTTTATACTAATAAACGCAGAAGCCATCCTGCTGAGTGACAGAACCCTGGAATGGGAGCATCTGGAGAAACTCAAGCTGTCCCGTTAGCGGGCACGTAGGCTCCCCACCCAAGAGTTCAACCAGTCTTCGCGGGTAACAGGTGCTCCGGCCGCTGAACGGCGACAGGGCCACGCTTCACGCGCAGGGTGCTGAGACGGTGACTCGGGGCCGTGGGCCTCCCTTCATCCTCTGCACAAGGGAAGCAGTGAGCCTCAGGGACACAAAGGGAGTCACTGGATGGGCTGGGTGAAGAAGGCTACTTAGCTTTGGGGAGCCCTGAGGCTTTCCCGGCAGTGCTTGGGGACACTGGTCCCCAGGAAAGAGGATGGGCGGGCAGGGCAGCAGCCCTCAGCCAAGGGAGCCAAGCAAGGTGGCCCAGGGAGCGGGAGGAGGGCAGGGCACAGCAGGTCATGATGGGGAACTGAACTCATCGTCATACGGCCAAGGCAGAAGACGCTGACGGGCACCCACCTCACCCCTTCTTCCCTTCTGGCAGAAAGGGGATGGGTAACAGAATGAAGAGGGGCCTCGCTGAGCCGTGTGTCACTTGGTTCCCGATCAGACTGTGGCCCACGGTCCTGACTGTGCGGGAGGAGGCTGAGTGACACGGCCCTGGAGAGTCCCGGCTCAGAGAGCCCGCCCTGCGCCCCCATCCCGACGTTTCCTAGTTGTGGGACCCCCCTGGGCTCCAATTTCCCTACCTTCTCATGGGAAGAGCCTGGGGGGGGCTCTCAGTCCGTGAAGCATCCCACTTCGGCTCAGGTCATGATCCCATGGTTCGTGAGATTGAACCCTGTGTCAGGCTCGGTGCTGACAGCTCAGAGCCTGCTTGGGATTCTCTCTCTCGCTCTCTCTCTCTGCCCCTCCCCTGCTCATGCTCTGTGTCTCTCTGCCTCAGAAATAAATAAACATTAAAAAAAGTACTAGCAACTGAAAAACACAACCAACTGAAGGTAAAACTGAACATTTACTGAGGAGTACCCTTCCCCTAACATTGTAGAAATTCTGACCACATCCATCTGTCTTTCACTTACTGATGTGCAAGCACCCTTTAGCCGTTCAAGACGTGATCCTCTAGCTTCTGCAAACGTGGCGCCTACGTTTCGGTTGCCTCTTTGGCGTGCGTGCGCGTGTAAGTGCGTCGCAAGGCCTGGGCATTCCAGGGGAGTCGGGTTTCATCCAATCTCTCCGATCGATACTTGTTTCTTTCGCGACTCCTCCCTTTGGGGCGTTGTTCACAAAACTCA
Source organism: Lynx rufus (assembly GCF_022079265.1). Classification (NCBI taxonomy): domain Eukaryota; kingdom Metazoa; phylum Chordata; class Mammalia; order Carnivora; family Felidae; genus Lynx; species Lynx rufus. The sequence goes on along the minus strand of NW_025814849.1, from coordinate 3,061,022 downwards.
CTCCTATCAAATATTTATATATTACGGGCACCTGGGTGGCACAGTCGGTTAAGCGTCTGACTTCAGCTCAGGTCACGATCTCGCGGTCCGTGAGTTCGAGCCCGGTGTCGGGCTCTGGGCTGATGGCTCAGAGCCTGGAGCCTGTTTCCGATTCTGTGTCTCCCTCTCTCTCTGCCCCTCCCCCGTTCATGCTCTGTCTCTCTCTGTCCCAAAAATAAAATAAAACGTTGGAAAAAAAATTTATATATTAGATTTTAACTACATTGAGCCGCAAACTCTTAGTCCGTTCATTCCTACTCCTGAGACGTGAGCGGCAGCCGGAGGAAGAATCCCAGCAGTGTCCTGGCAGAGGTCGCGCTCCATTAAAAGTTTAACGGCTTTTTTATTCGTACGAGTCGTGACGGCGGGTCCCAGGGAATGGTTTCTAAATGGATGAGTCAGAAATAAACAATGTGCCCGAACCGTGACTGTCCGCTGCTGAACGGTGGTGTCGGGGGCCTGTTTAACAGCCCCAGTGAGACCCCCCCCACCCAGGGCTGGAAAGGAAATGCCTGCGGGACAGTTCTGCTGAGACGGCTGCAGCAAAGTCACTTGGCCAACATTTTGCTCCAAAGCTCTGCCTTAATTCTCTCTGAGAGCTACTCCCTGAACCTCACCTAACGTGCAGAATCGTGTGGGATTCAATTAATATCTACAATCTCTCCTGTCAGTTTTTGGATTTGGCTAAGGTCCTTGCTCTGGGTTAGAAATACCACGGGTGAAAGTAAGAGACAATCCTGTTCTCAAGGCTGAGTAATGGCCCCCGTGGCGTCCAAGCCCCCATCCCCGAACTGGTGAATGTTACCCACGTGGGAAAAGGGATTTTTGCACAGACGATTAAATTAGGTTATCTCGGACTATCTGGAGGCCTGAGATGCAATCAGGAACGATTTCCTCGTTAGAAAGAGGCAGGCGGGTCGCAGACGACCGTAGAAGACGAGGTCACAGAAGCCAGAGGCACCTGATGGGCTCTCCCCTGGGACCCCCAGAAGGGACCGGCTCTGCTGGGTTGGCACCTGCTGATGCCCAGTGAAATGTATTTCAAACTTCTGGCCGCCATGAGGGCGGGAATGCATTTGTGATGTTTTCAGCCCCCAAGTTTGTCGTAACCCATCACAACAGCCACAGTAAGGGAATACGCCCACCTGGTACATTTTGCAGGATTTATGTCAGACCCTTCACCAAAAATCCACTCTAAAATTGACCAATTTTGGGGCGCCTGGGTGGCGCAGTCGGTTAAGTGTCCGACTTCAGCCAGGTCACGATCTCGCGGTCCGTGAGTTCGAGCCCCGCGTCGGGCTCTGTGCTGACGGCTCAGAGCCTGGAGCCTGTTTCCGATTCTGTGTCTCCCTCTCTCTCTGCCCCTCCCCCGTTCATGCTCTGTCTCTCTCTGTCCCAAAAATAAATAAACGTTGAAAAAAAAATTTTAACAAAAATAAAATTGACCAATTTTGAACACACCGAGACTGAAACATTAAGAGCCCCTTTCCGGATCTACTCTAGGTAAACCTGTTAAATAGGAACAATGTCCCGTCTTTCTTTTGGGAAAGACAACATGGTTTTGTGGTTTTTGTTTTTCGTTTTTTGTTTTGTTTTTTTTTTGTACCTCTCTCTCAAACTTCCTTTCTCGGGCTAGAAGAGAACTCTGTCTGATACCTTCTGTCTTACTCAAGTGTTAAGGAAATAATGTGTTAAGTAATCTGTCACAGTGTTCGCATTTTAATAAGAGTCTGAGGAGGAGACAACTCCTTACACAAAGGAGAACTTTTGGGGTGGAATTGTAAGCATCGGCTGGGGGATATTCGGGACTCGGAAGTCTGCCCAGATGTCCTCAGACAATGCAGTGGTGGTGGCAATTGCCTGGGAAGCCTAAGAAAACCCCCCTCCTTGGTGAGTTGTTGCTCTAAGGTCCTGGGGGGGGGGACGTTACAGGGTGGCATCTGATAGGAGAGTTGCAGAAGGAGAGAAAGCCAGGCATGTGGGGGGAGAGCTCCAGGGAGGGCACAGAATTCAGGGTATCCAGCACGGATGGTCGTGAAGATGATGCCCAGTCATGCAGGGTCGCATCGACCGCTCTAGGGAATCTGGATTTCATGCCACACAAGACAGAGGCATTTTGAGTACAGGAAGAGTATCCAGTCTCTCCTGAGAACAGACCCACATACCCGCATACCAGGATGCCCAGACACGTGCCTGAACTTTACTTCTGGGCGCGTCCGTGGCTGAGACAGATAAATCACGGGGCGTAGATCGCTCCTGGGAAGATCTGAACAGCTCACCAGCCTCGTCAGCGGGATTGGTCTAAGAAAACCAGGCGCGTTTGGGTCACGCCAGCAGATGGACATCTGGGAGCAAACAAGAGCCTTTCCTGGCCGATCTGGGCCCCCGTGCAAACGTGAGCAAACGCTGCTCAGAGGGCCGTTTCTTCCCACCTGGTGTGATTTCCTGTGTTTGAGACTCCGGCTCATTGTTTTAATCACAGTCTCCAAATATCAAAAATGATTTAGTCTATGAGAGACCTTAATTAACCACTCCATATAGTCATTAGGAAGGAGACTAGAACCCATTCATATTACCCACTTAACCCACCAACCTAGTACGTGCTCAATAAATATTTGTGGGATCTGTTCGCAGAAGTAAAGGGGTCTCCGTTCATTATCAAGCGGTATGTTTTCCGTCCTTGGACTTGGCAAAATTAAAGTCGCCACCTGCCTTTGATTTCAGTGTGATTATCGAAAGCCAGAGCTGCGAGAGATTTTCAAGATAACTTTGTATGAGAGCCAGTGATATTTGAGGGAGTGCTTTTCTTCATCACTCAGAACTTCTACGGTAATCCAATCTTTCTTTCCTTTCCTTCTTGAAAACAACAACAACAACATTTCAGACACTGGTCATAATTATCTAACACCAGAGTCCACGATGAAGAGTAAAATATTCACTTATATCAGGGTCTGGCACACGTCCTGATGCTTGGTTGGAGGCTCGCACGCTTGCCTGTGTGTCCCCTTGAGGTTCAAGAGGATTTTGTCCACCTTTCCGACCACTCCCAGGTGTTGGGAGGGATTCTGGTCGGCTCGGGCTCCGAGGACAGGAGGAGAGCGATTTGGCAGGTGATGTCTGTCGTGGGGGAAGGACCAGGAAATAGCATCACAGGGCTCACAGATCTGACGCCCGTGGACGCCCTGGGGCTTTTGCGCGTGGTCAGCTCAGTGGGCTTGCTTTCCCCGCAGGTATGTAAACGAGGGCGGCCAGAAGCCCTTCTCCTTCTCGGCTCAAAATGCACCCCCGATAAAGTCAAAGCACGGAGAGCCCCCACGTGCACGGGTGAGCTCCTACACCCACGACACCATTCGGGACAAGAAGCTCTTTACTTAATTAACTTTTCTACAATCTCAGTGGAGACATAATGTCACTTCTCTAAGCCGACACCAGAGATTTCCTGTAAGACGAACGCAGCAGTTCGAGAATCCACACGGAACAGGTCCAAAGGGCTGGCTTCTCTTTGTTTAAGGCAGAGAGAAAGGGAGATGATAGGGAAGCAGGAACAGAAACTCTTACATAAATCCTGGGGGTTCCGCTCTCTCCTGTGGAATCTCCATCCCTGTTACCTCAATTCGTTCCCGAGTGTTTAAATCACCATCGTGGGATGTGGTCGTCACGTACGAAGAAAGAAAGCAGCTTAGGGCAACGCAGGACAGGACGGGAGGGGAGGTGACAGGGGGCATGTGCCACAGGATACGGGTATCAGGGTGAGCAGGGTTTTCCGAAATTTCCTGGCAGCCGAGACCTGTGTGCGCGCGCCTCCGTGTTTTGGGTTGTGGCAAATCTACTTCCGACTGCCGTCGAGAAAGCGTCATGGCCTGAACTGCAGGAGAGGACACGTCCCCGTCCTCGCTGCCCCGGCCCGGCCCCAACAGCCCCGCCACCAGCAGCCCTGCTGGGGAGGGAGGGCGACACGGCCTCGGGCGGGACGCACGTGCACATCACGCCAACACTCCTCGAGCTTTGACCCCAAGCCCTCCCTTCAGAATACGAGTTCAAAGAAGGCTCCGTCCACCCACCCTCGGAGGCAGGAAGGACCAAAGAGGGACACGCAGCATATTTTAGACAGCCACCCACGTGGGGAGCGTGTGAGGCGCAATCAGGCCCGAAGAGGCACACGCTGCAGTTCTCGATTCTGCTGAGCCAGACGGAAGGCGGCTTCTGGGAGGGCGCGGACCTTCCAGAAGCGCTCAGCTGTGCTCGTGTTTCTGCCTGTGCGCCTTTGCGAGAGGAACTCCTTTTCCTCACCTGGAGGGTGTCTTCTTTTTCTCCCCCCCTCCCTCCCTCCTTCCTTCTTTTTCCTTTCCTTTCCTTTCCTTTCCTTTCCTTTCCTTTCCTTCTTTCCTTCTTTCTTTTGTCCATTCATTGGTTCTTTTGTCCCTCCTCCCTCCCTTTCTTTCTTTCTTCTCTCTCTTTTTCCTTCCTCCCTCCCTCCCTCCTTCTTCCTTCCTTCCTTTCTCTTTTCTTTATTTCTTTCTCTCTCTCTCTTTCTTTCCTTCTTTCTTTTGTCTTTTCATTGGTTCTTTCTTTTGTCCTTCCTCCCTCCCTCCCTTTCTTTCTTCTCTCTCTTTTTCCTTCCTCCTTCCCTCCCTCCTTCTTCCTTCTTTCCTTCCTTCCTCCCTTCCTTCCTTCCTTCCTCTTTCTTTCTTTCTTTCTTTCTTTCTTTCTTTCTTCTTTCCCCTTCCTTCCTTCCTTCTTTCTTGAGGACGCCTATCTTCAAGACACCCTTTCTGCTCCTGACTTTTGTGGACAATTTCGCACATGTGTGACTGAAAACATCCATTTCAAGCAGGATTCCCACCTGTAGACTTTGTGGACTTCAAAGAAAGGCAAACCGCTCCTCGCACGCTTACTTCACTCAACTATAATTTAACACCAACTCTCGAGCATAATGGGATGTTACAGCCAATATTTATTTTTTTCCTTTCATTAGATAAATAGTATTAAATTGGGATCCTTGAGAAAATTGTACCAACGGTATCATATTTGAATGTATTTGGAGCTCAAGACTCACTCAGGCAAATTTTTATCATATGCAAATCACCATCATTATGCAAATAAGAGCATCCTCATTGCCAAGCAAGTGTGAAATGGATGTTTGTTTTATGGTGATGAATTATCTCTCCCAGTTGCAGTCTGCGGAGAGCGGCTGGGAAATCTGCGTGGGGTTCCTGTCTGCATTTCAGACGTTTCTGTTGGTTCCGACATAAACCTATTGCCAACGTGGGCGATGTGGGGTCTGTCTTTTGTTTCCAGATCTGGAATTTGAGCTTCTTTGTTGAGAGTTACTGGGGTCTCTACTGTAACTTGGGGTTTATACGTAACAGCCTTGAAAAGGTGTAGTTCTTTGCAGCTAAACTGGGGAGTTCCCAGCTTCGAAATCTTCCATGCCCCTCCCGAGAGCCCCCCAAGGAGGAAAGCACCTCAGAGGAGGGGCCAGTTAGCTGTACTGTGGTCCGGGGGGGGACAAACTGGATAATATTAATCATTAATAATTAACCACTAACGACTAATGCATCTGGAGTGGACAATGAGCTCCGAGCATTGAACTACGGCTTTTCGTTTAACCCCCGTGCAATCCTTAGAGGAAGACACTAGCATCATCCTCATTTCGTACCTGAGGAAACTGAGCTCTGAGAAGTCAAATAACCTGCTTAAGGTCACACAGCCCACGAGTGGTAGAATCAGGCCTCAGACACAGGTGCTGCTTCCCCGAAGCTCAGGCTTACAAACACCCTGTGTCTCTAAAGGGAGACTCGAACCTGAAACTTGGAGGCACATGGGCCAAATAAAGTCGGGACCCAGGCCAGGAGAAGGCAGGTCAAGGGACACGCTGGTGGACGTCCACACAGAACGCTGGGGCCCCATCTCGCCTGAGAGAGCATGTGGTGGCCAGTGGGCTGCAGTGACTGGGAGGACGGATGATGGCGGACCAGCTGGGGAGGAGCTCTGCCTCAGCCTGAGTGACCAGTGTCTCTGAGGGAGACGGAGGGGGGCACTCAGGTCCCAGGAAGATGGTGGGACCGGCGAGTGGTCCATTAAGACTCCCATCGCCTGACATTCTCTTAGCCCTGATATGCCTATGCCCTGTCTTCTCATTCCATTTGCTTCAATGGCCCCCCAACCCACACGTGTGGATCCCCATGAATTCATTCCAGGCTTACGAGGGATAAGGCTGCGGGTGACAATCCCAGCGGTTCTAGAACATTCCTTCTCAGAGTCTGGAGTTTTTTCCCTTCAAGTATGTTACTGCAGGAGTGGCACACACCTGCAGGGATAGGAGGCAGGTGTACACGTGTGTGTGCACGCACACACACACGTTCCAGCTCCTGACATTCCAGTCTTCCTCACGGAAATGCACAGGGTAAGGGGCAGGTCGACCAGCCCTCTCCTGAGGAGCCCCACACAGAAGGCTCCTGATTTTGTGGTTTCCTTGTTGTTGGTCCCAGGGGATGGGAGAGGGAGAGGAGAAAGGCCGTCAGCCTGGGGCCTCACGAGGAGGCGTCTGAGTACAGACGGCTGGGCCGGGAACGTGGATGTGTGCGTGACCACGGCTGGCCCGGGGACGCCCGGGTCCCTGCTGCACCTCCTTCCAGAAAACCACACTGCTCGGCCTGCACCAGGTCTGGCTGGGAGGTCAGGGTCGCCCGTGGGCCTCGTCATTCGAGGCCCGTGATCCCGCCTGAAAGATCACGTACAGGATTTCTGTCTGCAGCCGGGCTCCTCACATCGTGTGGGTGAAGGTCCACAGGGACACTTGAGATGCTGTTCTTCAGGGGTGAGAACCAGACGCACTTCCTGGCTTCCTCTAGGGGGCTCCTTCCCGCCCTCGGAGTCTCTGCTGCGAGACGCACAGAGGTGTGCCACTGGGTACTCGTGTGTGCAAATGCTGTCCCGCAGCCACTCAGAAGAGCGTGTCCGGGGGCGCCTGGGTGGCGCAGTCGGTTGAGCGTCCGACTTCAGCCAGGTCACGATCTCGCGGTCCGGGAGTTCGAGCCCCGCGTCGGGCTCTGGGCTGATGGCTCAGAGCCTGGAGCCTGTTTCCGATTCTGTGTCTCCCTCTCTCTCTGCCCCTCCCCCGTTCATGCTCTGTCTCTCTCTGTCCCAAAAATACATAAACGTTGAAAAAAAAAATTAAAAAAAAAAAAAAAGAAGAGCGTGTCCGCACGCTTCCCTCCCGAGTCAGGGAAGGTGAACTTGAAAGGACAGAGGTGCACAGACCACAGTCTGCCCCCGGAATGGATCCACCCCAACCATCTCCCACCTCCGTCACCAAGCGGGAGATGCAGGTCCCTGGGGGACGACCTGATGCCTTTCGCCTGGTCACGTGGCTGCCGGGGCCAAGGCCACGCACAGTGGCTTGGAGGTCCTTCTAGGGAAAACAGGCGCTGTTCCCAGAGGCTTGGGAGGGTGCTGGTTGGACACGCACAACCGCTGTGTGTCAGGGCCTTCTGGTCCCCAGCACTGCCAAAGGTGACATATTTCTGAGTCTTGATCTCCTATGCCCCATGTAATCTTCCTTGGGGAGAGGGTGGGTAAAATGTGTTCACATTTATGGGGTGTCTGGACAGCTCAGTCCACAGAGCGTGAAACTCTTGATCTGGGGTTGTGAGTTTGGGCCCCACATTGGGGGTAGAGATTACTTGCAAATAAAATCTTAAAAGATATATATGTTCACATTTTATTTTTTTAAGTTTATTTATTTATTTTGAGAGAGAAAAAGTGTGTGAACAGGGGTGGGAGAGAGAGAGAGAGAGAGAGAGAATCCCAAGCAGGCTCCACATCGTCAGCACAGAGCCAGACACAGGGCTCAATCTCAGACCATGAGATCATGGCCTGAGCAAAAACCAAGACTTGGACACTCAACGGACTGAGCCCCCTAGGTGCCCCCCATATGTTCACATTTTAAAGGCAAAAACAGTAATATACAACTATAAGATTTTTAAATCCTCATGAAGCCCCATTTTCATTTCTACAAAGAGCTACTTCTCTTAACAGGAATAGCAGTAAGTCCTTGTTAGGGGCTGAATTGTGCACTCCCCTCCCTCTGTAGATTGAAATCCTAACCCCAGGACCTTAGTATGTGACTCTATTTTGAGATAAGTTCTTTTAAAAGGTGATTAAGGTAAAAGGAGATCACTAGGGTGGGCCCTGACCCAATCTGACTGGTGTCCTTCTAAGAAGAGGGAGTGTGGACACACACAGACGGGTGACCACAGAAGGACACAGGAGGAGAGATTGACTGCTGCCAAGGAGAAAGGCCCAGGGAGGAACAGCTCTGCTGATATTTGATTTCAGACTTTCAGCCTCTGGAATTGCGAGAGAATAAAACTTCCGGTTTTTAAGCACCGCCCCCCCCCAGTCTCTTTTACTTTGTTATAACAGTCTGAGCGCACTAGTGGGCCCTCCTACATTCCTCATCTTTTAGGAAAAGTATGGTGTATCCTACCACAGAAATTTGGGGGAATATCTCAAAGGTTATTATTTTTGCTTATTTTTCAAAAGTTCTCTTTTCTTCCTCCGGCAAGCAGGCAGACTTTGGACCTTTCCGTAAGATTAATTGTCCGGAAAACTGTGTGGATTAATTGCTTACATCATTAAAGGGTCAGTAGGAAACGCGTGAGGCTTTTCCGAAATGGGGTTTGCTGTGTGGGTTTGCTGGGCTGCTGGGGGGTCTCCCTGAGCTCAGGGCTGCACAAGTGCAGGCAGCCGTCCCTCCAGACGGAAGCTCAGTGACGGCCGCAACCACCCCCGCAGGAAGGGGGCAGGGGTTGATGTATATGTAAGACCTTCCCCCAAATCTGTGACTTGGTTTTTAGAGGTCAAGAACTTCACGGGAGCAATGGGGAAAGCATCCACTTCCAGGATCTTTGTTTGTTTGTTTTGAGATCTAGGAGGTCATTTGGGTCTGGCTTCCCGGTATCCGGACCCTTCAAAGGCAGCGACTGCGCCCAGATTTCGCTTGAGCTCCTGTGGTCCAGGAGCCAGTGCTGGGCAGGACCAAGGACAGCATCCTCAGCATCCTCCCAGCCACGCTGATTGGCTCCGCCGTGGGCACATGACCGAAGCAGGTCCAATCAGAAGGAGGCTGAAGGCTTTGCACGAGCCAACAGAGTAGAAGACTGATCATCCCAGGCCCGGATCTGAGGGGGGACACAAGCACAGCTGAGAGGGAGCGAGAGAAATCAGATTCCCGAACATCATCCGACCTCACCTCGAGCCATGTGTAAAACCGGATCTGAGCCTTTCCAGTTATGCCGTCTAATAAATTATTACCTTCCTCATGTCAGCTTGGGTTGGGTGGCGACAGTTTCATTTCTAGGCAAATATATCAAATGGCAAAAGGTTCCTGTTGGATGGGTAGCTTGAATTATTTGCTTCATACAAAGGAAGAAAAGTGACCCATTTATTTCCCAAATGACCTTTGTGCTAAGGGTCAGGAGAGAGCTCTTTCCCCCCGCCATTTGCAGTCTTGCCCCTTGAGTTCACCAAGAGACCCAAGCGTGGAAGTCCGTGTCCTTCGGGGAGTCATTTGTTTGTTGATCCAACACCAAGACTCGGCCATGAGGCAACAACACACAAAACTGAGTTTGCTTTCACTGTAAGTAATAAGTGACAAGGAGCTTTAGCCTCTCAAGACGCAGGGAGAAGATGGTCGCTTCAGAAGACAAAAAATGACCCTTTTCCTCCCTCTGTGATACACTCTTGTACCTCCCCCTTGCATTAATTCTCACAATAATAATTACATCATTGACAGCACTGTAAGTATAATGAATTTTTACGACTTTGCTCCTCTGCTAGAAAATTGACTGCACAGAGACACAGTCGTGGAATATTGGTTGATGCTTTCTCTCTTGGGCAGGGTACAACCTCAGGAACAATTTGGTGCAGGAATGGGGCAAGTAGGCTCAGAGATGCTAAGTCACTTGCTCAAGACAGCACACTCAGCAAATGGTAGAGCTGGGACGAAATTTCCCCTTGGGAACCTCTGGAGCGTGAGGAGGTGCAGGAGAGAAGGGGACAGAACTTCACACGAGGTGATGTGCCCCCGCCCCCAGCAGTGGTGAACATTCAGGTAGAAAAGCAAAGCAGTGGCCAGTTCTCCGTAAAGCTGATGGATTGTCCCCAAGGTCAGAATTTAAGAGACACCAGCACGGGCGGGGGACTTGCTGGTGTGAGCTTCAGCAGGGGAAAGCTTTCTGTCTGAGGTCAGGAGAGGAAGGGTCCAGAGGAGGCAACCGTTAACCAGGAGATGGCCTGAAGAGGGTCACCGACGGGAGTGGGGTTAGGCGGGCGGGAGATCGGTGCCCTTCTGGAAGGAATGCAGGCCTCAGGGCAGGAGGAAGAAGCCTTAAGGAGGGATTAGGACATGCAGGGGACAGTTTCTGCGGGAAGAGACAGGCGAGTCCATACAGTAGGCAGAGTCTGGTCAGGAAAACTGTCTACACCAGGACACAACTACATAAGTACAGGAGGACACAACTTAAAGCACGAGTTAAAATTGTTGGAGAAGGGGTGCCTGGGGGGCTCAGTCGGTTGAGCGTCCGACTTCAGCTCAGGTCATGATCTCGCCGTTCATGATTTCGAGCCCCGCATCGGGCTCTGCGCTGACAGCTCAGAATCTGGAGCTGCTTCGGATTCTGTGTCTCCCTCTCTCTCTGCCCTTCCCCTGCTCATTCTCTCTCACTCTCTCTCAAAAAGAAATAAAATATTAAAATTTTTGGAGGAACAGAAGCACCAGACAGGGTGGCATGAGCTCCAGAGGAGCTGTTAGCATCCTAAGGCTGGGGACATGGATGGAGGTGACAGTCCTGAGGCCATCTGCTGAGAACCAGTGCCACGGGGACACCTTTCCTGCCACCCACGTCCCCTGTTGGCCAACGTCGTCAGAAACCAGGTGGCCAGGGATCCTGGGAAAAATAAACTCCAAAGGTCAATCTTTAGTGGTATAAGAGAGCAGGGGGGGAGGAGCTGAGACCTGATGGAACGCAGGGAGGTGACAGGGGCGGGCAGGGGGGGGCGCGGGGAGAGGCTTGAAATCAGTTCTCTGCTTGAAAACAAGAGGCGTGGATGGAATGGAGGCAATTAAAGATAAATTACTTCTGAAAATTTCATTAGTGCCCAAATGTTTTGTTCTTAGATAATAATTAAATAAAAAGAAGAAAATGTGGTGTTATGGTCATACATTATTAAAATACAAACAATGCCCCCAGGAATCTGAATTTCTTTCTTTTCCTACTTAGCTGAAGGCCCCCCAGCTTTCGGGATGCAAATATGTTTATCCAACACATTAGGCAAAGCGGTTCAAATTATTTATTAATGATGCTTATTTAATTTGATATCTTGGGTGGCTTCTGTGCATGTCTGATGTCATTTGGGAAACAGACGTATGTTTACCATTTTTATTCCTATAAAACAGATTTGAGAGTGAATTATTCATGGAATTGTTTAATTCTGGGGGACTGATGATTCCGAAGCTGTGTCATTTTCCCCTCCTTTATTAAGACTGCCAGAAGTCAATTAGCCAGCCCTAAATGAAATACAACAGATATCTCATTATCAGTCAGATTCATATTTATTTTTTTCTAGATTCTTTTTCATTCATGGTAATAGCTTTTGTTAAGATAAATGATCTTATAGGTGCTTTGAAATCCATATGTGGCTTTTTTTTAAATCAATGAAAGATGACCATGTAATTGTTTCATACCAAAAAACCAAAAAAACAAAAAACAAAAAACAAAAAAACAAAAACTTTCCTGGACTGTAAGCTGCTTGAGAGCAGGGACCACATTGTAACCCTCTCTTTAGGAATATTGGTTAACATTTACATGGTATAAACTATGTGTAGGATGCTGTGGGGGTTACAAACATGACCTGATTAAATTCTCCCAATAGCATTGTGATTTAGGGGTTAAGAAAGATGTCCAAGTTCACAGTGGGCTTGGGCCATTTTAATCCTGTTATTTTAACCATTGATAATCTCCCCCTGAATCTACCATAGTGACTAACAAACCGTAAGCACCTGGTAAAATTTCACTTTGTGAATGAATGAAAAAAATACAGTAGTAGAGAGCTGTTTCACAGTGACTCCTGAAAAAAGGTACAATGTCACCTGGCCATGACACAATCCGTTTTGTTGTTAATGTCCATGGACAATTTGGTGCTTTGTTAGTTAGGGCTCTTAGCTGCAAATAACAGCATCGCGAGCCAAACTTATTTAAGCAGAAAAGGGAGTTTGGTTCGTATCACCACGGAGGGGATGCAAAGGGTTGGCTTCAGGCATGGCTGGATTCAGGCGCTCACATGATGGCCGGATCTCCTTTCATCACAAAGCTGTGTGTTCTGCTGAGCTGTTTTCTATTGTCAGGCAGCATGTCCCCAGGACCAGGGCTGAGGACCTCCACCCACCCTGCTCGGCTTGCCTGTGGGGGACGCGTCCAGTCCGCAAAGGCTACGGATGAAGATCCCTGATCCTGAAGAAGGGAGAACGGATCCAGAGCCGGCAAAACACATAAATGTTCACTCGTTGAACTTTGAGAAAGGTGTTTAAGACACTTGTCACTTCTGATTATGTCTTCTGCTCTCAATGCTTGAGTCACTCTTCCGGAAGATTGCAGCACTCTCCACGGTCTTTGTGTCAAGCTCCAGGTAGGAGGCCTGGCGTGTGGGGGAAGAACTGTCTTACTCCTCTGTGGTTGAATGTGCTCGACATGACTTGAAGCCATGTTCGGGGACAGAAGGAGCTGTAACCTCAGAGCACAGACCTTTTTTCTCCCCCACCTGCTTCCCAGGAGTGAGAGATTCATACCAGCCCGTTTCCCAGCCGGTTGATTAGAGTAGAGACAAACACCATTACCGCAGGCGTCCAGGTTGACAGAGAACCATAATATGTACAGGTGAACATTCCAAGACCCTGAGGATTATTTAATGGAGATTCCTTAGTCTTGGATGCTCTGGCCTTCCCCGGCACCGGTTTCTTTCTTCCCTAGCGCACCGTCTGTCTGGGTCTGGGGGAAGTTGTCTCCTTCTTCACATTATCTGGTTTCTTCCACAACCAGCCCGAAGAAGCTCCTTTTCCGTCGGATTCACCCCTGATGACCAAGAAATCCGAATCTGTTTTCTTTGCAGTGGGCTCTCCTTTGCTGCTCCGTCCATGTGGCGGGCGGAGAACACGCGTCCCCAGCTCCCTGAGACTGACATCCTGCCTCGTGATTCAGTTCCCAACTCGGGGAAGGCTCTCTGACCGGTCTGGCACGCAACGGTCACCTCGCCGTGGTCCAACCAACAGTGGCCACGAGAAAGCGTCCTGCTGCACCCACAAACCTGCCAGGAGCCCACGGCGGAGAGCAGCGGAAGCAGTCTTTGGACCTTTGTTGATTCTGGTGCAGGGGAGGGGGCAGAGGGTAAAGAGGAAGGAGGAAGGGAGAAGGGACTTCAGGGGACCCTTGCCCCCAGCTGGCGGAGGAGCAGGGGCAGCTGCTGGGCCCTGAGCCTCCTGAGACGGGGCAGTGAGTGAGAACGTGGCCCCACGTACCACGAGGCTCCCTGGGCCAGCCAGCAGGTGCTTGCTGCCTCTCCTAAACCACCATTTCCACAAAGCCGTTCTCCACGCGGATTGAGAGCTCCCAAGGTGGGAGGTCTCTCTCCTCTGAAGCAAAGATCACCTCAATTTGCCAGGGAACAAGGAATAAATAAATGCACTTGGAAACATAGATGCATAATAAATACAAGTAAAAGCGTCAGTAGGACACAGCTTCCCTTCCGAGTTACCTCCTTATTTTAACGAAAGCTTTTTTATCACTCCATTTACCAGCCGTGTGTCCGATCAATATGAAATCTTACTAATGTGACAAGATCTCACATTGCCTCCTGATGACACTTGTAAATTTGTGGGGGTGGGGCGGTTGGTGAGGTTTACTTCTTGTTAGACTATGAGTAAATATGGCTCTGGAAATCCTGCAGTGGGGAATCTAGAAGGAAAAGCTTTATTTCTGCCAATGCCCAAGAAATGGCTCCAAGTCTCAGGGACACACAAAGAGATTCCACTGCGACGGGCCCCGGCGGTTCAGGAGCGGAGCGCATGATTTGGAACAAAGCACTTACTTTTAAGGAGCAACCTCATACCTCGAAGGGTGGTGGACTCAGAAGAGTGAATCGCTCGGTGTTCGGTCAACTGCCGACTGTTAAACTCAGCCCACGTCCACAGCTACGATTCGCTGTGATTAAGACACGGCCGATGCACACTGGGAATAGAACGCCGACGATCTCACAAGCGCTGCTTTTCGTTCCGAAGAAGTTCACACATACCATTCACACTTCCGTTTCGGGGGGGGTGGGGAGCTGGGTGGCTTCACCCCCGGCATGGGGATGGTTGGCTGTTGACATAGGAGAAGAGAATCACGTCCTCACCCCACACCGTAGACAACAATGAAATCCAGATCGATTAGAGTTTAATTAAAAAAATGAAACCACGAAAACCGACGTGGTTAACGATCGGTTTTGACTAGAACAACACACACGTTTCTACACACCCCCCCAGACCATAAATACCGTTAAAGAGCTAATAAACCACCCGGCCGGTTGAGGGGGGGCAGTGCTTGCTAGCTAAGACAGAGCGTTCACATCTTACTAAGGGCTCTTACCGGCCACCCTGGAAGGCTCACGCGAACAAGCAAGTGACAACAAGGACTAAAAAACATGTGAAAACGCTGTGTGCTTCCTGGTGGCGACAGCAAGAAATAAAAGCAGAAACGATGAAACCATGAGATTCGACTTCTGAACTCTCAAACTGGCAGATAATCTTAAAAATAGTAACTCCCTGGGGCGCCTGGGGGGCTCACTTAAGTGTTAAACTTCAGCTCAGGTCATGATCTCACAGTTTGTGAGTTCGAGCCCCGCGTAGGGCTCTGTGCTGACAGCTCGGAGCCTGGAGCCTGTTTCGGATTCTGTGTCTCCCTCTCTCTCTGCCCCTCCCTCACTTGCACTTTGTCTCTCTCTATCTCTCTCAAAAATAAATAAACATTTAAAAAAAGTGAGGGAGAGGGGCGCCTGGGTGGCTCAGCCGGTTGAACGTCTGACTTCAGCTCAGGTCATGATCTCAGAGTCTGTGAGTTCGAGCCCCGAGTAGGGCTCTGTGCTGACAGTTCGGTGACTGGAGCCTGGAGCCTGCTTCAGATTCTGTGTCTCCCTCTCTCTGTCCCTCCCCTGCTCGCACTCTGTCTCTCTCTCAAAACTAAATAAACATTACCAAAAAAAGTAACACCCTTATCTGGTGGTAAACAGTGTTTCTCCACCTGCACAGTGTTGACATTTCTGGAGGATTCTTTGTGGGGGACGGGTGTCTGGCATCCCAGGCTTGTCCCCTCCAGATGCCAGTGGCCGGCCCTCTCCCTCCGAAAGTGACAGCGAGAAATGTCTGCAGACATTTCCAAACATCGCCAGGGGCCAAAATTGCCCACTTGGTTAGGACATGAGAAAATTTGTAGCCCGGTATGTTTCTGGCAGATGAGTTAGAAACGTTTATCCAAAGACTTAGGATGTACATCCTCTTTGATGTAGCAATAAACTCATAGTATTTATCCTAAGGAAAATATCCGTGCCCTAAAATTTTATCTACTATAATATTCAAAGCCTATTTATAATTGCAGACAATCATAAGTGACCTAATCTCCAGCAGCAGGGATTGGGTGGTTGTTAAAGAAGGTCATGTCATTTCTGGAATCTCTGTGACTATGAAAGCCATGATAAGTGTGCACAAAATGCCCAGCCGTGAAACAGTATTGACGTGTGGGGGAGGGGCATGGCGCACATGTACATAGAAATACACGGTTAGGACAATTCTCAAACGATTTTGCTGGATGGCCGATGATGGCGGTAACAAGCCCCAGACTTACTAGCCTAAAGCAATGCTGATTCTCTCGTTGTTTCTGTGGCTCAGGAATTTGGATGCAGCTTAGCTGGGTGGTTCTGGCTCAGGGTCTCTCAGGAGGTGGCCACGAAGTTGTTGGGCGAGGGCTGCACCATCTGAAGGCTCGTCTGGGGCAGACTTGCATCCTTGTTGGAAGGAGCCCTCACTTCCCAGCCCCCTGATCCTCTCCATGGGGCTATTTGAGGATTCTCTCCAAGCAGGTGTTCCAAGAAGGTGAGAACCAGAGGGCGGTAAGACACCTGTTGAGATCCAGTCATGGAAGTCACACACCAGGACTTCTGTCCCATTCCAGTCATTAGAGGCTGTGGCCTTGTGCATCCGCCATTTGCAGGGAGGAGTCAGGTAAGGACGGGACACATGGCATCTGAGTCTTCAAGGGACAGCTTACCGGGGACACTGAGAAGATGCTCTCTTTCCAAGAAAATGGAATAGTACATGCAAAAGCGTGCAGTGGAAAAGAGCCCGGTCACCCCACACGGCCGTTTTCGGAGCATTTGGAACCCTGAGTATATGGAATGGAGGTGGGGAGGAGGTGTGTGGTGGGGAAGAAGGCTCACAAGAGGGGTTAGGCACTGTCCAGAAGGTCTCAGAGAGCCACACAAGAGTCTCAGCGGTAAAAGAACACGATCAGATTCCTTTGCAGTAACATCACCCTGGAGGCCGTGGGGCCGACAGAGGCAGCAGGGAAGATAATTCAGGGACCCTGTTTATACCCACGCTACGTGAGAAACCCCACGGACCCCAGCAGGGGCAGGGTGCCCAGGGGAGAAGAGAACGCGCCTACATGTTCAGCGTGAAAGATAACAGGGTTGGATGGTTTATTGTACGTGGGGGTGAGGGAGGGCTAGAACTGGGGGAGACCTTCAAGTCCGTGAGCAGCTGGGGACTAAATACGACACGGCACAGAGAAAGGGGAGAGAGAGTGGATGCGTTTTGTGACATTACAGAAAAGGGACACCTTGAATTGTCCAAAGAAGACGTCCAACAGGCAGTTGGGAATTCAGTGTGGGTCTCAGGAGCGACTTCTTGGGCGTGACGTGTGGCGTCTCTTCACGGTTGCTGGTTGAAGCTACGGTGTCGACAAGGTGCTGAGGAGAGTCTGCGGAATTGAAGAAAGACTCTATTCCTACACGGTGCCCAAGAGATGGCAAGAGAGGAAGAAAACCACGGATTAATACTGACAACAAATGGTAAAGGGAGGGGAAACCAAAAACTATGGTCACAAAACAGTTGGATCGCAGGCTCAGGAGGAAGTACGTGGGTGGTGTTAATTGTTACAGAGAAGTAAGGCCAATGAGACATTCAACACAGCCTTGAGATTTGCAATCAGCAGGTCACTTGTGACATGTTGGAAATGGTTTCCCCGGATTGATGGGGAAAAGATACATCGTAGTTGGCTGAAGAATGGAGAATCTATTTAGGATTGGCAGACAAAAGAAGTTTTCAACGGAAACCCCAGATTCTAGCAATTAAGGAACAATGACCATTTGTACTCTGTGACCAACTAGTGAGGGAGATTTCTACTCGGCGGAAGATTTCACATTTAGACACACGAAGAAATTAACGGCAAAGTGAACAGTCGAGCTTTGATACTTGTAGTTGGGACCATAGCTTTCCAAGCCGATGGAACGTGGATGCTCTCTGAGGGGAATCGAATATCGATGCAAATGGATGCCTCGTACGGGTGGGATAAATCCAACAGAAGGGAGCTAACATTCATTGAATAATTCTTATGAGCCAGAAAGTTTACATACCTTGTTTTCTTCGCCCACCCTTACAACTCCACGCTCCATGGGTCCCTGAGAACAAACGTGACCGTGGACACTGATGCTCACATTAACTGGCTCTGAGCTTTCCTCAAACCTGAGCTTTACTCAGGTTTGCCCGGGGTTCTCTCTTTTGCTCTCTAAATGTTGGCTTCAATCTTTAAGCCCCGCTTTCTACCAGGCGGGGGACCCAGTTACTAGACGCTCTGGACCTTTTCAGCATTTCTGCAAGGAGAAATGAGGGCTTGCGTTTTCCGGTTACAGCTTGCAAATTCTCCAGGGAAGGGCTCTTCGGCCCCCTGAGCTATACATATTGGTGGGTCCGGTATAGACCACAAGCCCAATCCTGTGTCCGAGGGTTTGCAGCAAGGCGCGGGGAAGGCGCACCTCTGACTGTCCCCTGCAATCAGCTTCCCACCTCTACCAACAGACGCTTGCGCAGAAAACCTTCCCGGCCAGTTCTGCCCCCCTCCCCCTGCAAATCAACCTGTGCAAACAGATGCTTGTATCTCAAACGTCCCACGAAATAAAAACACATCTCAGCTTAGGCTCTGAAGCCTCATTTTCATCCCCCATTCCTGTTTCCAGGTCAAGAAACAGAGGCTTAGATGGGCTGTCACCTTGTCAGTGGTCAAATCTATTGTAAGGGACAGAGATTTCTGCCATCTGGGGGAATCAGACGCCGTTGCCCTCTACCTAATAAGCTTTGCAAGACGGGCTTGAAGCATCTGAGTTTGCTGGCAGAAGACAGGAGGAAATAACCGAACTTGATTTATTCTCCTGTGTATTTGAAGTTGGAATCAATAATCATGAGCCCGGGGCGCCCGGGGGGCTCCGTCAGTTGAGCGTCCGACTTCAGCTCAGGTCATGATCTCGCGGTCCGTGAGTTCGAGCCCCGCGTCGGGCTCTGTGTTTACGGCTCAGACCCTGGAGCCCGCTTCGGATGCCGTGTCTCCCTCTCTCTCTGCCCCTCCCCTGCTCGTGCTCTGTTTCCCTCTCCTTCAGAAACAAATAAACATTAAAAAGAATTTTTTTTTACTTACACAAAAATAATCATGAGTCTAAATCCCTTCAACTGGGAGAAATCAGGGTTGTGCCTGGCGTGATGGTTGGTATCGTCTGTGGCAGAACGGCAGAGCAAGCCGCGTGCTGGGGCGCCTCGTCTGGATGCAGGTGCCATCTTGACTCGTTGCGGACGTATTTGCGTCTTGATTTCTTCACCTCCAAAGTGAGGAGGAGACTCAGAACTGGTCAGCCTGGATCTTGGACTTTCTTGACCGCCCTTGTACACACGGATCCTCATTCTTCCCTTCAACAGAACGCCCGCAAACTCTTCTCTTTTGATAGCATCGCTGTGGATTTCCTCGGCGATAGAGCCCTCCCCACCCTCAGTGCACGCCGTCGGAGGGCATTCAGCACCTCCGTGCAGCTCAAATCCGAGGCAGCCAGACCGTCCCCAAGCTCCAGCGACGGGAATTAGCAGAGGGCCCGTGGCCCTATCGGAGATGACGCCGGGGAACGATTAGAAAAAGGGAGTGAACAGAGATGTCGACACTGACGAAAGATGAGCTGGGAGGACGAAGAGAGGCTAGGGGCTGGTGATGCCATTGAATGCCCTGGGTCCAGCCTTTCCTGAAGGACCTCCCTGGAATTGTCAGTTACTCGAGTCGATGACCCACCAGTCAGGTTAAGTTGGGTTTCTTTAGCTTGCAAATTCATGGGTCAAAACTAACACAGGACAGGAACCATTTGTGGATCCTGAATCCCAACAGCCCAGCCCAGGGCCTGACAGAGTGTAGGTGCCTAACTAGTGTTTATTGGCTGAGCTGAAATGAACGAAGGCCTACTTTGCTCACACCCGCACACTTAAGGGCTTAAAATACCCTTTTTCAAACGTTTGGTCACAGTAGGGGCCTCATCTGGGAAGGCTTGATGCAGAAGTCTTTCTGACTTCTGCATTATTGATCATTTAGCATCATTTAGGCTTGATTCAGCGTTATCTGAAGGCTCCTGTACCCCGCACGTCTGGGGGTGCCGCTGCGGGCTTGAGACGAGGGCTGTTCTCTGGAAAGCCAGCACATGGGCTCTCCGTGTGGCTCTGCCCCTCCCCTGGGGTAGTCAGACTCCTTCCGTGCGCCTCGAGCCTCCGGGGTCTCTTGTGAGGCCCAAGTCTGTTCAGAGTCTCAGGTAAGGGGACCGAGACCCGCCTCTGGGTGGGCGAGTGTTGGGATGGCACTGAAAACAGCGCCCGGCTGGGGGACGTGATTGCAACCATCTCTGGGAAGCACGGGTGCCCCAGTTAGCATGTGGCAGGACGTTGATGTGGTCAGTGGAGGGGAGAGGTTGGCATTACTGGGCGAAGTAGGTTCTCGGAATTAGCACCGGATTATTTGTTATTTATTCACATCAGTTCTCGTAGTCTCGGTTTCTCTGCCTGAAGGCAGAGAGGCGCGGACAGGGGTTCTCTGGAGGCGGAGGGGCAAGGGGGACCCTCACTGACCTTGGAAGGCGATGGCACGCACCCGGTCGCGTGATCGCGGGCACGGGCTGGGGCTGCGCTCTGGACGCGTGCCGTCTCTGTGCCACACCATGCCGCACACGTTATATAAACACCCAGCAACACCATTTTAAAACGGTAAGTCTGACACTCAACTTGATCTCGGAGGTGCAACAGCTCACGCACACGACCTGAACTGTGGCACCATTGGTTTACAGCAGTCAGCATTTTCCCCGACGTGTGTGCGCCAGAACGAAAAATCAACAAACGGAGCTTACACCTGCAGACACTTCATCGCGGAAAATTTGCGATTATATAAGGTGTCTTCCAGGGTCTATTTCTTTCTTTATTTTTTTGGTTTTGTTTTTTTCTTCCCCCTCCCCCCGAGGCTTGGAATTTTTTTTAATGCAGAAAAGAAAAACTTTACCACAAAAAAAGCGAGTTATTTTCAACTCCAGGATGAGCAAAGCCGATGTGTAAGAATTGTTCTCTCTGACTTCTGCATTATTGACGTTCTTAGAGGTCTAATGTGAGCCTAAGACCAACAAGACTTTTGCTTATGAGTCTGATCCCCATGGAGATCATTTAGCATCATGCTAAGAAAATCTGTATCTGGCCCTGACCCTGCAGAAACCCCATAAATTATGTGGACAGTCAAACAGGGAAGCCAGACGAGGAAAAACACATTTTGAAGTATTGCTACTCCTGTGGAAAAGAGTATCTGGCCATCGCTCTCTCTTTACCGCGAACGCTGTGCTAGGATGCGCATCATGTAGGTGCTTTATGTGGGCATCCTCAGTTAATTCAGGGACAGCCCAACTACTTGGGTGATAGCGTACTCTACAGTTTTTAAGGTAAGGAAACGGCGGCCCAGAGAGGTTAAGTAACTGGGCCAAGGTCACACAGCCGTCAGTCCAAACCCAAGCAGGAGCTTCTCTGTAACCATCCTACAGAACAGCACTGGGTGGCCAGGGGAACTGGGAAATCACCAGTCATGGTGAGTTCCTCAGTAACCAACCCCAGTCGGGGAAAGAAAAATGTTATAGAATGCCTACATTACCCTGCATTGCTCTGGGCAGTGAAAATACGGCAGTGAAGAAAGCTATTGCTCTCAGGGAGTTCACATTCCGAGGTGGGGGGTGGGGAGAAAATTAAACCGCCGTAGTATTTAGCATTTTGTATACAGTATTTTATTTTAGTATTTAGTATATAGTGTTTTGGGTTGATAATTGACCTGACACCCAGCACAGGGTGAGGACAGGAGGCTACTATGTCCAGGGAAGGAATCTGCTGTAGAGCGATATTTAGCAGAGACCAGGGTGAACCACATAGGTGTCAGAAGGAACAGTGTTCCGGGCAGAGGAATCAGTCTGTGCAAAGGCCCCGTGTCAGGAGCAATGCCTACGCACTGGAGGAGGGTGGCACAGCCGGCTGAAATAGGGGACAAGTAGGGACAGGGCGGGCAGCTCACAGCCCCCTTGCAGGGCACTGTGGGCACTTGAAATCCTCACTGGGCAAGGTGGGAGCCATGGAAGGTTCTGAGCTAGGGTGACAAGAACCAATTCATGTCTCTCCAAAGCGGGCTGGAAGCAGGAGCCCGGCTGGAGGAGTGAAACAGGGGACACCCCCACCTGGACTGGCTCCACACAGTGGAGTTCACGTGGAGGCCAGGGTGCTTCCTGGAGCATGAGAAGGGGCCAGGATGAACAACTAAGGCAGCCAGACTCTGTCTCAAGTCTGTTCCCCTGGGATGGCCTCGCCCAGGGCTCCAGATCGTGTCGTGGGCCACAGGGCCAGCAACGCAGCAACGTCTAAGTTTCCCACAATACGTTCCAGACATCCAAAGGTGGCTCTCCCCTCCCGCTTCAGGTGCAAAGGTCCTGGGGCAGGACTGTGGTTGGTCTGGCTTAGGTGCTACTCTAGACCAACGGTGGGAGCACTCCCAGGAGGGCTGCACAGTCTTACAGGGGAAACACAGCAGGGCCAGCTGGGGCAACAAGGCCCAGGGTCGGAGAACCTTCCAGCTACTCCTAAGCATCCCCTCAAAGTGTGTGCATGTGTGGCGAACCCTGGTTTTGCTAGCGTGGTCATTTTAGCCCAACTGTAATTTTTGAAGGCCAGTTTCGGGAGAGAAATCGAAACACCTGACAGACACATACGTTCTCAGAGCGTATTTCTCGTGACAGATTTTCTACGAGTAACTTCCGAAGTGGTCTCGGTGCAGAAACGCCAGAATAAAAACAGAGGACAAGACAAAGAAGCCCCAGCGACTTGAGTTTTAGTTTATCTGAAGCACGAAGCTGGGCCACAGCTGCACGGAGCCCCTCCCCCACGGCCCCTTTCAGGAGACACCCGGCACCGTGAGTCGTCATGACTTCCTCACGCTCAGACTCGCGAAGTTATTGAATCCGTGTGGCAGCGTCTTTATTTTTTTTTTAATTTTTTTTAACATTTTATTTATTTTTGAGACAGGGAGAGACAGAGCATGAACAGGGGAGGGGCAGAGAGAGAGGGAGACACAGAATCGGAAGCAGGCTCCAGGCTCCGAGCTGTCAGCACAGAGCCCGACGTGGGGCTTGAACTCACCGACCGCGAGATCATGACCTGAGCCGAAGTCGGGTGCCCAACTGACTGAGCCACCCAGGCGCCCCGAACTCACTCGTCTTTAAATGACACGTAACACTGCATCCTTTCTGAGCAGGACCCAGGGTCTCCCTGCTTCAGGTGTCTCTTTCCTGTGCAGCACCCTGGGGACACCCCCCTCCCCCTGGCCCCCGTAGCCAAGGAACCAGGGTTTCACCTTTACTGGAGAGACCACAGGATCCTGCGGAGTAGGGGACAGAGGACCTGAGAAAGTGTCTCATCTGGAAACATTCGCTTGGATAATCAATATGGGTGCGTGAGCTCCTTTAAAAATACAATCTAATTCAAATGTGACAACCTGGCGGGAGACGTCCCTCGTTTCTTCTTCTGTGGGAAAACAGGTGTCTTGGGCTGCCACTAGGGGTCACTGCAGGCCCACGGATGCGGCCTCGACGCCCGGGACCACGGTTCAGTATCACTGTCCTCTCTGGCTGTACAACAGGGAATGTTCCAGAGAGTCCGGTCTCCAGGTCCTGCTTTTCAGCCTTTTTGATCCATTCATGTCATAATGAAAACGTTGGTCCAGTGCCACCAATTTAACTGTTGTCGAGGAACAATTTCAATTGGTCTGTCAAACTTACCTCCAGCCACACCCGCCATGCGTTCACTTACGGACTCAGCTGCCTACTGGCCATGAGTCGCTTTTGCAGACACGGATACCTGTCCCGCGAGGAGTTAAAAATCCGTGTACAGATAATTGATCGCATGCAGCCACAGCGGGTTACTCAATGTTGATCGAGTTAAGCGCCAAGCAGAGACCTTTTGGTGAAACAAAACAGTGGCATTTAAGAATTGTTACGGAGTTTTTAAAAAGACTTTTGTGATTGTGCATGTGGGGGCCCTCCATCCCGCCCTGGACCCGTGCGTCCGTGGGGAGATATGGGGACACCAGCAGGTCTCCACTCTTCCATCATTAAAATCCCGGGCACATACGTCTACGTCATGGGGGACGGTTCACTTTCTGGAAGAAATTGGGGCATACACATGATTTACGAGGTGGATGTGGAGGAATTTTATTAGGAGGGAAAATCGAGTTCTAAGCCAGAAGCAATCCCAGCCCTATTATTTCCATTTGTTTGTTGCCCAAAGCACCTTAAATCTCTTCTGAATTAGGCCATTGAAAATGTCCCCCCATTTCAGCTTTGAAGCTGTTCTACGCTCACATGGGACCTCAGGTCTCTTTGACGTTGGCAAAATCCACAAACTGCCAGCAAAGCTTCTCCCTCCGTGGCCGCGCTGGCGCACCCCAGGCAGGATCAGGTCCCTGCGTGTCACTGTGTGGACAGGGCTGGGGAACCGTTTTCTCGGTAATAATACTGGGATACCACTTACGTATGGCTCAGAGGCGCCTGCAATGAGTTTAGTCCTTCCCCGACAGAGGCGTCTGTAAGGTCACAGCCCAGCCGTCCACAGCCGTGAGAGACACTGGTTTTCAACGGCCTCGGGAAACCAAACCCTGGGGGTGCTCAGTTAGGAAAGCAAACACGGCCTTTTTCCATGTGTCCGTCTTATCGGATGGTGGGGGGGGGGGTGCTAAACTCCAGTTTTCTCTCCTTCCTGGAGAGGTTCCGTCGTCCTCCTGCCTGTGTCTCCGGCCCGTACCCTTGACCTCACCTCCTCCCCCTCCTCCCCTGGCTCCCTCCGCTTCAGCCACAGGCTTCTCTCGGAGCCTCCGGCTTTGACGTACCTCGTGGCCTTTGCGCTCGCTGTTCCCTCCAGCAGCGTGGTTATGACCCAGATCTGCACACGGGGTCCTTCGCGTCAGCAGGCCTTGCTTCCCAGGCCACCTCGTCAGGGAAGCCTTGGCCGACCTCTCTCAAGGTAAACACGATCCTGCCTGAGTTTCCCCCAGGGTCTTTCTAAAAGTATCACGTTCCTTGTTTCCTGGTTCCCCGTCTGTCTGTCCCTGTGAGAACGTAAGCTCCGTGGTGGCTCCTTGTTGACTTGCTGGGTCCACCGTGCCTGGCCGATGACACGTGTAATAAATATGCACGGCATGGAGTAAGGGGTCCCTGGACGTCCCTCTCTCCCGGGTAGCCGGCCCGTGAGGACCACACCTCCCCTTAGGAAGCCTGTGCGCCTCGTGGGTGGAGGCCATGGGATCTAACGTAGCAAACAGCTAGTGGCACCGTCAGGGGCTCCAGCGAGGGACAAGTGCACGGCACGTCGAGGAGGTCCTTCCGCAGGGGCCTTCTCTCCGACCGCCGCAGAATCCTCAGCCCTGACGGAGGAACCCGGCCTGGCCCGGCCAGGAGTACGAAGGCAGGATTTATTCGAGGGGGTACAGCATCCAACTCCAAAGAAGTCAAAGAAGACCGTTTAGGGTCTGCACGGATCCCCGACTCAGGAAATTAAGGCAAACGGGGCACGGTACTCCTGGCCTTCAGGAAAGAGGCTGTTCCTTAAGGTCACCTGGCGATGGCGGGGGCTGCTTGGGAGGCCGGCATGCTGGGTTCCTAACAGTTGCTTATGGAGCCCAAGGAGACGAGTAAGGGAGGGCCGAGTGGGGAGAGTAAAGGACAGTGTCATATTAGTAAGGCAACCAGGAAGGATCCGGAAGTGCAGTGACTTAACGCAGTGACAACCGTGGCTGCTGCTGGGTGTCTCGTGCGGCTTGGCAGGTGTTCTGGCCCCCACGGGCCTGCGGGGCTGGCGGACAGGGACTCGCGACCCCGTAGCAGCTGCACCTGCTCAAACGCATGGTCTCCTCGAGCCTCCTGGTGGGGAGGTATGGAGTGAAGCACCACGGGGGGCTTTTCACTGCCTCATCTCGGAAGAGACCCTCACCACTTCCGCTCATATTCCATCCGTCACCTTCCCGGGGACCGAGAGGCACAGTCATCCCTGCGTCCCGAAGGACAGAGTGATAGGGACTGGCCAACAGCGGTCACGCCAATCTCAAGGCCACCTCCTGGAGTAATCTTGCTGGAGACATGCTCTCCCCCCCCCCCCCCCGGCTCCCCGAGAAGCGCATGGGCGTTCCTGACGGCGAATTCCAAATCACAATTCTGTCCCCACTTTTAAAACGAGATAAGCCGTTTCCGGCCTATTTCCTGGGCCGGTTTGGGAAGATTGAGGGGGAAAACAGAGAGATCCAAGACGGCTTGCCTGCACCTGAAGGAGGGATTGATGTGGCGGCTCACGTCCAGTGTCTCCCCCACGCACTCCTCCCTGCGTTCCCAGGTCGTGTTGCAGAGAAAGATGATGTATACGCCTGCATCAGTGGTGATGTGGTCCTCCCCTTCAGGTCAGCCCACTCCTCAAAAACTTACCTCGGTGGATTTGAAAAAGGAAACCTGCCACTAAGTAAAGGTGAAGTGGGAACGTAAAGATATTAATACTCGACACAAAAAGAAAGCCGCGTTAATGCACTCTGGCTAGCTAGCTAGCTAGCTAGCGTCACTCTGGGCA
Source organism: Lynx rufus (assembly GCF_022079265.1). Classification (NCBI taxonomy): domain Eukaryota; kingdom Metazoa; phylum Chordata; class Mammalia; order Carnivora; family Felidae; genus Lynx; species Lynx rufus. Next base: position 3,034,696 of record NW_025814849.1, on the reverse strand, counting down.
GAAAGAGGTTTCCTCTGTTTTAAAAGAAGCAAGGGCGTTTGCAAACGTGAAACAACTGTTGGAGGCTTGAGCCTCTCTGCGGGATGCATCCGGGAGGACTGGGGGAGAACCGTCAGTTAAACAGGGCCCCATCTTGTAGGACCTAACAGCACCTTCTTTCCCACCAGTGGTCCACTTCCCTTCCACATGGGGATTCCAGCAGACTCCTTTCCACCTTTACCAGCTGGTACCTCTTTAAAAATTTTTTTTAAGTTTATTTATTTATTTTCAGAGAGAGAGCACGAGTAGGAGAGGAGTGAGGGGGGAGAGGGAGAGGGAGGCGGGGGGGAGAGGGAGAGGGGGAAGAGGGAGGGTGAGAGAGAGAGAGAGAGAGAGAGAGAGAGAGAGAGAGAATCCCAAGCAGGCTCCATGTTGTCAAAGCTGGTACCACTTGAAATTGCCTCAAAGAATGTTTTGTTTCCTTGAAAGATGAGGGCCCAAACTGCCTCATGTAAAAGCATAATCCACACGGCAGGAACAATTAGTACTATTTAATTACTGACAAAATTAGGCTTACAAATTGATTCATGGCCATGGCCCTGCAGATGAAACCCACAGTCTTGCAGGAAAGCAGATTTCTTACAATTAATTGGAGAGAAACGAGGCAGGCGCTCTGATGGGGAGGTGGTCCCGGAGGCATCGGGACCTGGCGGGCCTGGCGCGCTTCTGGAGGCTTCCGAAGGCTCGGCTTCCCCACAGCTAGCTGGGCTAATTACCCAAAGAAGATTAGATGCGTTAGCTGCAACAGCATCCCCGAGAAGCGGTTCTTACGTCTTATTGTAGCCACTGACCAGGTTTCTGGAGTTTCGGCTTCCCAAAAAGCGTCCGCACCGAAGAGTAGAAAAAACTTGGCCAGCTCTGCATAATGGGGAAATGGTTTCACATTTTGGGCCAGAGCCTTCAGCCACGTTTTATCCTAAGGACACAGAGAAATCTTTTGCAATGAACCCCCCCTCCCCGCCGCCTCCCCATAAAGGAGCATCTGATGATTGCAATTCTGGAAGAAATAAAAACAACTTACTTTGATTTCAGAATAGAAGATGGTTGTTTTTAATAAAGAACGGGGACTATTAATTCTAGTCTACACATTGGGGAAATGCTCAAAAGACAGTCTTTGTTTCCCATCAAAACCGACTCTGGCCACCTGGAATCTGCATTTAGTGCAGACTCTGGCCTTGCCATGAGGAGGCCAGGTGGGCAGGGGTTAGCCCTCAGTTTCCCCATCTTGGAGGTGAGTATCGTGAGCTAGGCCAGGGGTCCTGGGACCAGCTGTGTCAGCTTCACCTGAAGCCCCTTTTAGGAATACCACCCAGACCTGCCGAATCAGAGGCTCCTGGGGTGGGCTCGTCGGCAGCATTTTTTTTTTTTAACGTTTATTTATTTTTGAGACAGAGAGAGACAGAGCATGAACGGGGGAGGGTCAGAGAGAGGGAGACACAGAATCCGAAACAGGCTCCAGGCTCTGAGCGGTCAGCACAGAGCCCGACGCGGGACTCGAACCCACGGACCGCGAGATCATGACCTGAGCCGAAGTCGGCAGCCTAACCCACCAAGCCACCCAGGCGCCCCTCGTCAGCAGCATTTTTAACAAGCTTCCAAGTGATGGGGACGCTTCCCCAAGTTTCGAGTGCTGAAATACACAACCTTTTAACGTTCTTTGCTGCATTAACTCTTTACAATGCTGTAGGAGACCCAGAGAGGAGGAGCAGAAGTTTAAGAAACAGATGAAAGAAAAACAGAAAGACAGACATTCCGAGAAACGCAGAGACCGTCCTGGGGAGACAAGCACCCGCCTGTCTGATCTTCCCTGAAACTTTGAAAGCTAAAAACCCTGAAACCTTTGGCATATTTTCACAACCACGGCATCTAGAATCAAAACATCTGCTCTGTTAGCCGGATGATAAAGACCCGTTTTCATCTACTGGGTAAATTCGCCTCATTTGATTTGGGTGTTGTTTTACAGTATTTTCAAAATATTCAGAATGCCTTCTCTGTCTCTCTGATTTTGATCCGGTTAATTCAAAGGCTCACATGGAGCGCAGGGGTCCTTGGACTAAACTCAGAGGATGATGCTTAGTGATCTCTTAATTAGGGATCCAGGAAGGTATAAACCTAGAACCTTGTGTCTGATATGCTCAAGGCCACGTTGGCCCTCAGCCCATCAATTCCCAGTTCCAGTAGGCCCGGGGGGATGGGGTTAGTGGGGGGGGGGGCGGGTGGTCAAGATGGAATCCCTTCAGGGTCCCTGACTTGGTGGTCATTCCAGCACCGGGGGCTGGGGGCCGGATGGCTTGTCGGAGGCCCTCCTCCTCAGAGGTAGTCGGGGATGCCCGGGGCGGGCCGAGGGACCCTCTGTGGCGACCTTCGCGTCCACTGGCCGGCGGAGCGCACGAGGTACCTCCCAGGCCGGAGGGCTGGCCCTTCGCTGGAGGTTTGGGGACGCAGGGGAGGCAGATGGCCGTCTCGCCACCTGTTGGGGGGGGGGTTGGGCGGCCGGCTCGGGGCGCTCCGGGCGGGCGGGGTTTCCAGCCGCCTCCGGCAACCCCTCCCAGCCGCACCCGCGGGGAGGAGCGGGGGACGGCGAGGGCGGGGCGAGCGGGCGGCCCCGGGGTTGGGGGGGGGGAGAGGTGGGCCCTACTTCGCGGATTGGGGCTCACGGCTGTCACTCCGAAAGGGTGGGGCTTTTCAAAAACAGACAAATTCGGAAGGCGAAGCCCACCCCCCACCCCCCCAACCTCCCAGGCGCGCAGGGCTCGGCGGCGCTCGGCTCCGCGCCGGCTGCGGTGTCGGCCGAGCGGGGCCACCGCGCGGGTCCCCGAGCCGGCGGCCGCTCCTCCGCGCACCGGGGCCGCGTCTCCCGAGCCGGCCGTGCGCTCCGCGCGCCGGGGCCGCGGGCGGGGGCCGGAGCCGGGCGCGCGGGGGCGGCGCCGCCAAACTTCGGGCGCGGGCGGCATGGGGACCGTGCGCCCGCGCGCCCCGCGCCCCCCCGCGCGCCCGGCCAGCCCCCCGGGGGCCCCCGCGCCGCCGCCGCCGCCGCCGCCGCAGCCCCGCCGCCCCGCCGCCCGCGCGCGCTAGCCGGCTCCCGCGCTCCCGAGGCGGCCCCCCTCGCCCGCCGAGCGGGAGGCCCGACCCCGCGCGGACCCGAGCGAGGCGCCCGGCGGGGGCGAGGGGTGGGGTTTGCGGCGCGCGCCGGCCTCGGGGGAGCCAGTCCGGAGCCGCGCGCGGTCGTCGCCCGGCCGGCCATGGGCTGGCGGGCGGAGGGCGCAGGGCCCCGCGGCTGCTCGCGCCCCTAGCCGCGCTCCCCACCCCCCCCGCCTCCACCCCCGGGGCCAACCCGGGCCCGGCGGCCGCTGGTCCGCGCCCCGACGGCGCCGGGAGCCGAGGAGCCGCGCTCGGGTCTCCGGGATGTGCCCTTCTGAGATGGGGACGCCGTGGCACCGCTGGTCCCCCGTGCTCATCAGCCTGGCCGCCCTGCTCTCCAAAGGTGAGCGCCGCCGCCGCCTCCGGCCCGGGACTAACTTTGCCGCGAGTGAGGGTGCGGGAGCGCGCGTGGCTGGGGTGGCCGGGACGGAGGGCGTGGGTGTCGTGTGCGCGTGTGCACGCGCGCCGGCGTCCCCTCTTGCTGCAGGTCTCTCCCGGGGGGACTTGGCCGCGAGGTCCCCGGGGAGACTGGCGACGGACGCCGGGAAAAATAGCCCTGCGTCGGGGGAGGGGGCCGCGGAGAAGCCGCAGAGGGGAGGGGAGGCGGGCCCTGCCGGGGGAGGGGGCTTGGAATGACCTGGAAGGGCCCCGGAGCGTGCACCTGGCGCGTTCCCTGCCGGCGCCGACCTGTGAGGAAAGCATTCCAGAGCCCTCCTGTGTACGGGAATGCGTTCAGTGCCTGGCAGGCTGCCGAAAACGGGGCCCCGGAGTGACCCCACTGCCCCCAGGACCTCGGGGAGGGGTGTCCTGCGGGGTGGAGGCTCCCGCCCTCCGGGGCCGCGGGGCCGCGCCAGCGTCCGCACGGCCTCGCCGCGGAGTTCTGACCGCAACTTGTCAGCAGGGCCCCGACCCGGAGCCTTGAGTGCAGGCAGGGACCCCTGCCCCGTGTGCCCCCTTCCCCTGCAGTCAGCACCCAGACCCGCATCCAGCAGCCGCTTTGGAGGCTCAGGGCGCTAATTCCTTGAAGGAGGAGTTACATGGTTCACGCAGGAGACGGTGGAAAGTACCAGCAATTCTTTCTCCTTATCGATCCGGACTCTCGGTTTTGTGAGCGGTTCCCTCCCAGCGCCTGCTTCCTGCAGGGAATCATGTTAGGAGGAAAGTGGAGATTCGTGCCAGGCTCCAGTGGGTGCCCCCCAATCCCCGTCGACAGATTTTTTTTCTGAAAAGATTTTCGAGAGGAGAGCTCCGAAACTTCAAAGCCACTTGTCACGCACAGAGCCTTTTAATGACAGGAAATCTCTGCGAGCTCTTGCAGAATCGCGGAGGTGAGGAAGGCCGGGATCTGAGGCCAGACGAGGACCGTTCGCTTGCTGTGGTCCGGGGAGGGGAGGGTCGCCCACCCCGCTCGCCGTCTTTTCGAGTGCTGTTGGAGCGGGTTCACGGCTCCTAATTAGGAGTTAGAGCAGTCCGGAGGACCAGGGCCTCCGGGATTTATGGTGTGCACACGGAACCAAAGACAAGGTTGATGAATTCAGTGAATCCAACCCAGGCAGACGCGAGGTTAAAGAAAAAAAAAAAAACCCAATTCACAGCAACAGCAGCGGTCTTGCATATGGCTGTGAGGCATATTTCTTTATTGGCTGTCACTTGATTTTCTGAAAGGAAGAGGCTTCTCTGTTTTTATGTTGTTGAGAAAGGTCCAGAATAGCTGGGTAAATATGACTTAACTCTCACGTTTCCTCGGGTGTGTACGTAGCTCCGTTACTGATTTCTTTATGAGATTGGGCAGTATTGGAGAAGACTGTATTTTCCCCGATGCCATTCAACTTTTTCAAGTGGAAACCCTGAAAAATGTCCTTAAAACAAGGGCCTGTGTGAGGTGGGGGTGGGCGGGGGGGAGTCTCAGCGTGTGAAATGATGCCATCAGCCCAGCATGTGGCATATTTTGTGTGTTGAATTTAGAGACCTTAACTCAGCCAAACTGTTCAGAAGTGAGTCAGTGCTGTGTGGATTTTCCTACAGCGGCAAGCACAGTGCTGAGCCTGAGGTCGGTTATTCGGTGATTTTTCCCAATATACCGAAGAACAGGAAAAAGTGTGACCCCCACCCCCCCCCCCCCCCCGCCATGCCATCATGTTATATAAAATTTCCTGGTGCAGATGTGATTTCTAAATGCAGGGATGGCTTGTTCTGGCTCGCGTGTGCACATTGCATTTCTCCCCTGAGATTCTTTGACCACCTGAAAGTTTTAGACCAGCTTGACATCGAATATGGACTCTGTTTTGAAGGATTTTAATTGGAAGGGAATGTAGGTCTGCACACGCACGGACACGTGCGCGTAACCCAAAGTGCCCGGTGGGTCTGGGGCCGATGAAAAAACGGAGATGACTTCCAAATATTGAATATCTGCTTCAGCGTGTTGTTGCTTTTACTGTATCGCTCTCATTCTTTCCAAATATGAATCCTTGAATGAACAGAAATGCAGATTTTAATTCCAGGCTGATGTCCTAGAACCTCACGTAATTCGTGAGCAGGGGGGGATTGGTCACAGAGCAAACCCACTCTTCTATGGATTGAAAAGCAAGTAAAAATAAAGCTTCGTTGTTTGTACTCCTTTAAAAAACTTTTTTTTTTTTTTAATTTTTTTTTTCAACGTTTATTTATTTTTGGGACAGAGAGAGACAGAGCATGAACGGGGGAGGGGCAGAGAGAGAAGGAGACACAGAATCGGAAACAGGCTCCAGGCTCTGAGCCATCAGCCCAGAGCCCGACGCGGGGCTCGAACTCACGGACCGCGAGATCGTGACCTGGCTGAAGTCGGACGCTTAACCGACTGCGCCACCCAGGCGCCCCAAAACTTTTTTTTTTTTAATGTTTATTTTTGAGAGAGAGAGAGAAAGAGACAGAGTGTGAGTGGGGGAGGGGCAGAGAGAGAGGGAGACACAGAACCCAAAGCAGGCTCCAGGCTCCGAACCGTCAGCACAGAGCCCGACGCGGGGCTCGAATCCACGAAAAGTGAGGTCATGACCCGAGCCAAAGTCAGACGCTCGGCCCTCGGCTGTTGGTACTTCTATCCTGGGGACCTAGAGATGATATGAGGTCAGTAAGTGATTGGCCACGTTGTCCTCTGGTCCCAGACTTCCCTGGAGAATGGTCTTCTGTCCGGTTGCCAGAGAGCTTGTGTCTTACGTGTAGGTCTAGTCCTGTTGGGAACTTGATGTGAACCAGGACTGTGTTTTTATACGCTGCTGTTCATTTCTGGGGCGGGGGGGGGGCAGCGATATGGAAAGTGGGGGCTGACAAGACAAAGGAATGAGAACACGGGAGGTGGGCGGGGAGCGGGCACGTTTCCACGAACACAGGAAGGTCACCGCGTCTAGGTCGCTTGTCGTGACCCGCACCTGCGTCCTCCAGGGTGGGTTCTCCTGTACGTGGCAGTGAGAAGCGGACCCTCGGCGACCCCGGGGGCTGGGAGAGGAGCCACTGCAGCGATGCAGGTCCCGTCTCAGGACCAGAGAGGGGTGTCGGAGAGGGGAGAACCCCCACTCCGTGGAGGGAGTGTCAGGAGAAATCCGGTACAGCCTTGGCCCGGAAACAGCTCTGGTTTACAGCCGCCCCTTGTCCGGGCCTGGCCGGGAGGCAGAACTATCCAGGGGGAAGCTGGCCGGTGCCTGTGTGAGAGGCGGAGACGTGGGGGGACTCTGCTGCTTACACTCAATGTTAAAGGGCTGGAGAACAGGGGGATCATTGACTTTCATTTCCTCCAAATTAGAAAAGTTAAACAACAGATACGGTTTTATAACAAATACTTACACGCAAAGAAAGGTAGGATTCCGAGTATGAGGATCTGTTTAATTGGTTCCGTTTCGGTAGCCAAGAAAAAAAAGAAAAACAAAACAAAAGCTCCAAAAATACCCTACTGCAGAAGCTTCTACTACCTTATGTTTCTGTGTCATCTGTGCATTGAAGCCACTCCTCCGTTTGTTGAACCGGTCGTTACCCATTCATCTGTCTTTCTGTTCATCAGGCTATCCATCTAGCCATCCTTTTCCCCCCTCCCTCCTCCCTCCCTCCCTCCCTTCCTTTCTCCCTTTCTCCCTTCCTTCCTCCCTCCCTCCCTTCTTCCCTCCCTCCCTCCCTCCCTTCCTTCCTTCCTCCCTCCCTTCCCCCCTTCCATCCATCCCTCCCTCCCTCCATCCATCCTTCCACTCACAAATTACCACAGACGTGGGGACTTAAAAAACAGAAATTTATTCTCTCGCAGTGTTGGTGGCTAGGTGTCCAAACTTAATATCGCAGGGCTGAAATCAAGGTATCAGCCAGAGGCTCCAAGGGAGATCGTGTCTTGCCTCCTCCAGCTTCTGGTGGCCGCCTGCCCGCAGACCTGGCCACCGGCAGCCTCATTGCAGTCTTCCTGGCTGGTGCTACCCGCCTCTCCGCTCCGTTCTCAGCCTCTCCTCTCTGTGTCTGTGTGTAAAGTCTCCCCGCCTCCCTGTAGAAGCACGCACTTGCAGGGGAACCAACCAGAACAATCCACATCATCTCCCATCCCGTTCAATCGCATCCGCAAAGACCCCTCTGCCCGCCCCCCATAAGGTGACACACAGGCGTGCAAGGGATTTGGACACATACCTTTTGCGCGTCCGTTTTCAACCTTTTCTGGGGGTTACATTCTAAACCTAGATTCTCCCGTCCCAAACTTTAAGTTCCTCTAGGGGCCACACTGTGTATTTTTCTACGTAGCTTTGATTTCTCTCCAGTACATGGTATGGTTCTTTGGACCTTGCAAAGATACAATCAGTGTTCAAGTATGCTCAAGACTGTGGAATACCCCCGAAAGGCACTTTGCCCGAGGGCAAAATAATTTAATCGCGTATCTGTTTGTCTGTCTGTCTTTTTCCTTCAGTAATTCAAAGTGCCGTAGGAAATACTTTGGTCAATAATAGCGATGGCTAGTTTTGGGAGTAATTATTGTACGGCCACTGTGCTGAGTGATTCAGGACAATGATTTCTGGGGGGACTTTTCAGATAAACCTAACTGGTTGGGGTTTGTTATTAACTCCATTTTACAGATGCAGAAAGTGAGGCTCAGACAAGATCTCACAAGGAGAAACGGGCAGGGTCTGGATTCTGAACAGCCCATGCGCTTGGCCGCTCGTGGTTGTTTATAACACCTGAAAACCAGCCCCTTCTTTCGTCTTCCAGACTCGCTGACCGTTGAGTACGGAGAGGCCCTCGTTCGACTTGTAGCTCAGAGCCCGGCGTATGACTGGTGCTCCACACGTCTGGCCCTTGAACAGCACAAGGGACGGGGTCGCCGACCTCCCCCCTACGCAGTAGAAGCTCCACTTAGGACTCTGACTCCCCAAAATCTGGCTGCCAGCAGTAGCTTGCCGTTGACCGGAAGCCTTACGGACCACGGACACAGTCGATGAGCGCGGGTTTCCGCGTTCTGTGAACTTCTTACCGCGTTCTCACGACAAAGGGAGCTAGAGCCAGTTATCAAGGGAACCGTGACGTGGTGCATTTCCAGGACTGTCGTTCTCGAAAGCGGTGCCCGTGTGAGTTCAAACCCGCGTTGAACAGGTGGGCGAAAGGACGTCCTCGTCCGTAATCTCCTCGGCCTGAAATTTTCCAGCAGCGATGGGAAATGGTACCGAACAGGGGCTGAAGTGTAGATTTTTAAACATGCCTTCGGTAGTTGTCTTATTTATTTTATGTCCTAACGGTCGCTGTTGAGGTGGAGCGGGGGTACCGTGTCCGGGTGGGGTCACGTGTGCGACGCGGAGAATCGACCGTCGTGCGTGTGACTCAGCGGTCACCGCCTGGCGCTGTGGGAGGACGTCGCTCCAGCCGTATCCCCTGGATTTCCTTAGGCTGTGCTTTTCTTCCCCGAGACTTATTTGCTTGATAACTGGTAGTTGGTACCTCTTAATCTCTTAATCCCTACCAGTATAGGGGTGCCTGGGTGGCTTGGTCGGTTGGGCGGCCAACTTCGGTTCAGCTCATGATCTCACGGTCCGTGAGTTCAAGCCCCGCGTCGGGCTCTGTGCTGACAGCTCAGAGCCTGGAGCCTGTTTCCGATTCTGTGTCTCCCTCTCCCTCTGCCCCTCCCCCGTTCATGCTCTGTCTCTCTCTGTCTCAAAGATAAATAAACATTAAAAAAAAAATTAAAAAAACAATCCCTACCAACGTAGATTTTTAATTCCCAGACTGTCGCAAAGGGTTAAGTGACACTCTGACCCACATCACTGACGTCCCCGGCACGCTTAGGCCCCAGGTGTGGCGGGGGAGGGACCTGCAGGACGCGGTGTGGGGGGTGGCTCTTTAGAGAAGAGGTAAAGAAGGAGGCAGACAGACACGTGTCGATTTGCTTTCGAGAGGGGGACGGTGTGTCGCGTGAACGGGTGAATCGGTGAGGTCGGCTCGGATGCCACACCCCAAGCCCGACCGAGCAGTGAGTCTCGAGGGGAGGCCGGCGGCAGGGAGGTGGTGGGGATCGTGGGGACCCACCGCGGGCTTGTGCCGACGTGAGACCAAAGGCTCAGAACGCACCTGCATTGCTTTCGTCATTCATTAAAGAAAACCCTGCTTCTAGGAAGGAATGAGGGGGGCCCCCGACAGCCCGCAGCCGGTCTCCTCCACTTCTGCTGTGGGACGCTGGTTTTGAGGGTTCCTTTGACGCAGAAATACCGCCCAAGACGCCCCGCCGCTTAACGGTGTACCGATCCGCAAAGAGGCAGGTCCGTGAACTTCAGGGTAGACAAAATCCCGACACGTGTTGGAAAAGAGACTCGAGCACGTGTTGTCAGAGCAGATGGCACCACAGTGGCCGAGGGAAAGAGCAGAGAGGGCACGGACGTCCTGCCTTCTCTGCCTGGAGTGAAGCGTCTCGATGGAGCGTCAGTTTGAGAAGACGGGCGGTCTCACGGTGTTTTTAGCTCTTGGGGACTTGACGTTCTGCTGTTGGCGTGAGAAACCGCGAGTTCGCACGTCGGTGGGGGAAATCGCCGGGCAGGTTCACGACGTAGGCAAGATGACCGTCCTCAGGCTGGCGTCTCGTCGGGAAAGCCGTCCGGGCAGGCGGGGCGCTGAAGTGAGCACGTAGCTGGTCGAGGTGCAAGGTGTTGGACGCCCTCTCGCTTAGCCCGTGGGGCAGTGAGAGGCTGTGGGTCCATGTTGCAGATTCCCCCGCCTGGCCCCCTTCCCGGTCTCCCCGGACCCCTCTCTTCAGGCAGGGGACACGTGGAGGCTGCTGCGTCTCGCTGCGGCAGAAAGCGTGCGACCAAGGGCCTGACGTTTGGCTCCAAGGGAGGAGAGGGTAGCGCTGAGCTGAGACGCCCCGAATCGCCATGTGCCGTCGGTGACGGAGGCCACACAGGGTCCTCCCAGGTGCACTGGGGAGTCACAGGTGGGGGCCGCGTGCCCTGAACGTCGGGGGTGAGGGGCAGAGGGGAAACATTTCTGCGCGGTGAGCAGGCAGGGGGCTCCCTCGAGGTGCTGGGAGTCCCAGAACGTTTCCCTGCCCGGCTGGGTGTGGTGCGGACGTGGCTGGACGGGCGACCTCAGGAGGCCCTGAGGTCAAGGCCATGGGGGTGCAGGGGCACCTGGGTGGTTCAGTTGGTTGAACGTCCGTCCGACTTGGGCTCAGGTCGTGATCTCGCGGTTCGTGGGTTCGAGCCCCGCGTCGGGCTCTGTGCTGACAGCTCAGAGCCTGGAATCTGCTTCAGATTCTGCGTCTCTCTCTCTCTCTCTCTGCCCCTCCCCCGCTCACGCTCTGTTTTTCTGTCAAACTAAATAAACAGTAAAAGAAGTAAAAAAGAAACAAAGACCGTGGAGGTCCAGTCGAGGTCTGCAGGGACTGCCCGCAGGGGACCAGATGCCATTTGGACACATGGCGAAGGCTGTGGTGGGAATGAACCCTTCTGGTTTGCTGGGCTTCCGGAACCTAGACCCGGTCCCTGGAACCACTAGGGGGGTATTGACGGAGACTTTGTTTGGCCTCTGGGTGAAACGAGGACTCCAGACGGACACGGGGTCCCTGCCATCAGGAGGAAGAAATGGGCATTTCTGGCTCACTGAGGTTGGGGACTGAGGGTGGCCGTGTGGCTGGTGCCCCTGGGGACACGGTGAAGAGCAGACACGGGCCGCGCCGGGCGCGGTGGGTCTGGCCGCTCCATGGTGGCAGACGGTTGGGGGTCTGCCTTGAGCACAGTCTGTGGGGTGGTGTCCCGGGGTCCCCAGCCAGCCCTTCCCAGGTGAGCGTTACTGTCTCGGGCACACGGACGCTGGCTCTGGCTGCAGACGGGCATGTGCTCCGTCCCGGCTCGTCCCGACGTGGGAACCGTCTAGCAAATGGGGCGGGCGGGATGCGTGTGGCACACTGACCCCAGGGCCACACAACGTGTCCCCCCCCCCCCCCGAGCTGCAGCGCGTGGGAGGGGCTCGGGGTGCCCGTGAGGATTGTGTCCCCGTGGGCGGCCGAGTGGAGCGGTGGTGCAAGGATTTTGGCTATTAGAACACGATCCCTTTCCTCAGTGCCTTTCCTGAGAAATGCTTGCTAGGTCTTAGTACTTCGGGGGGGGGGGGGGTTGGGGGAGGGGGCGGGAAAAAAGAAAAGCTGTGTTTATCCTGAGAAATGGTTTGCACTTTATCCTGTGGACACCACGAATCTTGTAAGTGGGTTTTTAAGTGTCTCCCTTTGCTCCAACTCCTGGGGCTCTTCTGAGCCACGTTTGCTCTTTGTAAGCAAGTGACACGTCTCTTACATCAGCTTTCTCCTTGGCTTTATCTTGTTTCCTGCCTGTGTCCTCGCCTCCTCCTGTCTGCTTCCTCACCTCCATGGCAGCTACTTCAAGCTAATTTTGAGAGGACAGAGAGGTAAACACAGTCTCCTTGCCCAAGGACGGCCGTTTCCTGTTGTGATGTGTCTCATCCTACTTGTTTTCCGTGGGTTCTTTGAATCATTGTGTTCATCCTGTGGATGCTACACGTAGTTTGCGTTCTGGACTCTTTTGAGCTGTGTGTTCACGTAAATATTTCCATGTCTTAAACACGTACCGTGAACTTGGGGCACCTGGGGGGCTCAGTCGGTGAAGCGTCCGACTTCGGCTCAGGTCGTGATCTCACGGTTCTTGAGTTCGAGCCCCGCGTCGGGCTCTGTGCTGACGGCTCAGAGCCTGGAGTCTGCTTGGGATTCTGTGTTTCCCTCTCTCTCTGCCCCTCCCCTGCTTGGGCTCTGTTTATGTCTCTCTCAAAAATAAATAAACGTTAAAAAAATAAATAAATAAAAACCTACCGCGAACGTACTTATGCATCATGGCTTAAAGGTTTTAGCTCTTGCTGGACATTTCCAGAATTTCTTGTTTTCCACTGTTCTAAGGAAATAATTATCCTCGTGCATAATTTTTGCTTTGAGTTACTTTTTTGGGTAGATTTATGGCAGTTTAGTCCCTGGCCACGTAGTACGGGTAGAATTCCTGTTTCCAGAAGGGCCGTCTGTCCCTTGTCGCACAGGTTTTGCACAGGTGTCTCCCTCGCACCTGAGAGCATTGGTTTCGTGGAACCGTGATGCCCTTGGTGACGGCACGTGTCCATGTGTGCGGTACCCATGAACTTTGCCGAGTGCCTCGAGTGTCCCTGGAAACCGTTGTAAATGCGTCACGCGGAAGCCACCGCTCTTTGCGGATGTGGCTCCCGGTGCCCCAAGCTCTGTTTTCCCCACAGTGAGGTCTGGTGCCCCGAGGTGCTTCGGCGCCTGGAGGCTTTGGGGTTGCAGTGGCTGAGGTGACACAGTCTGTGGCCAGAGAGGAAGGTCCAGACTTGCTTACGGCAAGCATTCTGCGGGCACGCTTTGTGAAGAGGGCTGCGACCCGGAGCCTCCTTGGTCATTAGTCAGCAGGTGACTTGGAGGTAGAGCGATGGTGGTTTCAGGGGAGGAGGGACAAGGCAAATGTGTTAAGAAAATGTGTTTAAGACAACTCAGGCGACAAGAGACGTTGGCGAGGATGCCGAGAGAGGATCTCTTTTGCATCGTTGGTGGGAATGCAAACTGGTGCAGCCCCTCTGGAAAACAGTGTGGAGGTTCCTCAAAAAGTTACAAATAGAACTACCCCGCGACCCAGCAATTGCACTACTAGGTATTTATGCAAAGGATAGAAAAATACAGATGTAAAGGGGCACGTGCACCCCAAAGTTTATAGCAGTGCTATCGACAATAGGCAAAGTATGGAAAGAGCCCAAATGTCCATCAACTGACGAATGGGTAAATACACACACACACACACACACACGCGCGCGCGTGCACACACACACATATGCACACAGTGGAATACTACTCGGCGATGAAAAAGAATGAAACCTTGCCATTTGCAACAACGTGGATGGAACTAGAGGGTATTACGCTAAGCGAAATTAGTCAGAGAAAGACAGATATTATAGGACTTCACTCCTCCGTGGAATTTGAGAAACTCAACAGATGGACATAAGGGAAGGGAAGGAAAAATAATACAAAACCGAGAGGGAGACCAACCATAAGAGACTCTTAAATACAGAGACCAAACTGAGGGTTGCTGGAGGGGAGGTGAGTGAGGGGATGGGCTAGATGGGGGATGGACACTGAGGACACTTGTTGGGATGAGCCCTGGGTGTCACATGTAAGCGATGAATCACTAGATTCTGTTTCTGAAACCATTATTATACTGTATGTTAACTAACTTGGATTTAAAGAAGGAAGGAGAGGGGAAAGGAAAGGAAAGGAAGGGAAAGGGCGGTTAGGATGCTGTTTTTTTGGCCGGGAAGATGAGGTCCCCTCTAGGACATGCTGTTTGGGAATCACCATTACATAAGCGAATCTGGAATTTCACGGTTCTGTGACTTTGATGGCATTTGAGAGAGCCCCGCTGCCCACACACAGCAGAGAATATTCAAGTTCAGGCTGTGATCTACCCAGTTCCGACTTTTTATCTCCGGCAAGGAATGCCACCGGTCCTGGGCACTGAGGGCTGTTGTTTACCTGTCGGTGAGCTAGGTTCTCAGGAGGCCGAAAGGAGTATGAAGTCAGCTCTGCCGTCGAGATGATGCAGGGAAGTGTGGGACACAGTCATGACCGTCTCTGCTAAAGCAGTGTGATCGGTACAGGGATGGACACGCTCTCTGATTATGTGGTGAGAGGAAGGATGCGTCCTTGGTGTCCCCTGAATAACCCTTTGGAATCTCTTTCCTGCGGACTCCGCTCGCTCTGTGTTGGCCAGGATTCTTAGCTGCTGGCCGCAGGCTCTGTCCGGTGGAGGGGGGCTTGCCGGGTTGTGTGTGTAGACCCGCAGGGCGCCCTGGGGGCCCAGTTTGCTGACGGACCGGTGGGGGTGGGGGGTGGGGAGACCCCTAGCCACAGTCTGCTCCCTTTCTGGCCCAGAGCCCGCCTTCACCAGTGCCCTCCTCCCGGGACCTGGGGGCCCGGAGACTGGACGCTGCTGCTTCCCCGGGGCCCCCGGTACCTGAGCCAGCCCTGAGCCCTGGTTCCAGGAGGTTCCTGCCGGGCTGGTTAACAGGACTCAAGAAGGCAACTCCGAAGGGATCTGGAATTGGTGATAAATGTTCCGGTCTTTGGAATCCAGAGAAACTCGCACTGCGTTGAAGTTGATTTTTGATGCTATCGATGTTGCCGAGAGAGTCCTGTTGGAGTATCTCACCCTTGTTAGTTTTCTCTTCCCAAGAGGGCTATGGGACGGAGGCAAGAGGGGCGCCTGGGGGGCTCAGTCCCTTGACCGTCCGACTTCAGCTCAGGTCGTGATCTCACGGTCTGTGAGCTCGAGCCCCGTGTTGGGCTCTGGGCTGACAGCTCGGAGCCTGGAGCCCGCTTCGGATTCTGTGTCTCCCTCTCTCTCTGCCCCTTCCCCACTCACATTCTGTCTTCGTCTCTGTCTCTCTCTCTCTCTCTCTCTCCCCCCAAAACAAAGAAACATTAACAAAAAAAAAAAAAAAAAAAGGGAAGCGAGAAGTCTTCCTGTGTGTTTCTGACATTCCTTATCATGGCGTTGGGAAAGAAATGCTCAATCCGTAGCTGATTTGATTCTGGGTTTTCTAGGCAATCCCTCTGCCTTCTAGGATTTGAACGTAGTCCTTGTGTTTCTTTGAGCAGGAGACCCTCAAGAGGACCGGTTCCGTTTTATCATCCCAAGGGCCTCTCTCTAGGTTACTGTTCCCAGTCAGCATTTAACAGGTGCTGTCAAGGGAGGAATCAGAGCAGGTCTCGGGCTGGGACGACCCCCTTCTGGAATGTAAAACGAGGCATAGGACAGTCTCCCAGAACCTGCGGGTTGAACAGAAACGTTCTACCTGAGATTTACTTAAGGTGGCACTTTGTACTGATCGGTAATTGGACGTGTTTGTGTTGCAGGCATGAAACAAAGCTTTCGGGTTGCCTGGGGGGTACAGGAGTGAGGATAGGCCAGCTACGGTATAGGGGTAAGCAAATGGCCGTGTCTTGGTGGATTAATTTGAGAAGGGGTTACTTCCTGTTCACTTAGAGCCTAGTTGACCTGCCTCCACCTTCTTGTTATGCCGCTTGGAGCACACGGCCTCTGAAGGCATCACGGGAGGGGAAGAGAGGGCCGGAGGATCACGTGGGATGCTTTGAAAGTCCAGATTCGGAACTGGCTTCACTACTTAATGCGCACCTCCCACTGACCGGCACTTAGAAGCGAGGCCTCCCTCTGACCGCAGGGTGGGGGGGGGCTGGAAAATGTAGAGCAGCACATGTCCCTACGCGTGGTGAGTACTCACAGTCTCTGCCGGAAGGGAGAAGGAAACATGCTGCTTCCTGTAAGGGAAGTTCTGCGGGTAAGCTGGCATCAGGCAAGGCTTGATCCAGGTGCGTGTGTGATGCCTCAAGGCCCTAGAGCCTCTCTGCTCCTCTTTGACTGTATTGCTTCTGTTCTTAGAGACACTGCCCCTCATTTAGGCAGGATGCTTCCCAGCTCAGAATTAAATCTTCTTACCCAAAATTCGCTAAAAAGAAAGAACATTTCCTTTCGCAGTTCCATCAAAGTTCTGGACCTGCTCTGGAGAGGCCACATTGCCCCATGAGCCTCCTTAGGCAGAGCCAGGAGTGGGAATGCACCCATATCAGCTGGTATGAGAATGGGGAGAGCATGATACGTATAATTTGGAATGCCGTTACTCAGAAAGGATCGTGGATGCTGCATGTTCACCGTAAGAGCGATATTCCACACGTACGGTCTTTGCAGTTTTAAACCTAAAATGAAAACGCTCACACGGTCTCCAATATTTAACCTTACGGGGAATTTTGGGTTCCTGCTCAGGTGACAGCTCTCCGTACAGAACTGTCCCCTCCCAGAGAAGTGACTCTGTATCCCTTCCAGTGTTTAAATGTGATGAAAGCTTGTTTCCAATGGTTGTAATTTTTCAGAGTCCTTAATTAGATGTAAAAACTATGCACAATAGGAATTACTGCCGTGATTAAATATTTGCATTATGTGCTGTTAAAAGCAGGCATCAAAACGCGCAATTGCTTGTTTTACAAGCATTCAATATTTTGAAATGTGAGGTCCCCGAAAGCCTGGGGAATTCTGTTGGAAGGGAGAGAAACCCACTCAGACGGTATCGTTTGCGTTTCCAGGGAGCAGCGGCGTGTTGGGAAGGGAACGGCGGTTTAGGGGTGGGGCCACACGCGTGGAGCTTAGCGAGTTCTGGGCGTCTGGTCCCAGTGCGTCACCAAGGGTGCGTTCTTCTTGATTTCTCTGCGGAGTTTGGGCCTGACGGCAGGGGCTCGGGTTTCTTCTGTAGTGACACAGTTTCCAAGGTGTTCTGAATTCTAGATAGCCTACTATTTAGGCTTTCGAAAGGAAAACGGCTTGTAGGGTGGGTCGGGGCCAAATGTCTCATTTTCACTATTCCACAGTAATTTTCCTGGAATTGTGTTGGTTGCGGTAAAGAGATTTTTGATAGGAAGGGGGCATTATCACTATTCTTGTACAATTTAATGTTTATTTATTTATGAGGCAGAGAGAGAGCATGAAGGGGGGAGGGTCAGAGAGAGAGAGACACAGAATTGGGAGCAGGCTCCAGGCTCCGAGCTGTCCGCACAGAGCCTGACATGGGGCTCGAACTGACGAACTGTGAGATCATGACCTGAGCCGAAGTCGGACGCTCCACTGACCGAGCCACCCAGGTGCCCCATATTCTTGTGCAATTTAAACTTAAACACAGGCCTCATGAATCTGAAGGAGGTAGAACAGAGAAACAGGGTGTGTCATGTCTTTACCAGATAGAAAAGAAAAAGCCCTCTCTTGCCTTGTGTACCTTATGTCCGGGGTGTGGCTCTGGGTGGACGGGAGTCAGGTCGAGACTGTGGTCCGCAGGTACGTCTCATGTGGCTGCCACAACGAATGTCTCGTCAGTATTTTGAAATCAGGAGATCTTCATAAAAATGTGGGTTTTTCTGCTCCCCTTGATGGATGTTTCTGCGTGGTGACAGGTGGCCCCAGCTACGCACGCAGCGGCTGTGGGGCCCACACCTGTCACCATTGTCCTGGGCTGGAAGTGCTGTTTTGTAGGACAGAGAACGACTTCTCTGTCCTCCGTGTCCACCAAAAGCGGGGAAACGAAATACAGACAGCCCACGTGTGTTGGATGTGATCTCCCCGGGCCCTGGCGGTGGGGGCACGAGCAGCTCGGGTGGTGTCAGTCCTCCCTTTCATTTACTCTGTTTGTTTGGAGCAGTGTGTCCTTGAAATAGGATGTATGCATGGGGGGAGCCTAAGGCAGAGACCTGGGAGGAGTTCATTGGGAGTGTTTGAAAGGTTACGAGTTCACAGATCCTTAACTTCTGCGTGCATTCGCTCGTTTATGTTTATTTTTTTATTTTATTGAGACAGTGCACGCAAGAGAGGGGCAGAGAGAGAGGGGGCGGAGAATCCAAAGCGGGCTCTGTGCTGTCGGCACAGAGCCTGATGTGGGGCTCAAACTCACAAACCGTGAGTTCATGACCTGAGCCAATGTGGGACGCTCAACCGACTGAGCTACCCAGGTGGCCCGTGCATTTGCTCTTAAATGTCATCTTTTTTTTTTTTTTTTTTTTTTTTTTTTTTTTTACTATAGTTGACACACAAGGTTTCCCTAGCTTCAGGTGTAGTATTCACTCTTTAACTTGATCTCTCCAAATTTACAGTTCGGCCTGTTATCTTCTGTGTCTGTCTGTCTACACCTCTCTCATTCACACACACACACACACACACACACACACACACACACACACACAGCTTTGACTGTAAGATAGAAAGGTTCTCCTCCATCTACGGTCTTAACTGTGATTCATTTCTTACGGGCATTAAAACCTCCACTGTCCCGCGAGTACAGTGAGACAATTCCTTTGGTCAAGACAGCAGAATACTCCCACCCCATATAGCGCATTAAGAGGTACATTTACAGGAGGAGAATTGCTTTTTGTTAAAAAAAGTTATGTATGGAAATGGGAGACATTTATGCTGTTTTGTGCCCCAGTCAAAATTGTAATAATGCCAACTTGAAGACCTTTTTGAGTACTGAGACTCTTACAGTGAGAAGAGACAAAAAAAAGTTTAAGTTCTGTGTGTATCCACATAGATTTTTTGTTGTAAAAAAGTACAGTGGGATAATGGATACATTATTTTCAAGAGTACGGTACGTTACATTAGGATAAAATTCTGTGAGGCAATAGAACGGAAATAGGAGTTCGGGAGAAAAGGGAACAACGGCACATTTCTGGTTGTTAATGGAGAGCTCTTCATGGATTTTATAAATGGATGGTGGTGGGTGTCAGGGCATTCTGTTATTTATATCCCAGTGGAGATATTTAAGAGAGTGATAAAACAGTTTAATCTTAAATGTCAAGTTTTACAACACACTAGAAACTTTATCCTTAGCAACTGTTGGAACGCTGATAAGAAACAATACGGATCATTTTTTATATGTGCGAGGGGGTACATCGTTTTAAAAGGTTTCTCGTAGGGATTTCGGGAGGAATCAGCCGTCCAGTGGTTCAGCATCCCGCGGCCCAAGCCACGCCGTGGACCGAGGACATCAGAATAGCCTGGGATCAGGGCACTGGCGGTTTTGAAGGGCCCCCCAAGTGATTCTGATGGGCAGTCGAGGCTGAGAGCCATGAGGCAAAGCCATCAAAGGAAGGCATCTGTTTTTGTGGACGAGAGGTAAAGCAGTGATTCTGAAACCTGGCTGCACATTAGAATCCCGTGAGAGGATATTTTTGGGGGGTTGTGTGTGTCCCGTTAATAAAGGTAAATTTGCATGGAGTACAGGTCACCTTTTTACGGCACACGTCTGTGAATTTTGGCAAATGCAGATCATCTTGTAACCGTCAGGATGCAGAGAGCATTTCCATCACCCCCAAGAGTCTTGTGCTCTCCCCGGCTGGTACCTCCTCCCGCCCTCATCCCCCGGCAGCCGCTGCTCTATAGTTGTGCCTTTTTCCAGAATGTTCTATAAACGGTGTCACACGCTGTGTAGCCTTTTGAGTTGGGCTCCTTTCACTTAGCACAACGCATTCGATCTTGTTCCCGGTGGTCGGATGTGTCGGGAGTTCACCTGTATCCCTTAGCGAGGAGCGTCCTACCGTATGGCAGACCAGAGTTTGTTTTTCCGTTTGCCAGACAAAAGACGCCCAATTTGCTGGTAGTTTTGGCCAGCGTGAGTAAATCCGCTACAGGTATTTGTGGGCAAGTGTTGGTGTGAATGTCCGTGTCCACTGCCTTGCGGGTACACGCTTGAGGGTAAGACGGCTGGGCAACGTGCTGAGTGTGTGGCTCACAGAGTAAGAAACTCTCAAGCTGTTTTTGCAACGTGGTTGAACGGTTGGCGTCTGTAACGGGGACGTGTCACCTTCCAGCTGCTCCACACCCTTGCCAACACTTGATATTTTCACGCTGCAATTTTACGTCAGCTCTTCTAACACGTGTGTAATGATATCCCGTAATTTCCCTGATTGCTAATGATGTTGAACGGTTTTTAGTGGCTTTTTTGCCATCTGTGTATCTTCTTTGGTAAAGTATCTTCAAATCCTTTGCTGTTTTAAAACAGGAAACTAGGGGCGCCTGGGTGGCTCGGTCGGTTGAGCTCTGACTTCGGCTCAGGTCATGATCTCACGGTTCGTGGGTTCGAGCCTCACATCAGTCTCTGTGCTGACAGCTCGGAGCCTGGAGCCTGCTTCGGATTCTGTGTCTCTCTCTTTCTCTCTGCCCCTCCGCTGCACATGCTGTCTCTGTCTCTCAAAAAATGAGTAAGCGTTAAAAAAAAAAAAAAAAAAATTAAAAAACCAGGCAACTAATGTGGGCTGTCTGGCTCCGTTTGGAGAATTATTTGTGTCGCCTGGATATGTGTCTCTTACCACATATGTGATTTGAACATCGTTTCTCCTTGGTCTGCGATGTGTCATTTCTTCCTGGTAACCGGCCTTTGGCAGAGCGGATTTCTTTATTTTGATGAGGTCCGAGTTCCCTTTGTCTTTTATGGAATTGCTTTTCTTTTCCTATCTTAGAAATATTTGCCAAATGAAAGGTCACAAAGCATGTTCTCCTGGAAATGTAATAGTTTTGGGTTGTACACTGAGGTCCATGATCCATTTTGGGTCAACTTTTAGGGTTTTTTTTGCACGCAAATGCCCGATTGTTCTGGCATAATACGTTGTAAAGACTTATTTCTCTCTTAAATCAGCTGTTTTTTTGTGAAGACCCTTCGACCTTATGTGGTAGGCATGTTCCGGACTGTCGGTTTTGTCCCCTGACCCACACGTCTGTTCCTTCACTGAGACCCCCCCCTCCCCCCGCCCCAACCCCCCGCCCCCGCGATCTCCATGGCTGTTCTTTATAATGAATCATGAAATCAGGCAATGTGAATCCTCCAGTTCGGTTCTTTGTTAAAAACGCTTTGGATGTTCTAGTTTCTTTGATCTGCAGTTTACATTTTGGAACTAACTTGTCAATTTCTTTAAAAAAAAAAGAAAGAAACTGCTGGGATTTTAATTGGGATTGCATCGACTAAGCAGAAGATACACCTTTGTCATAATGAGAACTCCCACCTTAACAACCAACCCTCTGATCCATGAGCATGGTACATCTGATGGTGTATTTAGGTTTTCTTTGGTTTTTTCTCGTCACTGTGCTATCGTTTTCAGCATACAGATGCTGTACATGACTTTTAGATTTATGCCGGAGTGTTCCATGTTCTTGGGGAGCTGTTGTGAATGGTATTCTTTTTTAAGATTTGAATTCACGGTCTTTATTGCAATTATATAGGAACACCTAATTTTGTATATTGATTTTATTGATTTTCGTATATTGATCTTGTGTCCCAAACTCATTTATTTTTGGTTTTGTTTTCTGGTAGACTCTTGGGCATATTTTGCATGGTCAGCCATGCCATTTGTGAATATGGTTTTACGGCCCCGTTTTCCATCTGTAGGACTCCCCCCACCCCGCCCTGTTCCCTCTGCACAACCCCCAGGATAATGTGGAGTAAGAGTGGGAATACCTCCCATCCTTGCCCCGTTCCCAATAGCACGCCTTTAACCGTGATGTTGGAGGTTTCATGTGGATGATTTGTATGAAGATGAAGAAGTTTTGCTCTGTTTCTTGTGCGTTGAAAGGTTTTATCATAAATGGAGTTTGAACTTTGCCTGACCCTTCTGTTGTGTCCGTTCCATTGTCCTGTGGTTTTTGTTCATAGTGTAGATTACGTCGATGTTCAGATATTGAATCACCTGTATTCCTTGCACCAACCCAACTTAGTCGTGGTATAATTCTTTTTATGTGTTGCTGTCTTGGATTTTCTAATATTGAGGGTTTTTGTGTCTAAGCTCTTTTTTTACAGTTTTTTAAAAAAATGTCTTTGACTAGTTTTTGTGTCAGAGTCATCCTGGTGTTGTAGAATGAGACATGGAATGTTCCCTCCTGTTCTGTTTTCTGGGCAAGACTGTATGCATTCAATGTAGTGCTTCTTAAAATGTCCAGTTTAAGTCGTCTGGTGAAACTGCCTGGGTCTGGAGGTTTTTTCTTTCCGAAACTTTTACATTGCAAATTTAAAATGTTTTAGGACTATTTACATCATTTAATGGTTTTAGGACTATTCACATTACCTGTTTTATATGGAGTGGGTTTTGGTAGTATATGTTTTTTTGATGAATTGGTCCATTGTATCTAAATTATCATATTTATGGGAATAATGTTCATAATATTGCTTTATCTGCCTTTTCCTAACTGTGAGATCTGTAGTGATGTCCTCTATTTCATTCCTGCAATTAGCGGTTTGTTTCTTTTCTCTGTTCTTGATCAGTCTGGGTAGAGGTTTATGAATTTTATGTGTCTTTTTAAAGAGCCTGCTTTCACTTGTCATTTGTTTTTCTTTTTTCCCCATTTTTATTGATTTCTAGTCTTATTTTTATTATTTCATTTTGTGGCTTTGGTTTTAATACTTTTCTTCTTTTTTTAAAAAAAAGTTTTATAATGTTTATATATTTCTGAGTCAGAGACAGAGCATGAGCAGGGGAGGGGCAGAGAGAGAGGGAGACACAGAATCTGAAGCAGCTCCAGGCTCCGAGCTGTCAGCACAGAGCCTGACGGTGGGCTCGAACTCATAAACCGTGAGATCTGAGAGGAAGCTGGTCGCTCAACTGACTGAGCCACCCAGGCACCCCAATACTTTTCTTCTTTTTTAAAATCTAATATCTTCACAGGGAGGCTTAGATCATTTTCTGAGACATTTCATCTTTTTCTGATAAAAGCACCTAATGCTATACATTTTCCCCCAAGTGCTGTTTAAGCTCTGTCCCTCAAACTTTATTTTCATGTAATGTACAATTATTTCTCCTGATTTCTCTTGGGATTTCCTTTTGACCCATGTGTTATTTAGATATTTGTTGTTTATGTCTGAAATATTTGAGGATTTCATGAATACCTTTTTTTTTTCTTATATGAAATTTATTGTCAAATTGGTTTCCATACAACACCCAGTGCTCATCCCAGCGGGTGCCCTCCTCAATGCCCATCATCCACCCTTCCCTCCCTCCCACTCCCCATCAACCCTCAGTTTGTTCTCAGTTTTTTAAGAGTGACTTATGGTTTGCTTCCCTCCCTCTCTAACCTTTTTTTTCCTTCCCCTCCCCCATGGACTTCTGTTAAGTTTCTCAGGATCCACATAAGAGTGAAACACGAATACCTTTCTGTTACTGATTTCTAGTTTAATCCCAATTTGGTCATAGATCAGACCTTGTAGGAAGTCAGTTTGTTTATATGTTCGAGTATTTTTTATGTTCCAGAAATGCTCCTTACCTTAAAAAAATTTGTTTTTAATCTTCATTTATTTTTGAGAGAGAGACAGAGCACAAGTGGGGGAGAGGCAGAGAGAGAGAGAGGGAGACACAGAATCTGAAGCAGGCTCCAGGCTCCGAGCTGTCAGCACAGAGCACGATGCGGGGCTCGAACCCACAAACCGCGAGATCATGACCTGAGCCAAAGTCGGACGCTTAACCCACTGAGCCACCCAGGCGCCCCTGTGCTCCTTACATTTTAAAAGGAATATTGTATTATTGCTTTTGTTGAGTGGAGTGCCCTGTAGCTGTCAGTTAAATTACTCAGTTGATAGTGTCCTCCAAATATTCTAAATTCTGAGTGATTTTCTGTTCCTTTCGTAACTAAGAGGGGAGTGTTGACCTCCCCAAATATAATTTTGGATTTTTCTGTTTCTCTTTTGGTTCTGCAAGTTTTTGCTTTATATATTTTTGAAGTCCTTTTGTTAAATGCAAACACATTTAGGATTGCTATGTATGGTAGGTGGATTGGCCCCTTTACAAACATGTAATACCTCTCCTCCCACAATATTATGGCTTATTTTTTTCTCATCTTAATAGAGTTACTTCTATTCTTTTGTTACTGTTTGCCTGGTATAGTTACCTATGTTTTCCCCATCCTTTTTTTTTAAGTAGTTGATGTATTTATATTTATAGTATATTTTCTATAGATAGCATATGACTGGGTGTTGCTTTTATATCCACTACAATAATCGTTTTTTTTAATGTTTATTTATTTATTTTGAGAGAGAGAGAGAGAGCATGAGCATGAGCGGGGGTGGGGGGGGGCAGAGAGAAAGGGAGAGAGAAAGAATCCCAAGCCAGCTCTGCACTGTCAGCACGGAACCCCATGAGGGGCTCTAACTCGCGAACTGTGAGATCATGACCTGAGCTGAAATCAAGGGTCAGATGCTTTATCGACTGAGCCACCCAGGTGCCCCAGCAATCTTTGGTTTTTAATTTGGTGTTTAGACGATTTATATGTCATAAAATTATGTAACTTTATATATATATTTGGGTTAAAATGTACCATCGTTTCAGTTGTGTGTTGTTTGTTCTTTTTTGTGTGTGTGTGTGTGCCCCCACCTTGCCTACTTTTCAGTTAATGGAATATTGTTTACAGTTGTATTTTATCTTGAGTGTTAGGTTATTATTTATACCTTTAAAAAATCACGGTGGTAGCTGCCCTAGGGTTTTCAGTATGGACCTCTATCACAATCTAATTTACAAGCAGTATTTCACGACCTAACATGCGGCATGAAAACCTTGCAACGGTAAATTTCCAATTTCTCTCTCTTCCTGTTCGTTTTATTAGTGTCCTTTATTTTATTTTTAGACATGGTAAAAGCCCACGCGATGTTGTTATGATTTTTGCTTTCTACAGTCAATTATCTTTTATAGCAATTGAAAATAAGAGAAAATTGGATTTTATATCTGCTTTGACTTTAACCATTTTCAGGAGTCTCCATTTCTTTGTGTCGATCCCCGTCCCTGCCTGGTAATGTGTTCTGTCTCTCTGAAGAACTGCCTTTGCCCTCTCTTGTCTTAGAGGTCTCATGGCAATGTAGCCCTAGCTTTTACTTTTTTGGGGACATTTTTATCTCCTGAAAATATGTTCTTTATTTACAGATGTTGCTTTATCGTCTCCAGGCCCCTGTGGCTTCCGAGAGGAAGTCCGCTGAAATCCTCATCTTGGTTCTTCTGTGTGTAATGTGTCTCTTCGGCTGCCATCAAAATCTTATTTTATTTTTCTTGGCTGTTTGGAGATGACGGGTCAACATATGCTCTTTCTCATTTATTTTCACCGTTTGAGATTCTTTGAGCCTCTTGATGTGCGGTTTGATGTCTTTCGTTATTCTGGGTAAGTTGGCACTCATTTCTGTTTCCGCCCTCTCTTCCCCTTGGGATTCCAGTTCGGGTCGGGCCGCCTCTTGCATAGCGTCCCGCGGTCCAGGATGCTCTGCTTCCCTCTTGCACAGATTCAGGGGCAGTGATTTCTGTTGACCTGTTTTCCTAACACGGATGCTTCCCTTGGCGCTTTTCAGGTCCACGAGTAAGCCCACTGATGATTCCCCATCTGTGTGAGGTTTTTGTTACGTTATGATTGCTCGTGTTTCCGTCTGGCATTTTCTTAGATCCGCGTCTTTGCCGGAACCCCCCACCCCCATCTGGCCACGAGGCTGTCCACCAGCCTCGGCCTGTGGGGCACCTGGAGTCTCTTCCTCTGGCTCCGGCACAGGTGAGGTCTCGTCTTCTTGAAGGACGTTTACTTCCTGACGTTCAGGTCCCTGGTGAGTTATGTTATGGATCCCCGCGGGGGTCCAACCCGGAAGACAGAAAGCACGTCAGATCCTTTCTGCGAGGACACTTCAGTGCAAGAGGTGAGGAGAGGCCGACAGCAGGCGGGGGCAGGCGTGACAGATTCCCTGCAGCAGGAGCTGTGCCGTCTTGAGGTGAAGGGACAAGGGGAGGAGCCTGGGCTCCCCCGGTCCAGTTTCCTGGACAGGTGTTTGCTGCTGGGGCTCCCAAGGAAAAAGATACAGCTGCCTTCCTAGAAGCCCCCCAGACACCGCGTATGGGGCCGAAGTCCTGACCCCTCTCCCGTCCTCCATGAGGCCCGCTGACCTGGGAGCCAGGATGTGCCTGCAGGGCCGGATGGAACAAGAGGACTGTTGGGAAATGCTCACAGGTGGCAACCAGCCATCTCCCAGAGACCTCGAGTGTAGCCACCTGATTAAGCAAAGCTAATTTTGTTACCTGTTGCAGTAAGGAGAAATCTGTAGAGACTCTCGGTAGTATCCCAGGACACTCCAGGTCAGGTGTGGAGGTAGAGGACTTGGGGGTCTGCGCCCAGCTGACTGAAGGCGAGGCCGTGCGGGCATCGCGGGCACACGGGAGCGAGAGGCTTGAGGATCCTGTGCCACCGCAGTTAGGGGCTGAGCGAGCCGTGCGGCCAGGCGAGCCTTTGTCGTTCTGGGAAGGGGGGGGGGAGCTCTTTGCCCCCATGAGCAATCTCTTGTTCGCATAAATCAGTTTTCGGGCGACTTCCTGAAGCAGACAGGGAGGTTATTTATTATTTCACGGCCTTGTCTACCCAGGCGGGCACTTCCTGGCACGGACTGTAAAGGCGCTTTGATACAGACGGTGGTAGTTTTGAGCCTTCTTGCTTGAGTGTCTGGACGCAGATGGCCCCCGTCCCTAGGGCACAGCGGACAGAAGCCGACCTCAGTGTGTGGAAGGGATGCCGGCGTCCCTTCGTCATCCCGGGGCTGAGGATACAGGCGGCCCCGCGCGTGTAGGTTTCAGCGCGTGGTTGGGCCCGGGACGTCAGGCCCGCGAACTCCGGCCCGGAGAAGCGGCGGCTACCCCTGTGCCGAGTCACAGACGCCAGGAGTCAGCTTTCCGGAACAGGCTGCCTTCACGGCCCGAACAGCGCCGTGGGGAGGCTGCGCGACGAGGCCTTGGGTGGTGGCCGCGCGCACGTGTGTGCGTGTGGCGCGTGCGCATGCGCGGGGGCAGGTCGCGTTAGGCTGCCGCCCTGGAGTCGCTCGGCCTGCTCTTTGAGCCGTGTCCGTCTGCGGGCCGAGGGTAGGAGACACGTGAAGGAGGCTGGCTCTCCGTGACCTTATTTGCCCTACGCGTTTGAGGGTGTCTCTCAGCGGAGCAAATCCCTCCCTCCGCTGGCAGGTGCCTCGGAGCGTCAGCCCTTGACCGGCCGGATCCGCGGGGCCGACGTGCGCACAGGAAACGGCTGGCATTTCGGAGAGGGCACAGAAACGTCTCTGCGGGTCTGGCTCCCCGGACGCGTGTGCCCCCTAGCCGTGGCGAACGGTCTTGGTTCCGTCTCAGCCCTGGAAAGGAGGACGGTATTTTGTATTCCTTCCTGAAGGGGTCGGAAGGAGCCGGTTTCTTCACAAAGCCGTGCCTCCCTCACCCTGGACTCAGGGGGGAGCCCACTGTCATCGTGGGGGGTGTCAGCCGTGTGTGCGCACACGCCTTCCGTTCCCAGGTCTCCTATAGCATCTTGGTTCTCTTGGGGAGAGGACACCCCTTCTCTGGGTCAGTGTGTACAGTGAGGGCAGGCTGAGCCCACCTCTGGTGGCAGAGGTGGGTACGTGGCCCAGCGATGAGGCGGTCACCGCGGCCCGTCCTCCTGGCCCAGTGGCTGGTCAAGGATCGGTACCCGATCCCATTCCAGGAAAAGAGAGGCAGGCTTATGACTTTTGGTGGAAACCGTGGAAAAGATAAGTTCACTCTTTGTGGGGATGAGTTCACCCGTGAGCATCGGGTGTGCTGGGGCTGCTGGAAGTCACCTCGCCGAGTGCAGTCAAAGATGTAGGGAGAGGCCAAGCATGGTGGTGGTATTTGAGGCTTGATCCAGCCGTGCCTGAAGCTCAAGTTTCAGTTACATGAGCCAGTAAAGCCTTTCTGTTTTCTTCTTTAAGCTGATTTTATCTAGGTTTTTCTCAGTCACTGCTGGAAGAATCCTGACTAATATAGTCACCAAAGGAAGAGAGTGATGGCCATGGAAATAGTCATGAGAAGTGACAGCCAAGCACATAAAGCCCCAGCCAGTATTTCCACTGAACTTCAAAACAAGCCTCTAAGTGAAGAACTCTTGCTGAATTGGCAACAAAGAGGTGTTTACTCTTCCTCTGGACTGTGCTAGCATCATTAAAACGTTGGAAGTCCTGTTTTAAAGGGTAGAATTTAGTGATCGGGATGCTAACAGCTGAGTTTACATCACCAAATAACTGTGTTTGGGATGCAATGAATGCTTCTTGGCACACTGCCTGCTTTTTAGTCGTGAGAATCCACACACGATATCACGGACCCCACTTAAAGTTGATTTGCTCGTGCTTTTATGCATTTGTCTACTTTCCGGAGCGCCGTGGTGGGCCGTCTGAGACCAGGGGCTGTGTTTATTTTGGGCCTCTGAAACGTAGTGTCGGCATTTTAACAATGCTGAGAACATAGCCTGAAGAAGGCCTTCAGAGCTCTCGTAAATAATGAATGAATGAGTGAATACGGCAGTGTTGATTAATTTGGAAATCTCCGGGCCAGAGTGAACAAAATGGCAGCTGGCAGGTCAGACGTGGCCTCTGGACGTGTCATCTTCGATCACTAGAATGTTGCCATTGTTTTCGGAATTGAATTGCCAGCATCTCAAATCAGAAGAATTAACATGAATGTGGATTTCCGGTGTCTCTCGAGAGCCGGCAGTCCTCGCTGGGCTGCCGTTCCCACGGGCCCTCCTCTCTGGTGCCTCGTGGCTGCTGTGGCTTCTAGTGACACGCTCACCTTCCGTTTGCCCACCAAGCCAGCCCCACTCATTCTGATGTTTGTCCCCCACGCAATGCAGAGCCAAGCCTTGGAGCGGGTAAGATGCCTGTGCCTGTCCTGAGCTGTGCCCACCCACCCGCTGAGGTTCATGTGTTGTCCCTGGAACGTTTGTCCTAATTTGGATCTAGGGGCTTTCCTAAGTATCAGTCAGGACAGCACAGGTTTGTCACCTTTTGAGTCTGTTATTACATGGAAGGAAAAGAGGTTAAAAAAAAAAATGGGAGACGAGAAGCAGAAGAAACGCCCAACAGAGCAATCCAAATTCTGATATGATTCGAGACTCCCATCAAATAAATCACTGCTTCCAGTGCATGTGCACACACATAATGAGCCTTTAAGGTCTCATTTGTAAGCAATTTAGATGTTTGCTTTTGTGGGAGGCCCTTTGGGAACAGTGAGGTAAGGCCAGATAGTTCTCCTGGTGCTTCCTCTGCTGTGACTTCATCCATCCATCCGTCCATCCATCCATCCATTCATTCTTGCATCTATCTATTCATCCATCCATCCATCCATCCATTCTTCCATCTGTCTATCCATCCATCCAACCATCCATCCATTCATTCTTCCATCTGTCTATCCATCCATCCAACCATCCATCCATTCATTCTTCCATCTGTCTATCCATCCATCCAACCATCCATCCATTCTTCCATCTGTCCATCCATCCATCCATCCATCCATCCATCCAACCATCCATCCATTCATTCTTCCATCTGTCCATCCATCCATCCATCCATCCATCCTTCCATCCGTCTATTCATCGGTCCATCCATCCATCCATCCTATATTTGGAGGCACCTGTGGTGTGCAGGGCACCATACTGAATAGGAGGACAGAAGTGTCTGCCCACACGGAGGTTATGTTCTAGTGTGGAGGCAGATGACAGAAAACTGGTAAGTAGAATCATTCCAGAAATGCTACGTGCTGGAAAGGAAATACTACTGAGTGTCTGGAGTGAGGGGTGGTGTTTGGATGACGTCAGGGAAGCCATCTCTGTGGAGGAGGTATTTGGGTAGCAGACACCTGTTCTGTGTCTGGATTCATAGGTTGAAACCCAACCCCATGTGAAGGTATCAGGAGGCGAGGCCTTTGGAGGTGACTGGGATTTGATGAGAAGGCAGAGCCTCCGTGAATGGGATTAACTCTCCTTTGAGTCAGGCGGGCTTGCTTCCTATGTGTGCTCTCTGCCCTGTGCCCTGTGCCCAGGAAGCGGGGCCTCCCCACGGTTCGACTGTGCCAGTGCCCTGATCTCGGGGTTTCCAGCCTCTGGAAGTGGAAGAGATAAATTTATGTTGTCTGTAAGCCCCCAGTCTGCGGACTGTGTTATGGTGGCCCGGAAAGATTGACCCAGAGGCACTTGAGGATTACTTGGGACCAGAACTTTCTAGGGGTCCAAGTAAAGACCCTGAGCACAGATAACGCTGGCGTGCTTACTTCAGACTTGGTGGTACTTACCATTGCCGTCGTGGTTGATCATCTGTTGTTGAAAAGCCAAAGCAGCCAGACGACGAATACTCAAAATGTCCCGGCCCCTGTTCCAGTAAAACTTTATTCATAAACACTAACAGTGCCATTTCACGTGCTTTTCACATGTCATGAAATACTCTTTCATAGATTTTTTTTGGAGTCATTTAAAGATGGGAAACCATATTCACTTTGTGGGCTATACGGAAGCAGATGGCCGTCTGGCTGGATCTGGGCCAGGAGCCGTAGTTTTCTGACTTGTGTTGTGTGTTTGGCCTGTCGCAAATGACGAGGGCCACAGGCGGTGGAATCTGAGACGTGGGTAGGAAGCTGGCTTGTGGCGTGGATCGTGGATCGAGGGGAAGCCAATGGCGGGTTTGAAAAAGCAGAGTAACCTGTGTGATCCGATTTACATTACAAAAACGTAACGGGCTCATCCATCCTCAGTTCTGGGTGGGATACTTCTCTTTTGCAAATTATGTGAAATTCACCCTCAGAGCCCCCCTTTTTCTCACCCACGAAAAGGAACACAAAAGAGTACATTGTTGCTTTTGTGGAGTCAGGTCTGCGTGGGTTTCGTTTCTTCGGTCTTGTGGTAAAAAGAGGTGGTTGGGACAGGGTGGGAAGGAGTCACAACGAGGCGGACCCGTCTTTGAGCTGGGTTCACGCTGGCTCGGCGTCGAGCCACGGAAGCCGGTCAGCAAAGAGCCTGGGACTTAAAAAAAAAAATTCTGTTGCTGAGATTTCCTGCTGCTTTTGACAAGTCAGCTTAAATTCCTATTGTTTGTTTTTATAATAACGTAGGCGACAGCAGTCTGGTTGTCTCTTAATTGTCCTCGTTTCTGCCCACATTTGCGCTGCAGCGAATCAGCGAGATGGTGGGATAATGGCAATCAAAGCAACCTCTTTCCTCGTGTCGTGCGGTCCCCCTTCCGCTGGTTAATCACAATCAGAGGACCGCATCTGCTCTGAGCCCCTCTCCCATCAGATGCCGGGACGAGACGGAGATTTGAAATTTGAGGGCCGTCTCTGCTGCCTGTGTCTGATGCAGTGACTTCGGGGTGGCACCCGGCCGGACAGCAACTCCTGGCCACTGCGCAGCTCTGGGACTCCCCGGCATGCCCCCCCCCCCCAGGTTGTAATGGGGCCGCCAGGGGCCGGCTTGCACGGTTCTGTGCACGGGAACGGGACTCCGGTTTTCACCGGAGACCTGCCTGCCTTGTTGTGGACGAAGGAACGTCCGTGAATGCGCAAGCCCAGCTTTCTGGTGTTGACCGAGAGGCTCCCGGGTCTCTCTGTTCACCTGCACGCGTGGCGGAGGAGGTGCGTGATGTCCAGTCCATGTTTGGTTCGAGCCTGCTAAGTCTTGCCCAAGATACACCTTTCATTAATGAATTTGTTGATGTGATGGAAATGACCTTACCCGTCCAAGCATGCACAGTCCCGACATCCTGCTCAGCACTTAACCCAGAAACTTCCCTTGGAGACTAGTCCCCGTGGACTCAGAGGTGTTTGAACGTGGTGAACGAGCTTTCCCGGATGAGGTAGCCGATTGGGCTCCTAGGTGGACGCTCGTTTTCTTCTGCGGGTGGAGCAGATTTGACCTTTACGGCTCCTAGATTAAGAGGGAGTTAAGTGTGTAAGTTACTGCGCAGTCGGATGAGAAGTCTTTGAACGTCTCACGAACTCGCTAATGCTGAGGCGATCATACCGAGGTTGGGGGCCCTGAGCGGGGTAGGGAGGTGGGGGTCCTGAATGTTAGTCTGGACATCAAGACGGCCCTTTGATCAGAGAGGTCACGTGCTTCGTGCCAGAAACATCTTCCGTCTTTCCACTTCCTGTACAAACTGGATTAGGCCTCTGATCTCCTACTTTTGCTCGGGGAGGTTTTCTCCTATCGGAGAAAAGAGCCGGGATATTAAAGCAGCCTCCGTGCTTGGGAGGGATTTAATCCTATCTCTGGAGCCTCTGTTGCCACCGAGAAGTCACCCAGTTTAGAAAGCGATGGTCTTTGATTGCAGTTGCTGGAGGGAGGTTGGCAGGACGAACGCAGGTGGCACCGAAGGGTTTGATAACCTCCAGGAGCCCGCATCTTTGTCTGAGTCAAGGCTGTGAATTAAGGAAGGCAGGTCCTCGGTGAACGTAGACCCACACGGATGTGGATCAGAAGCAGCATTTCTGATCCGTCCCTTCCCCTCTGCTGGCTGGGCTGGAACAGAAGGCCCCCCCCCCCCCCCAGTGGAGGGGCCGGGGGTTTAGCGGGGATCCCAGAGACCGGCCATGAGCCGCCTGACAGCCTCTAAACACGGGTTTTTGGTCCAAACGCTGGAACCAGAGTGCTTCCCACACCTGCAGGGCTGATTTCCAGCTGCTGAGAGTTTGACAGTGGACGTGCAAAGGGCCTGGAGATTTCACAGCTGACCCCAGCTACACAGGAGAGGGCCAGTAGTAGCACCTTTGTGAGTTGCCTCTGCCTGTGGGGAGAATTCAGGTGACTCACTGGGATGCTTGGGAGAGAACCCCCCCCCCCAAAACTGGCCGGCGGAGGGGGGGTTTCTTGACTTCCCTCGCTGCGTGGGGGGGCACTCTGCCTTCGGCCCGGGGGACACAGAGGGTGCAGATGCTGCCGCTGGGACCCGTCTCTTTGGCGTCGTGGCTCTGCCCGATCTCATGGCGGCTTCATTCTCGGGCAGACCTGTCCCCAGGAGAGCAGGGTGAGTGTTAACAGCTCCAGTCTCGCTTCCCGTCTGCCGAGCTGCTCAGCAGCAAGAAAGAGGGGCTTCTTTGTCTCGAGGGTTTCCAGAAAGTTCCAGACTAGACTCCCATTGCTTCCGGGCAGGCTCACCTCCACCTAACCACCGGTTACTTCCATGACTCACTGATTGCCTGTGGCCTGAGGATCCAGGGGAGGCAGGACTTGGAGAACGAGGGCAGATTCCCGCTTCTCCTGGGCCCCCGGCTGCTTCCCAGTGTGGTGCGTGAGTGTCGTAGGCCAGGATTTGGGGGTGCTAGCCTTGCGGCCAGCAGACCGCTTCCGGCTGCCCTCTGTGGGTGTTTATGTAGACAGCGGTGCTGGTGTTGTTTCTGACACGAGCTGGGGTGGGGGGGGGCCCTGCAGTTTGGTTCAGCCCCGACAGTGACGGCCCCGAGTGGGCCTCAGACCCCACGGGCTGACGTCACAGCCCTTGAACTGCGACGGCAGCTTCCCAGGCCCAGCACACGACTGCCCTCGTTCCAGCTGCCCGCACTTCTGTCCAGCGTGTCTATGAAGCCCGTGTTCCCATGAGCCCCTCACAGTTGTCATGGCTTCTGTAGGACTCACAGAACTCACTGGAAAACCATACTTACGATGACAGTTTCATTATAAAGCGTATGAGTCAGGAACAGTGAGGGGAGGAGACACATAGGGAAGGTCTGGGGGTGGGCGCGGAGCTTTTTGTGGAATCTGGGCACCCCCCCAACCCCCCACAGGGATGTGTTCGCCGGGCAGGTGAGCGTCAGGGTGCAGGGTTTCATGTGGGGTTCCGATACGTGGGCACGGCTGGTTAAAATCATGGTCCTGCTTCCCAAGGCTGGGGCTGTGTGGTCTCTGTGCCGTGGCCGCTCCCTCCTGTCAGTCACCCCCTTAGCGTCAACTCCGGTGCGGTGGAAAGGGGTTCGTTATGATCCCAGACGCTTGTCACTGAGGAAACTCCAAGGGTTCTGAAGCGGGTCCGGTGTTCATTCTATCCGGTGTGGGTGTGGGCGCGGGCGTGGAGACACAGGTGTGGACGGAGAGCCGTGCGTTGCCTATAGCGTGTGGGACCGTTAATCGTGAAACACACCCGCTTCTCATGCACATCTCTGCAGGTAGCGCACAGCCCAAGAAGGACGTCAAGGTCATTGCTTTTCACTCAGATGCAAAAGGATTTTCATGCCCAGACATTGAAAAACAAGGACTTTTTCTTGGCTGCTGTTATAATTCGATGCATAAAATTAGGCTGAGAAACACAACAGGTGCCCGGCAGCGTGGTCCCTTCTGACCGGGCATTTGAACTGCTTCGTTCCCCGCGAAGGAGGTGCTTGGTCTAAAGTCGACAAACCCAGATATCTCTGGGCACCAGGAGGCGCCTTCGTATGGAGTCCGCTTGGCGTAAGGGGTGTGTGGGGAGGGGGGTGTCCCGCCTAAAGACGTTTACATTAAAAGACAAACAGAACCCAAGGTGTAACACTGGCAGCCCGGAAAGTGGTTCTGGGGGCTGTGGGTGGCGAGGCGTGGCCAGTGTCGCTGCCCCGGGGCCCAGAGCCCTGCAAGCCTGGATCTTTGACGCGAAGCTGGTGTTACTCTGTCGCGGGACGGCCCCTGCCCTGCTCTTTGCCTTTCGGTGGCCGGACGGGCCCTTCTGGACTCTCTTCCTCTGCCGGAAGACAGAACGGGGCACACCTGCTGTATCCACGGCTGCCGGAGGAGTGAATGACCTTCCGGAAGCTCAGCCCCGGAAGGGCCGGCCTGCAGCCCTGCCTGGGTGTCACAGCCATACGGCTGGCACCTGCTGTGGGCGGGTGAGCCCGGATGCATTCACCGCGTGGAATCCTGCCCGTGGACGGAGTGTGTCTCGACCACGGGGGCTGGAGGAGGGCCTTGCTCATGCTTGGATCTTCCGGGAGGTTCTGCTGGAGGCTCCGAGGTGGCTTTTCGTTGCGCACGTAGGGTGTACCCGCGTTAATCCAAAAAGGAAGTTGTTTGCTTGAAGTGAATACACACTTCTCAAAACATTCGAAGTCAATTTCTTTGGTGTGTAATTTGCATACAATAAAGTGCGCCCCCTTTAAGTGGATAGTTAGTGGGGTTTTTTTTTGTTTGTTTGTTTGCTTGTTTTTACTAATGGGTGCACGTCAGTGTTGTTAGTCGAGACGGAGAACATTTCCGTCACCCCAGAAACTACCTTCTGCCCGCTTGACGTCAGCCCCACCCTGTCCCTGGTGCCTCATTATTTCTGTTTCCCCTGCAGCCCCTGCCGCTGTGGACCGTACCTTTTAGACCCCAGGCCTGTTGACTGGAACCTCAACAGCGTGAGAGGAAAACGAGCCCAAGCCCTGCTAACGGCGGCTCAGTTGTTGGGGCACCCCGCCTGTAGTGACGGGGCACCCCGGTCCGGAAGGAAAGTAAGCGTGAGACCACGAGGGGGCTCAGGCTCCTGACCCCGCTGGCCGCGTGCCCGCGGGCCACGCTGCCCCTGCGTCCCTCTGTCTGCCGAGTGGAAATGATAGAGCACCCGCCTCCGTGGTATTGGGAGAAGTGAGTGAGGGCAGCCCGGAGGTGGGGGGCGCTTCAGAGCTGCGCCCCGCACAGAGGAGGCCCCACAGCCCCGTCAGTTGTGACCGGCTCCGGGCATCTGTGTGTCCGGCTGGTGGCTTCTGCTCCCACGTCACTCGGCAGCCGGATGATGAGAGAAAATGCAGGCCAGACCCCCGCACTTAGCGCAGGGCCGGAGTCCCTCCGCGCCCGTGACTGCAAGACGCGGTCTCACCCCTGCTTCTGCTCCTTGGGCTCCCCTCCTGCGAGGTGGGGGGGGGGGTGCTGGCTGCTGTGGTTCGTGGGGGCACGGTCACCCGGAAAGGACGAAAAAGAATGTTATGCTCTCCTTCCTGCCCCCCGCCCCCAGCCCAGACGCCGCCACAGTGGCACTTTATGTATTAAAATACGCTGGGCCCACAGCACTTCCTTTTTCCCTGGGGAAGGCCAGAGTCTACACCAACCCCAGAGGTTTTGGATTCTTGTTTTCTGTCGGCCCTTCGAAGGCGGTGCCAGCAATCTTGCTTGAGTTGGGGATGTGTCAGGGCTGCTCTAGCGAGCTCAGAATACCGGAGAAGAAAAGCCTTCGCTGTCAAGTGGAGAAATGAAGCTGTGTAAAAGGAGCCTTCCTTTTACCAAAGACCAGACCAACGGGTTCCTGAAAATACTGGGTTCCCCACGTCGGTGTGAAATGGTACACACGCCCGCCCGAGTCTCGGCAGGAGGCGGGCGCCCGCCCTCCAGTCCCTGGGGAAGGCCGTGGCTTCGCCCCCGGGCACCTGCTCCCTTCTGTTCCCCGCGGGTCCGTGGTCCATTCCTCACTGTTGTGTAGGACTTTCATCCCGCTGCCTGCCAGACGTGCGCATAAAAGCCCCGTCTCCTTTTTAACCCGGCCTCTAAGCCCGGCACAGAGGTCTGGGGCTCGTGCTCTTGCCTGAGCTACAAATGACAGTGAGTTTCATGCCACACGGCCCATATTTGTCTGACAGGCAGCCTGCCCCCTTTCCGATGCCTCGGTTCTCCGAATGAACCGATGAACGTCCCCGGATCCCCGTTTAAATCTCTCCCGGAATTCTTCCAGCACCGTGGAGGGCGGGTCCGCGGCAGCCGGCCGGCTCCTTCCGCCACGATGCGGACGCCTGTCGTGCCGCGCGGCTGCCGTGTAGCCCGGCTGCCGGGGACCGGTGTGTACACACGCACACACGTGTAAACGATGTTCGTCTTGCTGCTGCTTAAAGCATCCAGCCTTCACCCCGGGCTGTGTCAGCTTTCAGTGGTGTTTCACTTCATGACAAGGGAATGAATGGTTACGTTCCGCACGGGGGTACGGGGCTTGGCTAAGTGCTTTTGAATCGCAGACCATTCGCTGATTATATTTGTGTTCCCTCTTGATGGAATTCGAATAAACAGTTCTCTGGCGTGAAAAGCCCTCTATTAGATTTATTGCTAAACTCTTTGAAGGATGTCAGCACGTAGCTCCCAGGATGCGACCGGAAGGGCCTCGCCCATCAACCCGTGTGGCTGCCGTGAGTCAGTCTGGATCTGTCGGAAATGAAGAGCTCAGAGGGCAGAGAGGGAATGGGTTGAACCAGGGGCTCAGGGTGAGTGGCGAGGGGAGGTTTGCTGTCTGCTGTGTGGACAGAGCCGCACCTGTGCGTCGAAATGTGCTGCACGTGCGGCACCTGATGCCTGCGGGTCTGTGTCTTGGGCGATGATGGCAGGTCCTGGTCCCCGGGGGGACGAACGTTCCCACCCTGGCTCCTGCCCTGGAAACCCCTGCCCGACCTGGGGGACCCGGGAGAGGACACCCACCTGCCTTCTGTGGCTTCCGGCCTCGGGCTTCAAAAAGCCGCTCAGCAGGGCAGGGCGTCCCTGGGTTCCTTCCGCCGCAGCAAAGGCGTGTCGATGTGTAGTTTGCTAAAAATCACGATTTGCAGGAAACCAAACAGTTTTTCAAAAGTTAACTTTTCCCAAGCGGTTAAAATCCTCGCGTGGCCCATGAGCGAGGGTCAGAGACTTGTTTGACGATACAGCCGGACACAAGGTGGTTATGAGAAACTCCCAGGGCACACACGTGCCCATGCACACACACATTCCCATGCAGACCCATGCAGGTGTGCACACACAGGCCCCCCACCCCCACGTGCACACACATGCAGGCACACACACTGGTGAGCATGTGCACACGCATACGGACACACGCATACACGCATGTTCAGCGGAAAAGGAAAGGGGGCTGGGGGAGGCCTGTGGGGTCTGACGCAGGCACAGCCCCGTGGACGAGGACACAGACACCAGTGGGGTTTCTTTCCATGTGACTCCAGTCATTTGCAACTTACCATCTCCTTCAGGGAAACGTCTACACTTACGGAGTCTGGGCTCTGATCAATAGTAAATAGTCAAGCCAAGTCCCCTTTCCCTGGCGAATCCTGTGACATTTGGGTGGGCTCGTTGAGTGCTCTGGCGTGACTTTGAAAGGGCAGGCAGTAATCTCTTGGCCTTATTTCTGAAATACGTGTGGTTTTCCTTAACCCGTCACCTTGCTCGGCCCCATGCGGCCGGGGCGTGGGGGCCCCGTCAGAGGCCAGCCACGAGCTTGTTCCCAAGAGCCGTGTGAGTGTCCTGCCCCCCAAACTTCACATTTTCCACGAGAAGCTGTAAGTCCAGACTTTTACGGAAATGCCCAAGTTTCAAATGCGGGCAGCTCGTTGAGTGGAGACAAAGCAGGTCTGAGGTTGCCGGCCGGGTCCTTCTGAAGCGAGGGCACAGACGGGGCCCGCGTGCTGCACGCGGGGAGGTGGGCAGGAGAGCCCTGGCACGTGATGCATGTGTCACCTCACGTGCCCGCCCGCCCCCCCTCTCCGGGGGTGCCGTTTCCACTGTGGTTTTGCTTTTGTCCCACGAGGCTGGTTTTTCTCGAACCTTCATTCGCCCAGTTTTGGGGATTTTCCTGACGGCCGTAGGGAGACTTCGGGGATTTTCACGCCGCGGAGGAGTTGCTGTGCCCACCCTGTTCACCGCTCGGGGCGCCTCCTGCGTGTGTCGATTGCTGGTCTGCAGCGTGGGCTCTGGGCCCCCCCCCCCCCGTCTTCTGAGGGTTGGGTGGGGCTACGTGGGGTCGCCTACGGGAAGAGCGTGGCACAGCGCCTGGAACAGAGTGACCGCTCTGAAGGTGGCTGTTTCGTGTTATCCCGTGACCACCCCGCAGGCCTCGTCAGCTGTCATTTCTCTCCACGCCCTGGAACGTCGCAGACACAAAGTGTTGGAGGTGACGTGTCGTGGGAAGGGCCACCGTGAGTTGGGTTGTGTGCCATCACCTCCCACCTACTTTGCACGGTGTCACTGCTGCCCTCCTGTTCGGCTCGCGTGGACTCTGTCATCTTGGAACTGTCGTACCCATCCTGGCACCTCCCAGAGTCAGCCCTGTGCCGTGTGGGTCGTGGGGTGGGGTCGTATGGTCCGTGTGCCCTACCTTAGCTCGTGTGCCGAATGGAAAGCCACCCCTCCCCCCGAACACAGCCCCGGCCCTATGAGACGCCCCTGGAAGGAGACGGAGACCACTGACCGGGGGGTGGAAGCATCTAGCCGGGACCCCGGTGGTTAAGGCCAGTTGCAAAGAGCTTCTCTTCCGCGGCCCTTCAGAGAGCAGAACAGTTAGCACGTGCACCTCTGCGCAACTCCCGTCTAAGACCATCAACTCAGTACCTACCGTGCGGTAAACACACAGGGAGGGCTGCTTCCAAACTTCCGTGGCCCCTTTAAGGCTCATGTGAAAGCAGACGTCTTGTCATGACTGTAGGTTCTACAGAAACTTTGGATTAAAGCAGAACCATATAGAACCTACAGGCAGCGGGGAGACCCCAGTGCCGGTCGCCCACCGTGTCGCCCCAGGCAGAGCGGCTGCGTCCGGTGTGTGTTTGCAGACCTGTCTTTTCCTCCGGCTCTGTGGTCCTTGAACGAACGAGGCCGAAGAGTTCGGTACCAGAACGCGTACATGAGGCCATCGGAAGCCGAGGGATGTTCAGTGACGATTTCGACTCCATGCGTCACTTTGGAACCTCTGTCTCTCCTCCACTTTACACGTTAAGCTTTAGGTGCACTGGGCACACAGATGTCCAATGAAGTAAATGAAATTTATCCTTTTCTGTCTGGTGGCAAACATTTTGAGGAATACTGAAAGCCTACGATCTCTCCATAGACATTCCGAGGGGCGCCCGAGTGGCTCAGTCGGTTAAGCGTCTGACTTCGGCTCCGGTCGTGATCTCACAGTTCGTGAGTTCGAGCCCGGCATTGGGCTCTGTGCTGACAGCTCAGAGCCTGCTTGGGATTCTCTCTGTCTCTCTCTGTCTCTGCCCCTCTCCTGCATGCATGCTCTCTCTCAAAATAAATAAACTTTTAAAAAAGAAAGAAAATCAGAAAAGATCCCAGAAAGACATACTAACGCCCAAAGCAGGTCATACAGATCTATTCTGGAACCATTATGTCTTGCTTTCTTTCGACTATATTCTATTTCTTCCAAACCATCTTACCCATATTCCATGCCGTGTGTGTTCAGTGGAGTTAAAACATCACTCATTGTGAAAACCTGTAACGAAACACCTACCTTGGGAAATTCAGCCAGTGTGTTGGTGGTCCTGTAAATGTTTGCATGTCGGATGGGGCATGGGAAGGTCAGGAGGAGGAAGAGGAGGAGAGGGAAGGAGGCGGGAGAGAGGAGGTTGGTTCACTGAGCAGCACGGGCAGAGAGAGAGAGAGAGAGAGAGCACTGTCCGAATTGGACACCGGATGGAGAGAGAGGGAGACAGTAAGCAACGGTGCAGAGGAGTAGATCAGACCTAGTAGTGTGAGTTTGTTTGGGGTCACATTTACCCTAAACCTACCCCTGACATGCCCAGAACGGAATAAACAAGCAGCCGCCAGCCACACAACCTTTAATGCCATTTTTGGAAAGAGATAAGGGAAATTGTATAAAACATTGTGATAAAGGACCTAAGAACCAGCGAGTCTGGTATTTTAAAAACAAAGGTAGAGAGCAAGATGTCTGACTCCGGGGGCGCCTGGGGGGCTCAGTCGGTCAGGTGTCTGATTTCACCTTAGGTCACAATCTCATGGTTCATGGGTTCGAGCCCCACGTTGGGCTCTGTGCTGACAGTGTGGAGTCTGCTTGGGGTTCTCTGTTTCTCCTTCTCTCTCTGCCCATCCCCTGCTGTCTCTCTCTCTCCCTCTCTCTCTTTCTCTCTCTCACAAAATAAATGAACATAAAAACAAGATACATGGCTACCTTCCAAAGTTCTGAAAAATCACTGATTTCTGCCAGACACTGTGGCCTGAGAATGAGCATCTGAGCATGGGAGATGATCACCCACAATCCCGCAGAGAGAGAGAGGGAGAGAGGAAACAACCAGTGGCTCATTTGTGATCCTGTGACATTCGGTGTCACGTACGACTCGTATTACAAGACATCGCTCGTTTATCGAGTTAAGAGTTATTAGGAATGTCTGCCCATCTTGCAGAACATGCACAGAGCAAGTCACTTGCAATCCGCGGTTTTACTCCTAAGGTATGATTTGCAGACTTTGCATCAGCACCTGCCCCCACTGCCCAGTCCCAGAAGGTCCTAGATAACACCTGTTGAAGCTGTTTGTGTGCTGACAAGTGTCAGCCCTGATGCATTTGTGCTCCATTTACCTGTGAGGCGGTGCAGATTGTACGTGGCACACCGTCAGTGGCTGACGTTCATGGAGATCCGGGTCAGCGATTGGTGGCTCATGGTCAAAGGTCATTTTCTACCTGCCCCCGCCCCCTCCACCGTTTTGGGTGGTCCCGAGCTAAAAGCAGTTTTTACATTTTTAAATGGCTAAAAAAATCAAAAGAGTAATATCGTGTGACAGGAGGAAATTATAGGCGTTTCCTTCATAGAAACGGTTTGCTGGGCCCTGACATGGACTACAATGTGGACATCCCCCTGCCTGGAGTTGTGAAGTGCACAACACGCACAACTGTATTGAAGCAGCATTGCATATACAAGGGCGCACATATTTTACCAAATAAAGCAAGGCTATATCGTGCGGTAATTTGTTTTATCACTGCTGACATTTTGGTTGCCTGTAATTTTTCACTATTACAAATAATGCTGTGGTAAACATCCTTGTACCTTCATACAGCCTTCTGCATGTTACTGAAGTTACAATTATCTCCAGCTGAGAGCCACGTAAATGCTGGCATGTGTACAATTTAATCAACAATGTGGCAACTTGTAGTAAATGAACAATTTTTCAATTTAATATTTATGACGGCAGCCTAAGAGAAGAAAATCTGTCTGGTTAAGGGGGAAAAAAAAGTCTATAATGAATCAGGAGGTTTTAAAATCCTAAATATGAAAGGCAAGTCAACTAATTTCCAAATAATTGAGAAACTATTCAGTATGGAGAAAATAAAGCTTTCTCACGTGCTCAGATTAGTTCTCTCTGCAAATGTGATCCTGATTTACTTGTAGAAGTCGGTTTTCGCCGTGGATAGCAACATCTGCCTTTGTCTGCGTCTGTGAAAATATTTGAACGAAAGCATTCAGAATACAGGCTGTGTTTTCCATACTGAGCTAATATTTGCGTGGATACTAAGATGTTCCCTCCGAAGTAAATACTGACCTCAGTTTTGCTCTGATTTGAGTGCTCGGATCAACACCCACCGGTAACTGTTTATGAGATCGGGTTTTCCTCGTGGTGGAATCTGCTAGAACCAATAGAAGTGTCTGGCCCCCCTCTATCTCTTGATGTGCTGCTCCTTTTAAAAGAATCTAATGAAGAAAAGTAGTTTGTGTATTTGTATGAAAAAGTCCTCAGTGCGTGTGGAATAGCGCGTGTATTAATAACTCATGGTTGGCAGTGATGGGCAGCAGGTGTCCTGAAAATGTAGAATATGGATTCTCTTCCCATCCTGGAAGGTCCAGATATATCTGCACAAAGCTTCCCTTGACTGAATGACATCAATCTGGCCTGTCAGTCTTCTTACTCAGTTCTGGGAAGTTTTTTATTTTATTTTATTTTATTTTATTTTATTTTATTTTATTTTATTTTATTTTATTTATTATTTTATATTTTATTTTATTTTATTTTATTTTACTTTATTTAAAAAATTTTTTTAATTTACTTATTTTGAGAGAGACAGAGCATGAGCCGAGGAGGGGCAGAGAGCAGGAGAGCGGGAGAGAGAATCCCAAGCGGGCTCTGCAGAGTCCGTGCACAGCCCGATGTGGGGCTTGAACTCACGAAACCTTGAGAGCACGACCTGAGCTGAAATCAAGAGTCGGATGCTCAGCCGACTGAGCCCCCCAGCTGCCCCATCTGCGAAGTATTTTAGAAAGCATTCTGGTTCTGACAGAGAGCATGTTTGTAAAGTGTCCTGTTCACAACCAGACTCACAAACAAACAGAAATCAAAACCCCATGCGCAGCTCAACCAGACCACCCCAGGCCCACACGGTGTACAACTCATGTTTCCACGAGGCTGGATGTCACCTTCGGCTGACATTTTTGCCCCTGGTGTCCCCTTAACAACTGTTTCGTATTTGCATGGCAGATTATTTTCAAAAGCTTTAAAATAAGCAGCTGGCACATGTCCTCGGAGGGGCACGGTGGGCGCATTCCAAAGGTGTGTGTGCTAACACATTCAGAGTTGAGTTATTGCTTAGGGCGTTCTGGAATGTTCTCTGCCCGGAACTGGAGAGAACTCTCTGATTGGCTCCTCCTCTGTCTCTTCGGCTTGTACCCGCCTCCCTGACTGTGGCTCCTCCAATGTGAGCACGAGACAGAGAGCAGCGCTGCTTTCACGCCTGGACCTACACATCCCTCAGCTCTCACGTTTAATAACCCCGAATTAAGTCCGGGATCATGCTTTCCACAACTGAAATCTAACTGGTGGGCAGCCGGTGTTGCAGTGGGAGCTCTTACCAAACAGAAGGCCGATGCCGCATGTTTTCCTCCCGCTGTTACGAGCGCCCCCAGATACCCCTGTCTGTTGGACGGGACAGGTGGGGGGTCTGCCATGGCGTGGGGGAGACCCTGGGCTTGTCAGGTGGTCGGTCGGCAACACGTAAGTCTTCAGCTCTGCTTATAGATTAACTGTTCAGTCCGAGCATTCTCTGACCCCGTC
Organism: Lynx rufus; assembly: GCF_022079265.1. Lineage (NCBI taxonomy): Eukaryota > Metazoa > Chordata > Mammalia > Carnivora > Felidae > Lynx > Lynx rufus. The sequence continues at coordinate 2,990,925 of NW_025814849.1, read as the reverse complement.
CCTTACCTGCCTGACGCGTGACCTAGTATCACAGTCGTGTCACCGGATTCAAGTGAGGTACTGTGTGTGAAAAAGCGAGCACATTGCCTTCAAGCACTGGAATAAATAGAGAAGAGTTTCCTCCTGCAATTTTGTCTCCTGCTTCCCCGATGGGCCCCGTCCACAAAGTGACCACCTAGTTTCTGTACCTCGTTCTGTCAGCGGCGTTGACATTTCATAATCATGCTGTGTGTGTGTTCGTTCTGCGCGGCTGTATTAACAGAACTCAGGTAGATTCAAATCTGATTATCCTGCAAATGAAACAAGTAGCTTTGTAAAAAAAAATTTTTTTTTACATGTATTTATTTTTGAGAGAGACTGAGCACAAACGGGGGAGGAGCAGAGAGAAAAAGAGGGAGACACAGACTCCGAAGCAGCTCCAGGCTCTGAGCTGTCAGCACAGAGCCCGACGCGGGGCTCGAACTCACGAACCGCGAGATCGTGACCTGAGCCGAAGTCAGACCCTTAAACGACCGAGCCACCCAGACACCCCATGAAGCAATTAGCTTTTTGTAGGGTCAAAGCGAACTGCACCCGAAGGTTTTGGTTTTGGTTGTGGACTGATGGTTCAGACTAAAGGAGGGTTTGTTTTTTTTTTTTCCGCCTAGAAAAACAAGTGTGGTTTTATGGTTGCATTTGTTTGGGTTTTGGTTCTGCGTTTTAGGAGAGCTCATTCGTATCCTTAAACATGATGTTTTAAGAGCTGTATTTATATGTATATATAAAAGATGGGAATGGAATAGCTCTTTGTGTTTAGAAGATGAGAATTGCTCTAACACGGTTATACCACCGTGCGGCTCCGATGTGTCCCTTTGTGAAAGAGGAAACTGGGAAACTGGAGGTGGGTAAGGTCAACCTTGCGGCATGATAAACTCCTGCCCGTGACCGAAGACACGTTTCTCTGGAGCATTTCCCTTGTGAGTATTGAGCGTACATGCGAGTCTGGGATCTGCAGCCTGAACGTGGCACTTTGCGGTTAACCGGAGGCGGGGAAAGGGGGGAAGCTGGTCCGGGTGCAACCAGAGGGCATTACCAGGAACAACAGAATGTGATTCTGCGCGGCGGGAAGGAAGGCGAGCCAGAACACGGGAATTCATTTCTTCTTCCTCTCGGCCGACACATGCGCGCCAAAGACGCCTCGAAACTGCTGTGCCAGTTGAATCTTCGGGTATATGACTGAAATGGAACCTCAAAATTATTTTTTACCTTTATGGAACAAGATGAGGAGTGGAAAAAAAATGGAAGTGACTGATCAAAGGGTTTTCAAACCCAAGAAAGGACCGCTGTGCCCAAGTCTTCCCGAAAGTAGTCTTTCGTTTTTTCTACCCAGTGGCGTCTACCCAGGGCCTGCTGGGCATGGGGAAGAGTCACGTAGAGCATTTTACCTTCTTGATGTTTTTCTGCATTTTTCTTCAGTGGAAAAAGGGGTATGTGTGTGTGTGTTTTATTTTCAAATCTCCTTTACTAATAGGACCAACTTATCCAAACAAGCTGTTTTTATCTCAAGACGAAGCTGATGTATTTATGTACTGGGTGACAATTCTCTTTATGTATCGAGGAAGAAAACTGTCATTTCTGTGTCCCGAGTCCTCCACGTTTCATTGAAGGGCAGATCCTGAACGGGACCATTTGCAGCAAGTCTTACAAAATCTCTGTGATAATTTTCAAAGGAGCCATTAGGATTATCTTTGGGCATTTCAGATGTCGAATACAGAGAAGGTACCCGCGGTTCCCAGGGACGATCCTGCCGGGTGGACAGTAACCGTGATGTTCACCGTGTGGGGGGCAGTATGTCCTCTGCTCTTTTGACTTAATTCAGTAGATTCATAGTCGACTAACGATGCCCTGCTAAGCTGCAGGTTTTATACAGTTCTTCTAATTTGGAGCGGACACACCCCCATTTTAGATAATATTCATTCTCTCTCTTCTAAAAATACGGCAGTTTGGGCGAGTGGCGGTGGTCGGCTTGCCTTGGAGAGCATGTGAAGTTTGCGTTATTATTTAGCTATGAATAAAATCTGATACAAGGGAAGTAAACATGGGGATAAATGATTTTCCGTGCAGTTCTGCCCTCAGGCCTGAATGGTGTCACGGAGAGAATTAACTCATTATCTCTGAGACTTAGCTGTGTCTTAAATGACATTGGGAAGAGAATCCCTTGAATTTGTTTTCATTGTCAGGTGCTTACGAACGTCCTCTGCGCGTGCTAGGGTGCCGGCCCACGGCCACGAGGGTAGCACCCCGAATTCTGCTCGATGCAGTCAGGGTGGGTTATCGTTTGCTACATGAACAAACAGCCCCTGAGTTTCTGGTGCTTAAAACAACTAAGGTTGATGTCTGTTCACACGACGCGTCTGATGAGTTTCAGCCACGGGCCCTGCTGGGCGTTCTGGGTTCCCATTTGGGACCCAGGCTGGTGGGGGCAGCATCCCCACCTGGAGCCGGGCTGGCCGGGCGGTGGAGGGAGACGCAGGCTGGCACAGGTGCTCACACGGCTTCAGGCCTGAAGTGACACAGTCCGCTTTGTAACTTTCCACCGACCAAAGCCAGCCACGGGGCCACGGGGCTGTGCACGCACGCGTTCTCTGGGAGGGACACCGTGTTCCCGCACGTGCCCGAAAGGAGAACTAACGTGGTGCAGAGGGTTACGGGCTGTCTCTCAGCGCTCACAGCAGTTACTGGGGGGTGGGGGGAGACGCCCACGTGTGGTGTGGGTTGTGGTGAGCGCCACGGACAGAGGCGAAGGTGGTGCGAGGCTGGGAGATGACCCGGGGTGACCGAGGGCCGGTCGGGAAGGGACCCGCTGGGGAGCCGGCGCTCCTGCAGGGACCTGAGTGCAGCCACCAGGCCGGCCACCGGCGTCTGTCTGTGTTACTCGGGCCCAGCGGCGGTTCGGATTGCTTTTAAGGCTTAATGGAGGATTTTGTGCTTATAATGGGCACAGCTTCCATTTCCGGCTGGGATAGGCTGTCTCACATTAGACCAGAACTTTTGCTCAGATGGAGTAGTGGCTTGGGGTAGATTTTCCTACACCTAGACACAGATACATACACACAGGCGCGGGTGGGCACACACAGACACACAGATTCACGTACACAGATGTGGACACACAGACGCAGATTCACACGTATAGACACACAGACACAGCCAGAGACACAGATACACAGACACATGTACATTCACACACAGAGGCACACAGGTACACACAGATTCACATGCAGACACAAAGACATAGATTCATGCACACACACACACACACACACACACACACACAGATTCACGGACACAGACACATAGACACAGGCACAGACGCACAGCTTCACACACACACACGCACACACACACACACACACACACACTGGAGAGACTACCAGGCCACCAGAACTTGAAGGAAGAAGATACTGTGGTTACATATTCCAGAAGCAAATCACCCTCAGAGTTAGTGTAGTAAGCCTATAATTTATCAGTATCCTTCCTGATTCGTGGAGTTGATGGGTTCAGCTGAGTCGTTCTTGTTTGGGGTCCCCAGCACTACTGTAGGCAGGTGGTGACCGGGGCTGGCATCATCCCAAGGCTTCTCCATGGTCCTGTCTGGTCCAGGGGCTGGATGATGCCATGCTGCCTCTCCATTCGGCTGCCTCGGGCTTCCTCAAAGCTTGCTGGCTTGATGGTGGTCAGACTTCTTGCGTGGGACCTCCTTTCCCGCAGCGGTGTTCCAAGGTTCAGGAAGGGGAAGCTGCCATTGCCTTCGGGTGTGGGGCTGGCAGAGCATCCCTTTCCTATTCCGTAGGTCACTGAACCTGCTCAGATTTGAGGACGGGCCTCCCCTCTCCATGGGCGGGGGGGTCAGAACGTGCAGATGCCTACATCCACCACAGAAGACCCAATACCTTGGGCATCCCGATGTTCGGAATCACCGTGGACCCAGCGCGTTTGCTGATGTTAAGGAAACAAAATGGACCAGGGTGGTCGGAAGTCCCTGGGGTCAGGGTGGTGCAGGCGACAGGGCTGACGTAAGGGACACAGAGGAAGAGGAGGCAGAGGAGGGGGCCCAACATTGTGCACCAGTATTTCCCTTGAAGTATTTGCCAAGTAACAGCGACAGTGGGAATACCGAGGAAGGGAACGGAGTGGCAGCTCCAAGGCCGATGAGCTAAGCCAGTGCCCTCGGCAGTCTCGTGGTGCGGTCTGCCAGAGACAAAAATCGGGTTCCAGACCAGCCCTTGGGACCTGGGCCCATAAACACTCAGGCTCCTTGTTGTGGCTCCCGAAGGGCCAAGATTCGGGCCAAGAGTCTGCGTGGACCAGAGCTAGAGTAACCCTCACAAAAGCCTCACCATCAGCTTCGAAATAGCTCAGTTGCAGGCTGGAGTAAGATAGTTTCCTCTAACTCAAATTGCCTGCCAGAAACAAAATCAGCTCTCCCTGGGGAGAAGTTAACATAATCCATAGCCTTTACAGGTTTTTGTACGCATCATCTGACGTTCAGGGAAAAATTGCCAGATGCACAAAGAGCCAGGACCAACGGTAGAGAGGGCAGATGTAGACCCAGGGCGATCCAGGTACTGGGATTTCCATAATGTATTTAAAAATACCTGCCCTGGGGGCGCCTGAGTGCCTCAGTCGGTTGAGCGTCCGACTTCGGCTCAGGTCATGATCTCACGGTTCGTGAGTTCGAGCCCCGAGTCGGGCTCTGTCCTGACAGCTCAGAGCCTGGAGCCTGCTTCCGATTCTGTGTCTCCCTCTCTCTCTGCCCCTAGCCCACTCGCATTCTATCTCTGTCTCTCTCAAAAATAAATAAACATTAAAAAAAAAATACCTATCCTAAATGTATTCAAGAAAACAGATGATGTGATGGGAAGATTTAGCAGGAAATCAAAATATGTTCAGATGAATCGAATAAAAGTGGTAGGGCTGAATAATAGAGTAACTGAAAATAAGAATAGTGGTTTTTAAAAAAGTTTTTATTTATTTATTTTGAGAGAGAGAGAACTCATGCATGAGTGGGGGAAAGGCAGAGAGAGAGAGAGAGAGAGAGAGAGAGAGAGAAGGAATCCCAGGTAGGCTTTGGCTGTCAGCACGGAGCCTGACATGGGGCTCGAACCCATAAACTGTGAGATCATTACCTGAGCCGAAAACAAGAGTCGGATGCTTAACCGACTGAGCCACCCAGGTGCCCCAAGAATAATAGTTGGTTTACAAGCAAATTGAGATTAGGGACTGGAATGGAGGTCAGTAAAACATACTCTGAAGAGCAAAGAGGGGGAGAGAGAGAGCAGCGCATGGTAGAAATTCCCCAAAGAGGTGAGAACCATCGAGGCACGGAGTCCAGAAGACCTGTGACCTCAACACAGACACAGAAGGAGCTGCATCCAGGTAAAGAAATCGTCCAAACACTGCTCGAAACAGAAAGATGGCATTTAACTTCAAAGAGGAAATAGGAAGAGTGACCCTGTACTTTTCAGTGAAATAATGAGACTTGGGAGACGATGGAGTCACACACTTGAAAATGCATTGTTCAGAAATGAAGAGTAACCTCTGATATTTTTGTTACATCTTCATGCTGTGTTTCGTACAAAAGCACAGCGAATGTGTCCCAGATGTCTTCTGTGGAAGGGACGATAAAAGGGAAGGAGGTGGGATAAAGGATAGTGGTGAGTGTGCAGGAAATTGATCGCACAGAGTAACGATTGGATAAACTGTCAGCGATCGCTGTATTTGAAGTTTAATGGAACTTGTTTGTGACATGCTGATTCTGTTCTTGCCACTCATTTTAATTTGGGATAAATCTCCTATAAACTCGTAGCTAAATTTTGAGATATATCTTACCGGCGGGCTACTGGTTGGCCCTTGTGGGATGACATTTGAATGTGATTGTTCTATCTGGAATTTATTTATGTATTTGTCTATTTAGAGAGAGTGTGAGTGGAAGGGAGGGGCGAGAGGGGGGCAGAGAATCATAGGCAGGCTCTGTGCCCAGCGTGGAGCCCCACCAACTTGGGGCTCGATCTCACGACCCTCAGATCATGACCTGAGCCCAAATCAAGAGTCGGATGCTTAACCGACTGAGCTACCCAGGTGCCCCTGGAATTTAAATCTAGTAAGACAGAGTGGGAAATTATGGGGATTATAGGCATGATGGTTTCAGTCTTAAACATTTTGCTTTCCCCAAAAAGTATTATAAATGGTTTTGCTGTTGTTGGTTTCTGACTCATGTAGGACTGGTGGCTCTGGATACGTCTATATATACATACATATATATATACACACATACGTCTATAACAGTGACAGGGAAAAAACATTCAGGTTTCCTGGGGGTTTTAGACGCTACTTTTACATGAAGCCATTTTCCGGCAATTTGTTCTGCCTCTAAACACTGTTACAGGGAAGTGGTGTTTTGATTATGAACCATCCCTGGAATATTAGCCGCAAGACACATCACCTTCAGATGCATGTTTAAAAAATATGTATGTATATACGTATATGTATTTCAGGTTCTTGTTTATCTCCCTAGTTTGCATTTATTTTCCTTCCAAATATTGAAATAGAATGAACAGGGAAGGGGTCTGATGTTACCCATTCTGTGCCCACCAATAGGTAAACTTGATTCAAGAACACAGGGAACGTTTTCATCAGGATGACCCAACCTTTCTCACCGAAATCACATCAGAGGTGAAGGAGGGACATGTGACTGTCCACAGAGCTTAACAGTGTCCCCCCACCTCATGAATTATGTGATTCCATCTTTTTTTGAGAGAGAATGCGAACTTGCAAGTGGGGGAGGGAGGAGCGAGAGAGAGAGAGAGAGAGAGAGAGAGAGAGAGAGAGAGAGAATCCCAATCAGGCTCCGAGCTCAGCCTGGAGACTGACGCAGGGCTCGGTCCCACATCCACGAGATCACGACCCAAGCTGACATCGAGAGTTGGATGCTCAACTGACTGAGCCACCCAGGAGCCCCTCCATCATTTTTCCCAATGGAAAATGCTCAGCGTGACCTCCAGCCTGTCAAGCTAAATTGGGCAGCATGTTCCAAGTCCGCATCCTATGGTTACTCATCCGTGGAGGTCCGTGACTCAGCCCCTTGTCCGTGCAGAAGAACCGTAGAGGGGAGAGGGTTGGCTGTGGTGCAGCTGAAAGTGTGATGTCACAACTGTGGTCTTAGGACAGCTGCTCGCACTCGAGGCGTTTCCAGCCGCGCAGTGGTGTTCCGTCTTATTTACACGTACGCGAGGGGCTCACGTGTGTTCCTCAGCGAGGCCAGTACAGGAAGGTTGTCTTTCAGAGCTAGGGAAGGTCCTCTGTGTTCACATGAGCATCAGGTAGGCTTGGATCTTTTTTTTTAAATATTTTTAATTTTTTTTTTTGGTTGATTTTTCAGAGAGTGCAGGTGGGGGCAGGGCAGAGAGAGGGGGATGGGATTTGAAGCCGGCTCCGCGCTGTCCGCACACAGCCTGAGTCTAATTTGGATGCCCAACCAACTGAGCGACCCAAGTGCCCCGGCTGGATCTTTCAATAGGGATAAATAATATCCCTAAATATTGGGGTCACACTGGTCTCAGCAAGACACTTAAGTTAGGAGAGGTGTAGGGGGCCCAGAAGTCTGACGTCGAGGTAGCTATGTAGCCCGCCTCCCCTATCTCGTCCGCCCTCCAGGACAGGTGCTCAGGTAGTAATAATTTGCAGGATTACCTGCACTGTTTAAATTACTCTCTCTCTTCCCCGCCATGTCCCTCTCTCTCAGTTTTTCCGAGCATGTGAAGTTAAATTGGTTTATTACTATTTTTCATTGCAAAGAAGATGTCATCTTGTGAGATGAATCCTATTTTCAGGTGTGTTAAAAACACGCGTCCCACCACGGACAAGATAGAAAGGCTGCCTGCCTGTTCCAGGGAACAAGTTTGAATAGATTCCAGATAAAGGTTAGTCATTAAAGTATCTTTTGGTATCTATTTTATCCGTTTATCAGTAGCAACTTTTTGTGCATTTGGTCTTGTGTTTTTTTGATTATAAAAGCAGTATATTTGGGGGCGCCTGGGTGGCGCAGTCGGTTAAGCGTCCGACTTCAGCCAGGTCACGATCTCACGGTCCGTGAGTTCGAGCCCCGCGTCGGGCTCTGGGCTGATGGCTCGGAGCCTGGAGCCTGTTTCCGATTCTGTGTCTCCCTCTCTCTCTGCCCCTCCCCCGTTCATGCTCTGTCTCTCTCTGTCCCCAAAATAAATAAACGTTGAAAAAAAAAATGGCCCCTGCGGTTAAACACGCTGAAGGAATGCGGCTGGGATGACACTTGTCTGAGGTCATACTTCTAAGGGCGGCCCCACATCTGTGCGCACCACCAGGATTTTCAAACGCAGGGAAGTCCTTTGCATTTGGCCTTTGCAATGCCTGCCGTTTCTGCAATCAATAGCACGATTGCTTGCTTAATGTTCTTTTTTTTTTTTCAAAGAAGACACTTTGTAAATAAAAGAGGTGGTAGAAAATGTTATGTTATAATCGAAACGGGAAGCCAGAATTCTGAAAAATGGAAATAACAATTAAACACAGCAAAAATGGAATGAGTGTTGTCTCCCTAGGTCTGGAGGGGAGAGCAGTAATGCTGGAAATTGGATGCACCAGCCTGACACGGCCGTTTTCCTCCTGGTGTCATCAGCTGGAAAGACGCAGAAAAAAAGAAAAAGTCCTACCATGTATGGTATGACCGTGTCCTCCATCGGTGTGTCAGCCTACCGGAGTCACTGTGTGCGGGCTGGCAGGTGTCCCTCGGAGTCTTCGGGGAATCTGGGTTTTGGGATTGTCCAGTGAAATGTTTCCAAGTGAGAGCGCAGTAGTGCCCTGACTGTTGGTGAGGACAAGGGATGTTAGCCGTTCTCCTCCCCCTCCTCCCCCCTCCTCCCCTCCCCCCCTCCTCCCCTCCCCCCTCCTCCTCCTCCCCTCCCCCTCCTCCTCCTCCCCTCCCCCCTCCACTCCCCTCTCCTCCCCTCCCCCTCCACCCCCCTCCCCTCCCCCTCCTCCCTCCTCCTCTTCCCCCCTCTCCTCCTCCCATCCCCCTTTTCCCTCCTCCCCCTCCTCCTCCCCCCTTCTCTTCCTCTCCTCTCCTCCTCCTCCCATCCCCCTTCTCCCTCCTCCCCCTCCCTCCTCCCATCCCCCTTCTCCCTCCTCCCCCTCCTCCCCCTCCTCCCCCTCCTCCCCCCTCCCTCCTCCCATCCCCCTTCTCCCTCCTCCCCCTCCTCCCCCTCCTCTCCCTCCTCCCCCTCCTCAACCTCTTCCCCTTCCTCCCCCTCCCCCTCCCCCTCCTCCCCCCTCTCCCTCCTTCTCCCTTCCTCCTCCCCTTTTTCTTCCTCCTCTTCTTCGTTTTCTTATATCTGATCTTAATTTTTATTAAAGGGACTGGATACCCGTTCCTCTGTTGAGTGTTACCGAGGTCACTGCTCCGGTTCACTTCTCATTTACGTACAATTAATATTTCAGTGCCGACTACTCACCTTTGGCTTTTGGTTCTTCCCGCCATATTCCGTCCTTGCTTCTCCCTCTGTGAATCCTAACTTTATCTATTAAAGGGAGAGAACTTAGGGCATACGGTTAAGAAATCGTTTAAATGAAAACTCCAAACAGCATTAACATTTCAGGGCACCTCATTATTACTACAGAGCAGGGCAGGAAATACACAAGGTAAAATTAACAAACTTTTGGCTGAAGTTCATGGCTTTGAAGAAGATGTTCTCTCCAAGGAACAGTGGGACTTAGGGTTGATTAAACTGGGATTTCACCATCTCTCAGCCTTGAATGCCAGAGATAAGAAGTCATTTGATCTAATTAGACAATCTTATGGGGACTTTGAAAGAACCAACCTATGGTGATATTTTTTTTCTTTTTTAAATCTTAGAAGGGGATTTTCAGAGGTGTGTGAATCTGTTTCTTTCATCCGAGATTCGAAATTTTCCAAGAACGAAGAGCATGGGAGCCTAGCACCTGAAAACTTTCGGTGACTACCTTCCTGAGACTTTACAAAATCATAATTTTGTATGTGCACCTCTAAGTGTGTGCATGCATATAGCACATCGGCCATGGAATGTGTGTTATGTATGGACGTGTGTGTGTATTTACTGTTCCCCAGTCTGTAGCTCAGCCGTTGTGATAAAGTTGCATAAGCATAACCTGTACGATTCTGTAGACTTCCGCTGTTTTATAATCAAACGGCGGGGCACACGACTAAAGATAGTTCTTAAATTTGGTCACGTGGTCTGCAGTAACGCTTCTGGGTGATACTCCTTAAGCGGGTAGCGCTGGTCAGCCACTGTGCTTGGGTGTGGCCTCGTGGGTTGTCACGGCAGTCCTGTGTGGGGGCCTCTGTCGTCCGCCTTGCAGCTGAGGGACAGGGACACAGCTTCCGAAGCTTGCCCAGGCCCCCGAGCAGTAAAGGGACAAGCTGGCCTCCCGTGGCTGGAGAAGGGACTGCTTCATGGGCCACTCGCGACGGCTTCAGGATGGCACAGCCCGTGGAACTGAACTTGTCACTTTTAATGTGTGTGTTTCAGAAGGTCTGGATCATCCTTCTGTTTTTACTTTTCCCCAAGTGTATGTGATTTGCTTCCTGGGTTGAAGGTAGAAGGTCTGGGTTTTTTATTCCCACTTATTAGATGCTGACAAGTAAATCAAGGAATTCAACACTAGGCTGCAGAAACTTGACTTAGGTTCTGTCGTCCATCTTTACAGCCCAGGTCTGTGGGGCAGGTGCTCAGGGCCCCTGCGGGTGAGGGGCGGGAGACCTGGGGCTGTCACCGTGATGGGCAGGTCTACCTCACTCCCAGCCGCCCCCCTTTCCACAACTGGTGCCTCGGAAAGAGGGAGAGAGCAACCTCTCTGAGCATCGTTCTCCAAAGAGGGTGGTGTCCTTGCCGGTGTGGACAGAAAATATCGGAGCTTCCACTTCTGTATTTAAATTTTATCCTAAACAATGTTTTTTAAAAAATTTTTAATGTTTACTTACTTTTGAGAGAGAGAGAGAGAGAGAGAGCATGTGAGCAGGGGAGGGACACAGAGAGAGGGAGACACAGAATCCGAAGCAGGCTCCAGGCTCTGAGCTGTCAGCACAGAGCCCGATGCAGGGCTTGAACCCACAAACTGCGAGATCGCGACCTGAGCTGAAGTCGGTTGCTCAATCTACTGGGCCACCCAGGCGCCCCTTAAAAGATTGTTTTTTTTGTTTTTAATTTTTTAAATGTTTATTTATTTTTGAGAGAGAGACAGAATGCGACTGGGTTAGGGGCAGGGGGAGAGGGAGACACAGAATCCGAAGCGGGCTCCAGGCTCTGAGCTGTCGGCACAGAGCCCGACGCGGGGCTCGAACCCACGGACCTCGAGATCATGACCTGAGCCGGAGTCGGACGCTCAACCGACTGAGCCACCCAGGCGCCCCATGTCGATTTTTTAATGTTGGGGTTTCATCCTTTTAAAAAATGAATTTCTAGGAGCCGTTTCATAGGGAGGGTCAGCTTTCACGTTTTAAGGTTTTTGTTTTTCCAGAGCAGTAGCAGCAGTTGCCACACGCAGACCCACGTCTGTGTCACGCCGGCCCTATTTTACTTCCCTTCGTTGTAACTCAGGGCAGAGGGGCCTGATTTGAAGTTTGAGTGGAGGAGGAGCCAGGCCCTGTGCTGGGCGTTGGGGCCGTCTCGCTGTCCCCGCAGACAGACACCCTCTGGTGGCCTGGCCTCCAGCCCTGCGTTCGGAGGGATCCGTGAACTCAGACGGAGTCTGGACAACATACGCCCTCTTCCACTTGGGACGTTTTAGGAAGAAGGTTAGAGTGGGGTTTCTGCTCTGGAGATTACGTCTGTGGCAATCTTGTTTACTTACTTTTCTCTGAGCTCCAGAGTGATTTAGGGAAGATGCCATTGATGTCTCTGAGTTATAATAGCAGTTCCCCCCACGGCTTTTAATCCTGATTTATGGCCAGGGTTTCAGAGCAGGAATTCAGGGTAGCAGTTTCTGTAACGGAGAGAGCTGCTGTTCCCGCAAAGCACGTCGAGCGATCAGATTTTATCGGTTCATGAAAATGTCAGAGGGTTCGTATCTTTCTTCGGTGGGGCAGCTGTTCAGTGTCAAGTCTGGGAAATCGCTTCATTTTTCTGTTTGAAGAAAGAACACATAGATGTTTTGGATTACATTTTGCGCGTAACTGTGTAAGACAGACGTATTAAATTAGCCAGGGCCTTTGGAGATCTGCCTCCAAACAGTAAGTTCTACTTGACGTTTTCATTTGCACGTGGCAGGAAGCCACCTCATGTATATTTCACGGGCCCCAAAGCGCCACGGACATCGGAGAACCAACCTGAGGCTGCAGCTTCGTCGCCCGGCAGTACGCGGAGGGGACCAGATCGTCTGCGCTGGTGTTTGGGGTTAAAAAGACTAACAGCAAATCACAACCACAGAGCCACTAAAGCCAAGCGTTTCGCTGGGTGGAGAACGGTCCCTACTCGTGAGGCCCGAGCAAGCTTAGAGCCAGAATACATCTCTTCCTTCTTTCGTCTTCCATAAACACAGAGGCGCTTCTGTTCAGAGAACGTGCCTCCTTGAGGAGGGCGCTGGCCAGGTGCGATCTGTTTTTTGCCGGATTCCAGTACTGGGCGCTTTAGCGGGCGCTTTGTTTGTAAATCTGGTCATTCAAGTGGATTCATTTGCAAACGTGAATTTTGTCCTAAAATCCTCCCTACAGAACCTCTCCCCTTGTAAAGAGCACTGAGGAGCTGAAGTTAGTTTCCGTGTTTCCAGGTGTGTTTTCCATTAAAAGTAATACCCTCGAGGGGCGCCTGGGTAGCTCCGGGGGTTAAGCGTCCGACTTTGGCTCAGGTCTTGATCTTGCAGTTTGTGAGTTCGAGCCCCGCGTCGGGCTCTGTGCTGACAGCTCAGAGCCTGGAGCCCGCTTTGGATTCAGTGTCTCCCCCTCTCTCTGCCCCTTCCCCACTCACGCTCTGTCTCTGTCTGTCTCTCAAGAATAAATAAACGTTAAAAAAAAATTAAAAGCAATATCCTCGATGGGTTCCTCTGCGGCTCAGTCGGTTAAGCGACCAACTCTTGGTTTTGGCTCATGTCATGATCTCACGGTTTGTGAGTTCCAGTCCCACATCGGGCTCTGCAGTGACAGCAGGGAGCCTGCTTAGGACTCTCTCTCCCTCTCTCTCTGCCCCTTCCCTGCTTTCTCTCTCTCTCCCCTCCCCGCCTTCAAAATAAATAAGTAAAATGTTAAAAAAGTAGTATCCTTGAGAATAAATTATTTTGGGGGAGATGCCAAATGAAAAAATTATCAGACAGTATTTGCCACAATCTACATCCTTGAAACAAAGCAGGCAGCATCTATGAAAGATAAAAATGAGATTTCGATGGCACATTTGTTACCGTGTAAATGCCACCGTATTTCCCTTGCAGATGTGATGTGGCGGTGGTCGCACACGTAGGTATTTAGACAGCCAACCGACACCAGAGTCCCGTTTTCTATTTCCTAGAGACTGTTTCTGAAACAAATCCCTTTCGCCTGTAGGTAGAGAATAGACTCCCCGCCCCCCACCTTTTATTGGTTTTCCTTCTTTGCTTGGCAAAATTTGGAATCACTTAGGGAATAGATTCCTTACTGGTTGCCTTAAGTAGTCTGTTAATGGCTGTAGCTACAAGGTAATTTTTTGCGGGGTGCCCAAAGTTCTTAGGTTTGTAGAGATCCAAGTATAATGTTGCCTCCGACTGCTGCTTTTTACTAACAGTATGTGTAAACAGCCGTAGACAGCGAGGGAGTCACTTTACTGCAGCAATTTATCCCTTTATGGTGTTAGGGAGAGGATCCTCTTTCTGATTTTAATGATTCATGGGAAGCATTTATTTTATGTGCATAGAAGGAAAACTGTCATTCCGTTGTTAGGTGAGCCGTACTTTGGCTTGGCAAAGAGCTAATCTATTCCCCTTTTCATTTAAGAAACGCAGAAGGCACTTGAGCCGTGGTGCATGCTGTCAGCATTCATGTGCACATGCGCGTGCTACACACACACACACACACACACGCACGCGCGCGCGCGCACACAGCTTCCATCCCCGGAGACACGAGCCAAGCACTCGACGATAAGAGCTCTTCAGTGTGCAAACAGCCGTCCTGCAGATGGTACGAAGCCACGCGTGGATATCAAGAGCCAGCAGGTGGAAACCATCCCTCTGCCGTCCCCAGAGGACCCCGAGGTCTTGTGGTCTGAGCCACACGTGGCTGCGGAGGTCAGGGAGGGGATGGCAGCGAGCTTCGCCGGACGTGGAACGGTGGTGGTCGCCCCGGCCTCTTCGAGGGGCTCCGCACGCGTCACGTCCCACGTACGAGGTGTGTTTGCTGCACGTTGATGCCGTGAAATGATGACACCATCGTGGTTGCCCTTACATTTTTAAAAAGAATGTCTATTTTGTATTTTTGAGACAGAAAGAGAGAGGGGGGAAGAGAGAGAGACAGCACAAGCAGGGAAGGGGGAGAGAGAGAGGGAGACACAGAATCCGAAGCAGGCTCCAGGCTCCGAGCCGTCAGCACAGAGCCCGACGCGGGGCTCGAACCCACGAACCGTGAGGTCAGGACCTGAGCCCAAGTCAGACGCTCAACCGGCCGAGCCAACACTTGTTGTTGGTCTTACACACTGATGCCAGACAGCAGAGCCTCCCGCTCGGGAGCCTAGGCTGGCGGAAACATCCTCCGCTTATTGGGGGGGGGGGACACAGGCTGACCCCCCCATCAGCGGTTCCGAAACCGGGCGGGGCAGCTGAGTCTCCTGGAGAGCTCGCCGGAAAGTGGAGAATCCTGGCCACCGCGTCTCTGTGGCTGACGGGCCCTGAAAAGATGCACGTCCCGTTCGTTCCAGGCGGTCGTAAAGAACACAGAGATGCACAGACTGAGTTACTTCACAGCCTGACAAGTATCTGGGGAGGACACACGCCAGATGGCTCGATGGGTGGCCCGTGGGGACATGGGTGGAAACCAGAGCCCAGTGTGGGGAAGGGGTGGGGGTTTCTCTTTGGCATAGCTTTCTTCTTCGTAGAAAGCCCTAATTCGCATGAAAATGTAAGCGAATCCAAAAGGAAATACTCTCCACTGGTGAAGGAAGGGGGGGAGAAGGGAAACAGGGCTGTGTTCTGTGTGCAGGGCTGTGTTCCCTACGGCCTGCAGGGGATCCGGCGACAAGTTCTGTGGACTCGACCGTAGTGTTAGGTGGGGACACTTCCCGGGAGTTTGTGAACGCTAAACCGAGTTGTGTTTTGGAAGGCACGCCTGCGTCCCAGCACAACCCAAAGTCAAGCGTGAGGATTTTGGAGGTTGAAGCCTTGAGGCCCATGAGAGCCACTTACCACCTGCGGGTGACACCCGTGCGGGGACACCCGGGTGCACGAGGCCGAGTCTCTGAAGATGTGTCATTGGTCGATTTGCTCTTCCTTCGGTGGAAGCCAGAGCGGGGAGGGTGGACCCAAGGGAATAAAGCTCCTTGAAGGTAAAAGTGGGGTCCCCGGAGGCGTCGCCTTTGCGGGACGTCCCCGGGACAGAGATGTGACGATTGACACGGCCTTCTGTCTGGATCATGGCTGGGCTCAGGGCAACGGTGACCGGCAGGGCTGAGCAGCTGTGGCCACGCCTCAACCTGTATGATCAGGGGCCGAGCACAGCCCCCTGTGAGGAGGGGAGAGGCGTGGCTGGTGGTTAGCTCGTGGTGCACAACCACACAGTACTTCCTTGTGCAGCTTCACATGTGACTCCCCCTGAGGCCCGGTGGGGAGAACTGGATGGCCACCATCCCTGCTTCGTAAGTGGACCGGCTCTCCGTGCTGTCGTGGAGGGGGGGCCGACTTTCTGTAAAGGGCTAGATGGTGACTGTGTGCCAGTCACATAAAGTCTGTGTCCCGTGCTGTCCTCCGGGTGGGGACGTGTTGGCCCCTCAGAGGCCGTGGTGGGAGAGGGGCTCCCGTCGTGGGCAGGAGGGCGGAGGGGCAGCAGGTAGGGGAGGGAGGGAGAATACCCACACCGGTGGACCTCGGGAGTCCTTTGCCACTTAGAAATTTGAGTAGCGGGTGGCAGGAAAAGTCACTTCTCAGCGTCTGTCCAATTACAGTGACTTTTCTGTCCCCAATTACTGGAAGTTCTGACTAAGACACTTGGGTTTGTAGTTTTGTAACAGTCCCTGTGGTCACAATTACTACCCCTCATGAAATACCTCCTGTGCTACACATGCTGTTCTGGGTGTGTGTGTGTGTGTGTGTGTGTGTGTGTGTGTGGGCACGTGATCCATCCGCCCATCCACGCGTCGGCCTCTGTCCCTGGGCCCCTTCCTTCCGTCCTTGCAGCAACCGAACAGAGTGGGGACTGTGTCCCCGGGTGCACAGGTGGAGGGTGGGGTTCGGGCACACGATGCAGCTTGAGCCTGAGCTCTGGACCCTCTGCCCCCAAGAGGCGTCAAGTGCCGCGACCGCACCATCCGGATTCTTGTCCACAAGTGAGAGGTGACACCCGACCCTCAGGGAGACACACAGGCTGGGAGCTGGCGTGCCAGCTGGGCATCTGAACGGGGTTTGATGCCAAAGTCCGCCGCCCCTGGCCGTCGCTGCCCTCATTTGTGGTCACACCCCGTATTTCTCATGAGGGACAGCTCTGCTTTGCTACGGGACCTTTGTCATTTCAGACCGAGTGTCGAGAGACACTCATCCTAATTCGGGTGGCACAGTGCACACCCTTTCCCACACTCAGGTGGAACCTTCCCGCCGGCCCCCAGGTCCCAGCTGTGGCCCAGACCTGGCCCCTGTCTCCCTCCCCCCTCCTCCCCCCTCCCCCCTCCTCCCTCCTCCCTCCCCCTCCTCCCTCCCTCCTTCCTTCCTCCTCCCTCCCCTCCCCCCTCCTCCCTCCCTCCTTCCTCCCTCCCTCCCTCCTTCCTCCCTCCCTCCCTCCTACCTCCCTCCCTCCTCCCCTCCTCCCTCCCCCCTCCTCCCTCCCTTCTTCCCCCTCCCTCCTCCCCCCTCCCCCTCCTCCCTCCCCCTCCTCCCGCCCCCCTCCTCCCGCCCCCCTCCTCCCTCCCTCCCTCCTTCCTTCTTCCCTCCCTCCCTCCCTCCCTCCCTCCTTCCTTCCTCCTCCCTCCCTCCCCTCCCCCCTCCTCCCTCCCTCCTTCCCCCTCCCTCCTTCCCCCTCCCTCCTTCCTCCCTCCCTCCTACCTCCCTCCCTCCTCCCCTCCTCCCTTCCCCCTCCCTCCCTCCCCCTCCTCCCTCCCTTCTTCCCCCTCCCTTCTTCCCCCTCCCTCCTTCCCCCTCCCTCCTTCCCCTCTCCCCCCTCCTCCCTCCTCCCTCCCCCCTTCTCCCTCCCCCCTCCCCCTCCTCCCTCCCCCTCCTCCCTCCTCCTTCCTTCTTCCTTCCTCCCTTCCCCCCTCCTACCTCCCTCCCTCCTCCCCTCCTCCCTCCCCCCTCCTCCCTCCTCCCTCCCCCCTCCTCCCTCCCTCCTTCCCCCTCCCTCCTTCCCCCCTCCCCCCTCCTCCCTCCCCCTTCTCCCTCCCCCTTCTCCCTCCCTCCCCCCTTCTCCCTCCCTCCTTCCTTCTTCCCTCCCTCCCCTCCCTCCCTCCTTCCCTCCTTACTCCCTCCTTCCCTCCTTCCTCCCTCCTTCCCCCCTCCTCCCCCTCCCCCCTCCTCCTCCCCCCCTCCTTCCCCTCCCCCCTCCTCCTTCCCCCCTCCTCCCTCCTTCCTTCTTCCCTCCCTCCCTCCTTCCTTCCTCCTTTCTCCCTCCCCTCCCTCCCTCCTTCCTTCCTCCTTTCTCCCTCCCCTCCCTCCCTCCTCCCTCCTTCCCTCCCTCCCTGCCTCCCTCCTTCCTCCCTCCCTCCCCGCCTCCTTCCTTCCTTCCTCCCTCCCTCCTTCCTTCCTCACTCCCTGCCTCCTTCCCCTCCCTCCCTCCCTCCTTCCCTCCTTCTTCCCTCTCCTCCCTCCCTCCTTCCTCCCTTCCTCCCTGCCTCCCTCCTTCCTCCTTCCCCTCCCTGCCTCCCTCCCTCCTTCCCTCCTTCTTCCCTCCCTCCTTCCCTCCTTCCTTCTTCCTCCTTCCCTCCCTCCCTCCCTCCATCCCTCCCTCCCTCCTTCCTCCTTCCTCCCTCCCCTCCCTCCCCTCCCTCCCTCATCCCCTCCTTCCTCCCTCCCCTCCCTCCCTCCTCCCTCTCCTTCCTCCCTCCTTCCTCTCTCCCGTCTCTCCCTCCCTCCCTCCCTCCCTCCTCCCTCCTTTCTGTTAGCCTAGAAGAGAATAAAGGTCTTTGCCCAGCCAACCAACCATGTCAGCCACTGATAACTGCTTGGATTTAATTTCAGTGCTCAAACTGTACCCAACCATAGGTGATAGGTTGTAATTTGGCGGTGGCTGTGGGGGGTGGGGAGTGATGTAAGACTGCTGTGAATGCTAATAGATATTTTGAGATTTATGTGCATGGGTAGATTAGAATTGTTAACATTATTTATAAAGATAATAATTATATAATTTCTAAATTCACAGAAATAGTTTGGCTTAATGATTTCTAAATGCACACAATGGAACATTAGGCAGTTTTTATTAATTCTATTTATGTGTGGAGAAGCAAAGACTAAGAATCCTGAATCTTAAATGCGCCCAAAGAGCGTGTTGTAGAAAATTCTCTTGCTCTATGAGATGAATTTCTGGGCCACAGCAGCCAGGGCCAGACCATGTCCTAGAACCTTTGCCAATAATTTCTGCTTCTGAGGACCCCCACTTTGCCGTTATTTGGTGACTGTGGGTGTCTTTGCATATAATTTACATGCAGTCATTTTCACCCTGGTAAGAGAATATGGTTATTAATGTGCCTGCTGTAAAGTCGGGTGAGCATAAGCTTTCATTTAGAGAGTCTGTCTTTAGGGCACACTTCGTTTCACTTAGAATAAATTATCATACATTTATCATTAGTTAGCACGTTATTAACATTAATATAAACAAATATGTGGCACATTTCTTCAGGAAGATTACGTTTTTAATCACTTAGCGAATGTAGCAGGCAGCTTATACATATTTTATTTTTTAATGGATGTGCTTTCCCCAGGTTCTGTGTTCGCATTAAGAACAGCACTTTGCATCTGTTAGCTCAGGATGGGCTTCGTGGAGGTGAGGGGCTTAAAAATGAACTTTTCGGGGCGCCTGGGTGCTCAGTCGGTTAAGCAGCCGGCTTCGGCTCAGGTCATGATCTCGCGGTCCGTGAGTTCGAGCCCCCCGTCGGGCTCTGTGCTGACAGCTCGGAGCCTGGAGCCTGTTTCGGATTCTTTGTCTCCCTCTCTTTGACCCTCCCCCATTCATGCTCTGTCTCTCTCTGTCTCAAAAATAAATAAACATTAGGGGCGCCTGGGTGGTGCAGTCGGTTAAGCGTCCGACTTCAGCCAGGTCACGATCTCGCGGTCCGTGAGTTCGAGCCCCGCGTCAGGCTCTGGGCTGATGGCTCGGAGCCTGGAGCCTGTTTCCGATTCTGTGTCTCCCTCTCTCTCTGCCCCTCCCCCGTTCATGCTCTGTCTCTCTCTGTCTCAAAAATAAATAAATGTTAAAAAAAAAATAAAAAAAGAACTTTTCTCTTCCAGCGACGAGAACTTTCTCAGACACCCTTTTACCTCTGAGACTCGCTGTGTGATTCCTGGCTGGGGATGGCTCCTTCTCCGACAAGGAGGTGCCTCGGTGAAATGTCAGCACAGGAAACGAGGCATCCTAGGTGCCTTGTGCAGAACGTGGATTCCAACAACGGGAGTTGGGACAGAAATGACCATGGACTGTGTCTAATAGGCTCTGTAGTTGAAGAAGCATCAGGTGCTCTGTTACGAGTTCTGCCCTCCGCGTCCTGCGAGCCCCTGGTGTGGGAGGAGTGAACCATTGTTGGTGTAGGTGTTTATATCCTTTTGTCTACACTCTGGGTCTCCAGTGCTCTCGGTGATGACCGACCACGTGGGGTGGAAACCTGCATTTTGGGGCCAAGAGAGACTGAGCACCTGCTGTGTGTTAACTAGGTGCCACTGGGCAGGTTACATAGTTTCTTTACCTGAAAATGGGGGTGATAACGATAGTATTTATTTCACACGCTACAGGAAGGTGAGACGTGGACAGAGCTCAGGACAAGACTAAACAGAAAGGTGCTCAGGGGGCGCCTGGGTGGCTCAGTCGGTTAAGCGTCTGACTTCGGCTCTGGTCACGATCTCGCGGTTTGTGGATTCAACCCCGCGTCGGGCTCTGTGCTGACAGCTCAGAGCCTGGAGCCTGCTTCCGATTCTGTGTCTCCCTCTCTCCCCAAAATAAACATCAGACATTTTTTTAAATAAAAAGTAGCCATTAAAAAGACAAGTGGCCCATTAGTAATTGCCATTATTCCCGTTTATCGCTATGAGATACGTAAGCCCTTGCCTCACGAGCTGCCAGGTTGCGATATGACATTCAGCAAAACGGTTTTGTATTTTTCACGTTTTGTCATAGCCTCATTTTCAGAATGGGCCTATTAGCAGAGCCCGGGTTGAGTTTTGCATGTCAGCGCCGGACAGAATTCGTTGACTCTGCTTTCCGAGGAGAGACCCCTTCACAGCTCGTCTGGCTGGCTCTCCCGCTTGAGTTCACAGGCGCACGGGTTTCTGATGTCGTCCCGTGTCACCTCCCCATCCGGTGTCACTGCCAGTGCTGCTGGGAAGGCACCCCCTGCCCCTAGGTGGGAGCCCCGGACGGGGAGATGCCGGGCGGAGGCTACGAGAGACTCTAGAGGGCGAGTGGACGGTGGGTGACCAGTCGCGAGGTCGTGCTGGGTCCTGGAAATTTGCTGAGAGTGATTTCGGGTGCCCCTCCCCCCCCCAGACACAGTGGACGCCGTGTGGAGGACGTAGGGCAATCGGCGTCACGGTGACAGTCACCACCCCGTGTGCACGTGTATGAGTTTGTCATGCTGCACACCTTCCGTATGTGCCTTTTCATTTTGTTCTTTTAAAGAATGTATTATTCAGTAATCTCTGCACCCAACGTGGGGCTCAAACTCGTGACCCCGAGATGAGCAGCTGCACACACTGGTGCGACTAAGCCAGCCAGGCCCCCTCTCCCCCGTTTCATTGTGAAAATTCACGAAGGTGGTCTCCCCCGACCCTTTTCTGTTTCGCAGCGGTATTCCGATGGGCTCCCATCTCGGTACCCCCTACATTTGTCTGTTTCTGTACCGTGTTGCCAGGCTGTGCCCTCAGAGGTGTTTGCTCACCATCCAGAAACACAGGAAGGGAGGCGGGAGGGAGGGGAGGTGGGCTCAGAGTCTCCTTCCCGGGAGAGGCTGGCTTTGTTACACTGGATCCGCTCACCGGGTGGTCGCGCCCGGCCTTGGCCAGCAGGAGTGGGTCCCTCTAGCCCTGCTCCCTCTGGGACGTGGTCGGTGGAGGCTCCTTGGGGACACCTGCCCTTGGGCTCCCCGTGGAATCCGGTGCCGGGCTTTGGAATCTGTACCCGGCAACGACCTACAGGACTGGTGCCCATTCCGGGAGTGAAGCAGGTGACATGGCCAGTCCCGACCTTAGGGGGTGTGCCTGGAAGGAGAGCTGCTTGGGAACGGGCCTGTGGGTGACCACAGGGGCCGTTGTGTTTGCCCCGTCCCCTCCCAGACCTCCTGCCCCTCCTGGGCATGTGCCGGGGGTCTGCCAGCCCAGCCATTCACGTGATGGGCGTGGGACGTAGGGAAGAAAGAGACCCGGGGCCCCACGGCACGGCAGAGACCCTCGTGCTCCCCGCAGGTGAGCGGCCGGAGCGTAAGCCCCTCACCAGCCGTCCCTCTGCCAGGCCGGTCCGCCAGGGGGCGAGGGACAGCAGGCGGGAGGCTTCGGGGCCCCCTGGCTGGGACGGATGGACGGGTGGGGAGAGCTCGAGCCTGGACCCCGTAGCCCCTCGAGGAGAGGTGGGGCCTCCTGGGACACTCCGAGGAGCCCAAAGAGAAAGCTGTCTTTGGAGACAGGTGGCAGGAGAAGGTAACTGCCCATCTGCGTTAAAGGAACAGGTTCGCAGAGCAGGCAACGGTTGTTAACGACCAAGTGGAGAACAGGGGACTGTCCAGGCACACGCCCTCAGGAAGAAGGGTCTCTCCCCCCCCCCCCCCCGCTCCTCTCTGCGAGACAGTGGAAGGAGGACTTAACGGGTGGCGGGAGTGCCCCCTGGCCCCCTCCAGGCCACCACACAACTAGTGTGCCCCCTCAGAGACCACAGTTTCTCCTCCCAGCGGTGGGGGCTGGAAGTACAAGGTCAGGGTCCCGGCTTGCCAAGGGCCACCTTCTCCCCGTGTCCCCACATGGTGGAGAGAGCGCATGCTGGCATCTGTCCCTCTCCTCCTCCTAAGGAGGCTGACCCCACCTGGGGCCACCCGCACGACCTCCTCTAACCCCGATCACCTCTCACAGCCCCCACCTCCAAACCTGCACGTTGGGGGTTAGGCTTCGTGAATTCCTGGGACACAGACCCTCGGTCCCTGATGTGACCTTACCTTCGCTGGGGGCTGACGGGCTAACACGTGGTTGCAAGATGGGAAGTGGACAGAACGGAGTATTTATTCATAGCCGTAAGAAGCATCTTTTGAAAACAAAAAGTAACTAAAAAATACAGAATTGCCCTGAGACCCTGATGAGGGAGCCTGCCTGCCGTCCAGTTAGAGTCACGTTTCCTGGAACACGGCCCATGATGTCCCTGGAACAAGGAAGACGGATCAAAGTGGTTTCCTGGTGCTTCAGCTTGAATTCCTGCCTCTCTTTTCTCACCTGTAAAATGGGAGCATGATAGACTGTGCCTCGCAGTGTTGGTGTCCAGATGGAAGGTGCTAAGAGATGAAAAGCACTTGGAAAAGCCCTTTTGTACGCTAATGCCTGGCTCATTGTAGGGCCTCAGTCGATGTCCGTTCTTTAAATGAGGAGGAGGTTGAGTTACCTGCTGATGATGGTGAGAACGTTCTCATCCAGTGCTTTGCATGACGGCCTCATTTGAGGTTAAACGTGACTTAGCCCGGAAGTGATGGAGCCTGGAATGTGATCGCCCGGGGATGTGACCGCTGCCTTCTTCTCTGGGTTCTTTCAGCCCCTGAAGCTCCAAGCAAACTAGCTTGCTTTCCTTTCCCCGGCGCCCATGCCCGGAGCTCTGGCGTGAGGGTGGAAACGCACCCGCTGGGACTGTTCTCCCTGGAAGGGCTGCCTGCCGAGCTGGCCCCGGGGTGGGGTCTGGGACCTCGGATGGTAGGAGGGCTCCCCCCTTGCCTGACTGATAAGGGTGGCTCACCGGGCCTCACACCTGCTCTCCTCGGGCAGACTGGGTATTGGTAGATGCCGGGAAGAAGGTGTCTCAGCGACAGCAGTAAACGCCCTGGTGCTGAGTCTCGGGTGGGCTTCCCGGTGACGGTTCCTGGTGAGCTCTCACATCACCACTCCTCGCAGGGGGCGCCAAGCGCGTCCTCTGTGACTCCCCTGGGAGAGGACTCTGGCAGCCTGAGCGCGGCTCCCCGGACCTCCCCTCCTGCCCCTCTTCCCTGTGCTAGTGTTGTGTCGTGTCCCTTTGCCGGAAGGAGTCATGGTCACCAGCATGGCTGTTTGCTGCGTCCTGTAGGTTCTCCTAGCGAGTCCCTGGGCTCAGGGGTCCTGAGGAGTCCTTGCCTGCTTCCTTCTCCTCTCCAGCTGCGGTTCCCTGTCCCGTCCTCGGAGACACCCACCCACCCAGCCCGCTGTCCCCTGACATATCCCGCCAGCGTTGTTTGTTTGCTTTATTTTTCCGTTTCCCCAGGGTCTCTCTGACGTGTTGGTTTTCTGTCTCCCCAGCAACGTGCTCTGTGAGCGCAAAGACCACGTCCCTCACCCTCCTCCATAGAGCAGAAGGGCTCCTTCTTCCCTGAATCTTTGCTGGTCGGCCCCGTGGCCAGGGAAGGCCTCGGGCCCCGGCAGCCCCTGGGAGTGTGATAGGAACGCGCACTCTTGTCCTCGCCCGCCTGCCGCACCTGCTGAGTCAAAATCTGCCTTTCGGTAAGGTCCCGGCTGGTCCACCTGGAAGTCCAAATGGCCCACGTGTATTTTCCCTCACTTCCTCCCTGACGGCAGTCCTTTTCCAGTGGATCTTTTCACGTTTCTTCAGACCCAGTAGATGACGCAGACCTGCTGGAAATCCAGCTTCTCTGAAAGATCCTTCTCTGGCTGCCTTTGCAGCAACCTGAGTTTTGGCAGAGGGCTTAGATACCCAAACCCTGAAGCTGTGGGATGGCAGGCTGACTCGTGGTGCCTTCCGGGTAGTTCCACAGGCCCACTTCTTTCCTTTTCTTTTCTTTTCTTTTCTTTTCTTTTCTTTTCTTTTCTTTTCTTTTTTCTTTTCTTTTCTTTTCTTTTCTTTTCTCTTTTCTTTTCTTTTTAAAAAAAAAAATTTTTAACATTTATTTATTTTTGAGACAGAGAGAGCATGAATGGGGGGAGGGTCAGAGAGAGGGAGACAGAATCTTGAAACAGGCTCCAGGCTCTGAGCTGGACGCGGGGCTCGAACCCACGAACCGTGAGATCATGACCTGAGCCGAAGTCGGACGCTCGACCGACGGAGCCACCCAGGCGCCCCATGGGCCCATTTCTCGATGGTGGAGGTGCCAGTTAGCCAGTGGCTTTGTCACCCGTTACAGTTCAGCCTCCCGGAGGGGCAGCCCTCTGACACCCTGCAGTCAGTACCTGACGTCTCGTTGCACTTGTGCACGTGTGTTCCCCAGGCAGAAAGGAAATCAAGTTCTCCCTGGGCAGATACATTCCCGCGGTACAGACTCCCAGCATGCATCATCCCCATGTCAGAGAATCTAAGGGGTCTCCGAGAAGATGTCTCCACTCCTTGAACCCAGTGTTTCCCGAATGACTCTGACCAGGGGCTGCTTTTACTGTAGAGTGTGTAACAATCGGAATCGGGGCGCCTGGGTGGCTCCGTCGGTTGAGCGTCCGACTTCGGCTCAGGTCATGATCTCACGGTTCGTGAGTTCGAGCCCCGTGTCGGGCTCGTCGAGCTCTGTGCTGACCGCTCGGAGCCTGGAGCCTGCTTCCGATTCTGTGTCTCCCTCTCTCTGCTCCTCCCCTGCGCATGCTCTGTCTCTGTCAAAAATAAACAAACAAACAAAAAAGAATCGGAATCAGAAAATGCCACCTCAGGATGCTTAATTTCTACCCATTCTTAAAACTGGTTTAGAAGGGATGGTGGTGGAGGGGCAGGGGAGGGGAAGGAAGGGAAGGAAGGATAAGGGAGGGACTGACCAGAGACTGAAGTCCTCTATGCTCCTTGTCAGATTCACCAGGGCTTGTGGTGAACCTTTCCTGGGTCCTTGCGGATTTATTAATGAAAATCTGGGGGACACTTAATTCAATTTTGCTTGTTCCTCTAGCTTTGGCATGTGTATATGTGGTATCTTTGTACCCCAAATAGGAGCTCCTTCGTGGTGGGGGGGCTCACATGTATTTTACAGTCGGTCTTCCCAATGTGCTCCTCTGTGTAATGGGCGTTAAACACAGCACGCATGGTTGGGATTACATGGCTTTCTGGTCTACCTCCCGTTACATATGAGCACTCCACTTGAACCTTGTGGCTAAATCTGAGTGTGAGGTATTTATAACTTAGGGCTAAGTGTTCTGGAGTGGAAACCAACACCAGGCTGGCGTCAGAGTCCCCTGGCTCTGTGCCCCAGCTCTGCCACACGTCAGTAAGACCCAGCGCCTCTCCCTGCCTTGACTCCTACCCGCAAAAGGTGTGTACCGTGCCCACTCCCCGCACAGGGAGGCTGGAAAGGGCTTTGTCGGTGCTTACAACGCGGTGCGAGCCCCGCACTTTGCAACTGCTGCCTGCTGAACTCCTGGCGGAGGGAGAGTGGTCTTTGAAAAACAAGTCCTGGAGGGATTCTGGGTCCTCCAGGGTGCGGTCTCTGCTGCGGCTAGGATCGCTGGGAGAGAGGACAGCTTCAGGGAGCAAGTGGGAGGAGAGGAAGGAGGGAAGGAGGAGGAAGTGATGCCAGCTTCTTTGGGGAAGCTGCTCTGAGCGGCTTCTGGAAGATTCCAGGGCATGGTCAACACGGCGATCCTCCCGCGTGGCCTCTGCGGCCAGCATTGCCTAGGCCCTGGCGAGCGCTCCGGGGGAGCAGAGTGGAGGACTCGCCCAGAACCACAGGAGCCACAGCGGGTGGTGCTGGCAGAGTCGTGGCCGGGCTAGGTGGGACCAGCAGCCTCACCGACCGCCGACGGCCTCTTTGCCCTCAGCTGGCCGCGCGCCGGGCCCGCTGTTCACACCGAGTTGTGCGGACTCTGAATGACAAAGACCATCCTTGTTCCCATTTCGCAGGTGAAGGAAGCCATAGAGAGGTGACAGTCTCCCTGGAGCTCAGATCCGCCCTGACTCCAGAGGTTACACCATACTCCCCGTGCTAAATGCCACAGGGGACCTGGGACAGACCCGTACCTCCGCACAGGGTGGCACCAGAGGCTGGGACCGGTTTTATCCAGATTTCACCCGGCATCTACGTTAACGTGCATGCACTGTGACTGTTTCTTAGCATATTTTATTTGTCAGGCAGGACACGTGTAGTGGCAGGGACGGTGAGACCGGAGGCCAGCTCTCCTTCCCAGCCCTGCTCCTATGCCCGTTCGCGGAGCACCAGCCGGCCTCAGGAGCACGGCGCTGCCCCGTTGGGCGCTCGGGGCGGGGTGGGTGCGAACAAGGTGAAACGGGCCTCCTTGTCTCTAAGGAGTGTGTGATCCAAGAACACGTTCTTGCACTTGGTAGCGTGCATCTGTGTTTTCATTCTGTTGCAGAGTTTTCTGCAGCAAGTGGTCGGGGTGGGGGGTAGACAGGCTTCATGCAAACTTCAGTAGCTCCTAAGAAAGGAGAGCGGCAACACGGGCTGCCTGTGTGCACACGAGTGCGTCCGTCCTTCGGCACGCTCTTCCTGTGAGAGGCAGCCCGCCCGCCTTCACGCAAAGACCTACATCCACACGCTCCGTCTTATCTTTACTTGTGGGTTTCATCCTTCTGTCCTTCCTGCTTGCTGACGTCTGGCCTCCGCTTCTCAAACGGAGTGAGGACCCTCTGAGGCTTTCCCGACAGAGCCCTGGGAATCACACACAGATGATAATGCTTGGTGGTCAAGAGCCAGACTTTCCCCAGGCTCTCTTTTTTTTCCCTAATGTTTGTTTATTTTTTTTTTTAATTTTTTTTTCAACGTTTATTTATTTTTGGGACAGAGAGAGACAGAGCATGAACGGGCGAGGGGCAGAGAGAGAGGGAGACACAGAATCGGAAACAGGCTCCAGGCTCTGAGCCATCAGCCCAGAGCCCGACGTGGGGCTCGAACTCCCGGACCGCGAGATCGTGACCTGGCTGAAGTCGGACGCCTAACCGACTGCGCCACCCAGGCGCCCCTGTTTGTTTATTTTTGAGAGAGAGGCAGAGCTTGAGCAGGGGAGGGGCAGACGGAGAGAGAGGGAGACACAGAATCGGAAGCGGGCTCCAGGCTCCGAGCCGTCAGCACAGAGCCCGACGCGGGGCTCGAACTCATGATCCGCGAGATGGTGACCTGAGCTGAAGTTGGACGCTCAACCGACTGAGCCCCCCAGGCGCCCCTTCCCAGGCTCTTAATTGCAGAGACTAAATGTGTTGACTGGGCCACTGCATGAGTTTATTAAGGTCAAGATCTCCCTGCCAGGGAGTTTAATTGCAAGCATCGTATATTCGTGAGAAATAAATTTACCATCAGCTTCAGCCATTCTTTTGCTGTTGTACGTGGTTTTTCTTATACTCCGTTTCTGTTCTTACTAACGTCAGCTAGTTATTAAACTGACTCCTGTCTAATTAGCCACATGCTCTTGGATAAAATTGGATGGCTGTAATAAAAGCTGACTCATTATCAGAATAGGGAGATATGGTATCTATTTATGTTCCCGTGTGTGATCACATTCCAGAATTTTTGTCTTCGATAAAACGATCCCAGTGTTTTGGAATTACTTGTTCGGGCCTGAGAATATCCTCTGTGTTCGTTTTAGCAAATGCTGTCATCAGAGGCCTCACGTCGGAGAAGAAACGTCAGCTCTAGAGTGAATAGTCTTAGGATGAGCTCACAATAAGTCTCTGACATAACGTGTTACGAGGAAACCTTTTCCCCGGGACTTGGGAGGGCTGGTGATTACAAAATAGATCTTTCTCCCATCTCCTCTTAATTGTGGCGTTCATCATTTTTATCTTCCGTTTATGGGCTCGAAGATAGAATTCGCGTCTCTTTTCTTTTGACTTCTTCTATTTACATATGGTTTATTTTATCTCTGCTTTCCTGTAATTAATATTTAGCTTTTCCTCCGTGCAAGTTGCACAGAAGATCGTGCGTGCCTTTTGTAATAAATTAGCCCCACACTGTCTCAGAAGGGAGCCTTAGTAGCAACTCAGTTTTTCTGTCTGGAAAATGGAGCCGATACCGGCCCATGTTGCGCCCTGACCCAGGTTGGGGCATACAAATGGCAGACATTGTAACACTTTGTGAGAAGTGCAAAGTATAGTCGTAAGACAGCGGGTTTTTCATTTGTAGTCACACGTGTGTGCGGATATTCGCATTCTGGCTGATGCTCTGTTCTGTGTTCTCAAAAAAGAGGGCCCTGGTTCTAGAAGACATAGTCTGAGATGCTGAGGTAGGTGCAGGGCAGTTTTCTAGAAAGTCTGCCCTGCTCACCTGCCTGGCGGCTGTCGTGGTTTTGGGTTAGTGTTCCGCAAACGCTGATCCCGGGCAGAGTAGATACCTCCCCCCCCCCCATGCTTTTGTTCACCCTCGTGTCCCAACGATACGATGCAAGGGGGAGGGAGACCTCAGAAGGAACCCCGTGAATTGTGGGTTTGCAGCTGCTAACCAGCGTTTCCCTGTGGTCAGCGGCCTTCCGTAGCTGACGCCGAACTCATCCCGTGTCTCAGGCGTTGCTTCTGTCTCTGTTTTCCAAGGGAAAAGAACTTTGATTTCTAGGTGTAAAAGGAACCTAAAATAATGGTAGAATGTTCAGACGGTGAAGACCAGCCGAAGGCAAAAAATGGGTAACGGGTGAAATCCTACCACCCAGAGAAAACACCTTGAATGTTTGGGGGGCTCCCCTTTCCGATGGTCACACAGACAGACAGACAGACACACAAACCCTTATAAACAGAAACTAAGTCCCTGACGGCCATTACATGGCCATCTAATTTAAAAAGAGATGCTTGGGGGGCGCCTGGGTGGCTCAGCCGGTTAAGCGTCCAACTTCAGCTCAGGTCATGGTCTCATGGTTCGTGGGTTCGAGCCCCGCGTCGGGCTCTGTGCTGATGGCTCGGAGCCTGGAGCCTGCTTCGGATTCTGTGTCTCCCTCTCTTTCTCTCTCTGCCCCTCCCCTGCTCACGCTCTGTCTCTCTCTGTCTTTAAAAATTAATAAATTGTTAAAAACAGAGGAAAAAGTGATGCTTGGAATGGTTTGACAAAATATCGGCCCTTGGTCCTCTGGAAATGTGGCAGGGGCCCTGGATGTGGGGGCAGCGCCTGGAACAGGGAGACTTTGGCGCGTTCTGGTGGGTGCGGGCTGGGGTGGCTCTGATTGCCGTCCACACGTGCATTCTTCCCCGAGAGGCGGCAGGGACTTACTCATATATTACATTGCTTAGCGGTGCCTGGGAGAATCATATTATTATGATATTTTAAAACCTGCGTTTTCACCCCACAATACATCCTGCATTCTGACATGTTTTTATGGAACTAAGAACTACATCCCTCCCTTAATGGCTGCATATGAATCTACATTACACGCATGTATTAACCTTTATTTAACAAATGCCCTTAGGTTCATTACCGCGCAATTAACACTCTTGTGTAGGTCTTAAGATATTTTACCAATAAATACCCGTTATGCATCTAGTATGTTCCAGGAGAAGTGTTCAGACTGATGGAGCTCTTAGGCTGTTGGGGGCGGCTGAGAACACACGGGTAAGGGTGGAATTGCAGATGGAAAGAAATGGAAAAGATAATTTGATGGGAATAATGGGGAATGGAGAGGCTGGGGGGAGGCTTGTCTGTAGCGGGGGCCAAAAGCCGACTGGAGCGTCGTCTTTACCAGCGAAGCTGGAAGCCAAGCCACAGTCCCATACATGTAGGGCCCAGAGACCAGGAACTTCAGACTTTATATGGTAAAATAGGAAGCCGAGGAAGGTTTTTAAGAGGAAAGTGAGGTGAGCTTCTGTCTCGTTTACGTTATTTTCAAGTTCAGCCCGACAACGGCTGCACAAGGCAGGAAGGGGAGGGGAGGAATGGGGAAGACTGGTTTGAGCCGCTGTCCCGATGGTGCCACTAACTGAGACAGGAACAGGTGGACAGAAGGACATCGGGAAGGGGTGCGTCAGCCCCGTTTGGAGAAGCCGATATGTCAGGTAGGCATTGCACCTGTAAACGTGGGGAGTAGGGGTGTGGCAGGCCTGGACACGCAGAGGAGGGGAGCACTCACTGATGGCATTTAGGGCCACAGGAGCAGAGCGGCTGCCCCAGGGGACGAGTGTGGCGAGGGCATGGAAGGGACCACATCTGGAGAAGTTCAAGTTCAGTAGTTGTGGGCAGAGGATTATCCAGGAAGAGAGGGACAGAGGGACCCGGTGTGAAGAAGGTTCCGGAGCTGGTCGCCTCCAGGAGGGGACAGTGTGGCCCAGGGAGGAGCTGACTCCCAGACGCTGTTGAGCGGGCGGGACGGACGGACGGACGGGCGCCGTCCCTGTGATGCGCGGACCCGAGGCTGGTGGTTGCGGTGGGGACGACACGGGGTTGGAAGGTCTTCAGGACTGAGCGGCAGGAACCCGAGACGGTCTGGGTCCGGAGCCGATTCTTACAGAGGTTTGAACCGTGGGGCTGAGGACAGAACACAGAGAGCCGTGAAGGGAGACGGAATTTCTTCAAGGCGCAAAGTGGCACCTCCTGGTCGTGGTTCTCGTGGTCTTTGGCGGCCACGGCAAATCCAGGCTGGCAGATTTCAGAAGAGGGGACTCCGGAAGGTGTGCGTGTGGTCCACGGGGACCCTGGGAGGCTGGCAGGACGGCTGCTGGAGCCGTGGCCAGGAGCTGTGCCCAGTGACAGTGCCCAGAGGCTCCCCGTGGACCCAGCGCCGAGCTCCACCGAGACAGGAGAGCGAGGGCGGGGGGAGGAGAGAGGGAGGGAGGGTCGGGCTTCGTGGTGAGCATGTGGGCGCCCGGGTGCGGGGCGGTGTAGACGGTGCCCTTCCTGATGAAGGCTCAGCCTGGCTGCACCCTTGGGACTGGATGGCAGAGGGTGAATGGCCTTTTCTGCCGCCGAGTGGGGGATGTGGCCACGTCACCGCTGCGCAGCACGCGGGGCTTAGCGCTCGGGCTACAGGGCAGACGTCCAGGCGGGCTCAGGTCGCTGCTCAGGGTCTCGCTGGGCTGACACCAGGGGTCAGGGGGCTGGGCTCTTAGCTGCAGGCTTTGGGGGAGACGCTGCCCCCGGGCTCCCCAAGCGGCCAGGAGGACCTAGTTCCTGGGCGTTTTAGGACAGAGGGCCCTGTCTCGTGGCTGGCTGTCGGCTGGGTGGCCCTCCTGCCCTCCCCCGTGGCCACCTCTGTGTCCAGAGCCAGCAGCAGCACGCTGGGCCCTCCTCACCTTTCGGTCTGTCCGGCTTCCTCTCCTGGGTCGCCTTTCAGGGGCTCTGGTGGCTGCGTGAGCCCTCCCCGGGGAACCCAGAATGCCCGCTGTGCCAGAGTCACCTCGAATCACATCGGCAGAGTCCATTTTGCCCTGTTGAGGTAGGGAAGCAGAAGGACTCCGTTAAAACCTGCCTTTTGCTCCTTTGTTCCTGCTAGAACCTGCACCCCCTACTTTCCTCTTGCCTGGGGGTGCAGGCCTTGTGTGGCCTCCTTGTGAGGGACCAGGCCTTAGTGGTTTCTTTAGAATAGGTCACAGGCCCAGGTGAGAGCACGACCGGATGAAGCCATCGAATGCGAATCCCAGACCACCCGCACTCTTGTCTGCCTTCAGTGAGCTCTGCCCTCGCCTCCTGCCCACTCTCTCGTTGAGCCTAGCCGGGGACCCTCTCTGGTCATGGGTCCCAGGACCTGGCCTGCCTGCATCGCTGTCCGGTGACACATTCACAGAGGCCGTGTCTCCTCTCCGTCATGGTCCTGGGACTAGGGCAGGAACCTTCCTGCGGCCCGCAATTCTGCCCGCCCCTCCCAGAATCTGAGAAAGAACCAAGAGCCCAGAGGTCCGAGGGTCGTCTTTGTGGATGTTGAGGTCTCACTGAGAATGTCAACAGGCGCTGAGATTCTGGGGTGGTTTTTTGTCACAGCCAAGCCTTCGGGTGTTCAGGTGAAGGAGGGATAGAGGGGGACCCCGGGAGGAGGTGGGGTGGCGCCCACTGGCGTGAGCCTCGCAGGACGGGTCGTGGGAAGCAGGACCAGGCTGACCCCAATCCAGCCCCAGGCATGCTAAGGGCGGAGTAAACGATTATTATTGGAAAGAATCAGTAGCTGGAATTTCCCCCAACATTCTGCGCTCCTCGGTAGAGTTTAAGCCTTTTCTTCGAGGGGTCTGACAGTTTGCTTGTTAAATCTGCTCCTTGATATTGTGTTCTCCACTGGAGAGTATAAATGGAAACTTTCTGCCGCTGCATTTGTAACGGGTTATGGTTTCCTGTAAACAGGTTCCTGACTTTGTTTTGTGCCCTCCTCACTGAAAGCTCTTATGATTTGTGATTGTTTTTCTGGAGGTTTGAATAGATTTTCCAGGCGGGTAGTGTTATCAGTGGTAAATAACCAATACTTTCTTTAAGAATACCCATTTCTTGGGGCGCCTGGGTGGCGCAGTCGGTTAAGCGTCCGACTTCAGCTCAGGTCACGATCTTGCGGTCCGTGAGTTCGAGCCCCACGTCAGGCTCTGGGCTGATGGCTCAGAGCCTGGAGCCTGCTTCCGATTCTGTGTCTCCTTCTCTCTCTGCCCCTCCCCCCTTCATGCTCTGTCTCTCTCTGTCTCAAAAATAAATAAACGTTAAAAAAAAAAAAAAGAATACCCATTTCTTTTATTCTGCTTGGGGCTTTTTAATTAGGGGCGATTCTGATTTTCCTTAAGTGGATCTTTGGGGCATGGCTCAAGATGGTGACATGCTTTTTCTTCTTCGTTCTGTTAATATGGTGAGTAAGAAATTAGCAAATGTTTCACTATTTCTTCTGAATTCCTAGAGTGGTTCCACTTAGTCACAATGCTGAAGTTTATTTTGTTTAGAGCTTTAGAAATGTTACGTAAATCCCGTCTTTGATACATTCCTATATTGTTTTTCTACTGGGATACACTTTTTTTCTGTTGGTTAGGGAACGGGTTATATAGTGTACGAGTGCGTATCTTTTCCTTGAATATGGGGAACCGTTTACGTACGAAACCACCGAGGGTGCCCGATCTCCCATTGCCCCTTTTTTGGTAAATGTTAAGCACACGCACACACACACCTGCACACATATTTCTGGATACTACCCCAAAACAATGTAATAATCACTCATTTACTGACCACTCCAAATGAAGAAATGCTAACGTTTTGTGATTTTTGTATTCTTTTTTTAATGTTCATTTATTTATTTTGGCAGAGAGAGAGCACGCGCGCACAGGCAGGGAGCAGGGGAGGGGCAGAGAGAAGGAGGGAGAGCGAGAGAAGGAGGGAGGGAGGGGGAGAGAGAGAGAGAGAGAGAGAGAGAGAGAGAGAGAGAGAGAGAACGAACCCCAAGCAGGCTCTGCACTGTCAGCACAGAGCCGGACATGGGGTCTCGACCCCACGAACCGTGAGATCATGACCTGAGCCAAGATCATGAGTCAGACGTTTAACCGACTGAGCCACCCAGGCGCCCCTCAGTTTTATATTCTTTAGGTTTTTTTAAATACAGAAAAACAGGCTTTCAGATTTGTCAGTGGACGGACACTCCTTTTGTCTGCCATTAGTAAATCAGTCTTTCTTTCAAATCCGTATGTCTCTTACATACTTTTTCTTGCTTCCTTTCCTTCCCTAGGACCTCTGCTGGTAAGTGCTGGCGATAGAGGTATTCTGCCCTTCTTCCGTAAAAAAATGCTAGTAATATTTTTGCCATTAAGGTAGTATTTGTGTTTTGTCGTGAGTTTTGGCAGGTTCCGGGTTGAGAGCGTTGCCTTCTGTTACTGGCTGGTGAGACGTTCCTTCCCGCCTCCTTCCGACTGCTAGTGCTTTTTCTTAGCGACCACTGCTCGGTAACTTCTAATATGTTAGATGCTCATTTTTCCAATTTAGGCTGCTATATTTTCCAGAGTCCATTTTTGCACGTTACAGTTTCCTAGAAACATCTTTTTTCCACCTCAGATTTTCGAATTTATGAGCATAGGGCTTTATACAGTGTTCTGTCTTTAAATTTCCTGAGCATCTGTGTTTATTTACCTTCTCGTTCCTAATTTTCATCATTTATAGCTCCTGCCCATATTTCCGAGATTAATCGGAGGCTTACCATTTTTGATTATTGGTCTTTCTAAAGAGTTCTTTTTTTAATTTTCCAAACATGCACGTCAGCTGCTATTTTCCCCAGCTACACTGAGGTTAGAAGATTTTCAAAAACATAGGATTTATTGATATTGGTTATGTGTTAGAGCAGAACTCTGCCCGACTTCTTCATTCGGGGCCTGAAGGAGTCTTCTTTCCACCAAGATGGGAGACCCATGGGCTCCCCGTACCTCCTCTCCCCATCTGTCAGTCTCCACCACGACCTTCATTTCCAACTTGAGCCAAGGCTTTCGCTAGAAGACTTTATACATTTGTAAGCAGTCAACTTGTTTTTATTTTCTTGCTGTTGAAAAACAATTTTTTTAGTGTTTATTTATTTTTGAGAGAGTGACAGAGCACGAGCAGGGGAGGGGCAGAGAGAGGGGGGGACCCGGAATCCGAAGCAGGCTCCGGGCTCCGAGCCATCAGCATAGAGCCCGACGCGGGGCTCGGGCCCACGAACCGCGAGATCGTGACCTGAGCCGAAGTCGGACGCTTAACTGACTGAGCCACCCAGGTGCCCCTTCTTACTGTTTTAAAAGAACCTACAACATTACTAGATTGTGGTCTAAACGTTTATTCTGTTTCTTTCTCGGGGATTTATTGACATTTCCTGTGGACAGTGTCTCT
This sequence comes from Lynx rufus, assembly GCF_022079265.1. Classification (NCBI taxonomy): domain Eukaryota; kingdom Metazoa; phylum Chordata; class Mammalia; order Carnivora; family Felidae; genus Lynx; species Lynx rufus. Next base: position 2,955,709 of record NW_025814849.1, on the reverse strand, counting down.
AAGCGTTTTGGGGCATTTGGAAAAGTGTATATACCTTTGTAATATTTTAGTTTCGTGTGTTCAGAAGGCTGTTAATTAAACGTTACTACTTACATTTTTCATGTTGTCTGTCTTTGTTTCCTTCCATTTCATGCACAGGACCTGTCAAAAAAAGTAGCGTGTTAAATATCTTCCATTTCTACTGTGTTCTGTCCAATTTTCCCTTATTTCTTTGTGTAACAACTTTTGCTTTATATATTTCAACATCTGATTCGGTTTTCAATATTCCAGTGCTATGCAAGTGAGCCTTTGAGAATTAATAATCATTGTGGCTACATCGTACATGTTAATCTTCAGACTCGTGCATTTCATTCCTTGATCTTGAATTTCTGTTACTGTTGTATCCCTGCTTTCTTGAAATAACTGTGCCCAGCCTTTATCCTCGTCCTTACCGCGTTTCAGGAATGGGTAGATTTTGTTTTCTGAACCAGTCTGAGAGTGTCTTTCTTTGAGGGGTCGAGTTTGACAATTCGACGTCCCCGTGTTGCTTCTCCATCTATATTTTAGACGGGACAGTACCGAATTCTGCGAGTTTCCATCACTTGAATACAGAATAGACTGCCTTAGGCCGAAATGGCAGGAGAATGCAGGTGTCATGAGTTCAAGTAGGCTGTGCTCTACGATATTTGTGTGGTTTACATTTCTTTTATCATTAACGGTGCTAGGCTGCATGCACCTGTTTCCTTTCAGCTGAGAATCGAAATCACTGTTTCCTAAATCGAGTCCCATGTGTGTAACGCCACGGTGTTGAATAAGAAGTCGAGACCAACATAAGAGTTTTGTCAGCAAAAATAATGACACGTTTAAGGTTTTTCTCATGCTAATTCCCAAGACTGCCCGCTGCTTCGGAGTTCATTGTTAGGTCTAAATCTGCACCCTGTTCAGTAAACCTCCCGCACGATGAGACTGAATGCTAAACCGGAGGGCTACGTAGGATAACACGGATTGCTGCAAAAGGAGTGATAATGGACCGAGGTAGGGTAGTTGCAGGTGAATGGCTGCTTGGACCTCAGGCAGACGCGGCTCTTTTCATCTCCGTCAGTCCAGCTCAATCCGAATGGGTCCAGCCTGCCTGCCTTTCACGGCAGGAAATGCTCTCAGGTAGGAGACAAGGAAAAACCCAAGACAGATTTGAGCAATCGGTATTACGTCCTGTCCGAACTTTGCAAACATAAAATACAAGAGCGGCGGTGCCAGATTTGAGCACTTTATACCCAAGAGTTGGGAGAGGGGAGGGCTGCGGAATGTGGCCACTGAGACTGAGTATTCTGTGTTCCGCTTTCCATCAAGCAGTGATGGGGACTGGGCGTGGCCGCGACGGAGAGGCCTGTCTGGAAGGGTAGAGGGTGTCGTGGCTTCTGGAAGATGGCACCCTGGGGAGCCATTTATGGCCGGTCTCCCAAACTCACAGCCCTTCCTGGGGTGCTTCTCGCTAGTGCTGGTCACCAGTGGACGGGGGTCCAGCGAAGTCAGGGCTTTCGTTGTTTGCTCAACAGAATCAGAAAATCTGCATTTATACGTCCCATCTCCTAATGTTTTCCTCGGACAGTTATTGTAAGCAAAAAGGTAAACAATGCACTAAAGCACTCTCCTACCTGCTCAGGCGCGGCTGTAGACTCCTTAGGCTTCACTCCAGGTACCGGGCAATGCATGTTCTGGCTACTCTAGAGCACAGGTGCCCGGGGGCATCTACCCATCACCCCTTCCCTGAGCCCCAAGATGCCCTCAGCCCTGCTGCAGCCCTGAGCACGAGGGATGCCGCTCCCCACTTTGGACCCTGCACAGAGAGCGAGTTTCTTGTTCAGCGTCTGGGCCGAAACCCACAATTCTAGGGAGACAGAGCAGGGAGCGTGGGGGGTCCCCCGGAGCTCAGCCCAAGGCCTGGCACCCAACAGGCTCAATGCAGACCCGGAGAAACACAGACGTTTCTTTTGCGGCTTTAACCGCCCCCCCCATCTTCTTCCTTCTCGCCCTTTCTGAACCACCCCGCCCCCACCCGTAGAAGCTCAGACCTCAGTTCTGCTTCTCGACACACCTTCCCTCATTTACACACTTACCACTGCCCCTCTGTCCCCGTTTAAAATCTTGGAAAGATGCTAGCAGAACGTGTCCCCCGCTTCGGTCCGCATCTTACCCTTTCTGGAGGGATGTCTCTGCGGCCGTGGAGTCGATCACACAACGACGGACTTACCTTCCTGTTAGGAGAGGTTCAGGTGCAGTGGGGACATGTTTGGGGGTTCGGGCGTCGTGTCACATAGAGTGCTTTTTTAGAGTCCCAGCATTATCTAGGAGGATGTCTTCGTTCCAAAGCTGGAGTAAGAAACACTGTGACCACCGTGTTTGTGCGCCTCTGCCCGGGTGGAATGAGTTTTGGCAGAAAATGAGTTTTGGCAGAAATGCGAGGGAGTCTCAGATGGAAAGGGCAGTCCCCAGGCTGCAGAAATGAGGGCATCTCCTTCTGTCACCCCCAGGGTGTCCTGGTCGAGGGGGCTGATTCCTTTCTTGACAGCTCAGTGCCAGTAGGTACTCCTCAGTCTCAGGGCCTCTAGATTTGTCTAGAGCAGCGATAGAAAACAAGCTTGCTTGTAAGCACCGGCATATCACGGAAGTGAGTGAGGTATGCAAACATGAGGCCCCCCGCAAATCAAGTGGGTTGGCCACAAAACCACTGCCAGGGAGGAGTCTGGCCCTGGAGGGCACTGGGTCCCACGGGGACCCGAATCGTCACCCCCAGGTGACAGTTGACCTGTGGAATGCCTGCCCAATATTGCTGGAACTTCCTATGTCCAAAGGAAGCCTGAAATCTGTATTTTCAGGTGAAATTTTCCAATTCTTTAAGGCTCACGACTAATGAAAAAAAAAAAAAAGAACAAAGCAGCATTGTGTGAGCCAGAGGAAACTAGTTGGTAGGTTGGATTTGGCCTGCAGTTTACCAATTTGCAATTTCCGCTCAAGCCAGAAGCCAGGAATTCTAGAACAGGCAGTCTCTGGAAAGCCAGAACCTGCCTTTCTTTGCAGTCACCCCCCTCCCCTCCAGCAGTGATGCTTCCCGCCCCCCACCCCCCATCCCGACCCCTGGTCAGGGGGCGGGGCAAGCTCCCTGGGCTCACTGTGGCACTTCAACTCCTGTTTCCTCCAGGGCATGAACTCCTTAGAAGGCAGCCTGTGGTCAAAGATTGTCCTGCACTATTTAAATAGTTCCTGTGTTCTTTCCTTTTGCTTTAATTTGGCTGATTCCGTGCGGTTAAATTAATAAAAATTAAATGCCTTTAGATGTGTTTCTACTAATTATCTTAGCTTTCTAATTTCCTTTGCAAAATGTGAAACCAGATAACCTGCTTGGCTTTTCCGGAACGTTTGTATTAATAAACAAACATCTCTTTAACCATTTGCATGTCTGTCCCCAAGCCTCAGAGAGGTTTGAAAACTATGTTACTCTGTGTTTCTTTTGAAGGATGAATTAGTCCAGGGGTAAACTCTGAAATCTGACACTTGGACCTCCTTTTCTCATACCAGCTGCTCCCTGGGTCTTCTTAAGGAGTTAGGCATGTGACCCAGAATTCAGAATATCTGCAGTTTCCCAGGCGTTGGGAGATGTCCTTGGAGGAAGCCCATGGGCCCTTCTACCCCGGTGGGGGATGGGGGATGGCGTGGAAGGAGGACTGTAGGTTTCCATTCTCCTTAATAATGTGTAATGGGTACCCTAGAGATATATGGGAGTTTTCCTAATAAGTGCACAGAGGCTACTTCTAGAACCTTCTGAGGCATCCCCTCCCCGTCCGCCTTCCCAACCCAGGGCTCTTCAATTAACATTAACCTGGGATTATAATTCCAATGTAATGAAGCATCCGTGGATGTGGGGGAAGGGACAGGTGGCCTCAGGAAAGGGCAACCCCGGAAGGTCCACGTGAACAGGCTTCTGTGGGGGCTCCTTAGTAGGGAATATGGTGGTCACACCTCATGTGCCATCTTGTTGAGAAATTAGCCTCCATTTCTCAAATGTGGTGGAGTTAGAGAGTTGTTCCAAAGGGTTAACAGATACCCCCCCCCCGCCCCCAACACAGTGGGCTGAAGAGAGTGACCCCCACACATGTACCTGAAGAAAGTGGGCTTAGCCCTTTGGCTGACGATGTATGCGAAGCCAAGAGAACAGTCAGGATCCCTTCGGAAGAGACCCTTGATGGAACCTGGGCTGGATGGAAAGCTTAGCCACATTTGAAGACAGACATAACAGAATGAGATGACTTGGTTCCATAAAGGATGAGGAGAGTGGCGTTGAAGGTGCAGAAGACGTGTATAGTTTTGAAAGAAAATGCTGCTGAGAGCCGACCTCAATAACACTGGGGTAGGACAGACTTGGGTAAGACGGGAAGCTGAGCCAAGGTAGCGAGAGAAGACGGAAGTGGGGAAAGCAAGAATTAAAAGAGCCACATTTGAAACCAACTTGTTTACAGACATGAAAACTGCGGAAACGGTAAATGTTTTTGTAGGTGAACTTTGTTTTAAACCAAAAACACAAATGGTAACAAATGAGTATGTGGAAAGAAACTTAAAATGTTATTAAACTCTTCTCCCCTGGAAGAAAAAAAAGGCATTGGGCCCAGATGGGTTTGTATGATGTTTTCCTCTACGTTTTAAAGGAGTGTTCAATTCCATTGGCTATACACATAAATAAATAGAAAGGAGAGAGACATAAGTTGTAGGTAAAAATAAAGGTCTTTCATTGAATTTTATGAAGCCAACCTAAGCTCAAACCGAATTCTAAACAGAAAAGAGGAAAATCTCATCCACAAAAATAACTCTAAAAACCACTAACAAATTAAATGGAGTAATATAATACATTAGTAAAGCCATTTAAAAAAAAAAAAAAACCAGCAAGAATTGTATAGCATTAAGAGATGTATTAAAGGAGACCTCTTGATGTGCAATTGTTTGGGTGAAACTCAACATGCATTTCTAATTTAAAGATATAAAAGCAGTAAGACATGAGCAGAATGACCCCTTCCCACATTGTAGATACCTGATAGCATCTGGGTTCAGCAGACACCTTACACGTCATGGTGGAATATAAGGAACCACGAGACAAAGGATGCCCGTTATTGGCATCATGACTAAGCAGCATGTTTGTAGCTGAGGCCGGCAGCTCTGGTGTCCTGAACTTTCGTTTCAGAATCACTTGTGAGGTCAGTCAAGACTAGCTTCTTACATGGTGTGTATGCCTCAGAATGTATAAATGACACCCTGTGATCTGGTGAACCCCGTCGCTCCCACCTGGGCATGGTCTCGTGCACGTGTGCACCTATGAAGATGTGTCTCACACCCGGGGAACTCTGCATTTCACCTGGTGCACAGCGCATGCCCGGGGATCCTCTGAGCGTGGGAGTGCCCTCTATGCTTTGTGCTGAGGTTAAAAACAATCAAGAATTTTTGCCCTAACCGATGCAGTGAGGCAAGAAAAGCATCACGACAACCTATTGGAAAGGATGGCAATGGATCTCGTTAAGTAATTATTAATGCTTTCAACAAAAAGAAGTATAAAGAACACTGTACAACAGCCGATAATTCATCTCCCTCAGATAAACCTCTTTCCTGTTAAAACACAATAAAGGAAATACATCCACAGAGTTCGAATAACCAAATAAATATGTAGAGTCCGGTGCTGAGTGAGAAAAAGCCCTTCCCCATCAGGCTGCCTGCTCATGTCCACTACATTTTAATACCGTTCTTTAGATTTCTTCCAGAAATGCATTTACATGTGCGTTCCTTTTTATTTGCATGAGGAAATTCGTTATCAAGAGATGATACGGTTGTCTTCCAGAGAGTCGGAGAAACTCGGGTGTGCAGAGTAAAGCCACAACAATAATTTTGTCCGAGTAGGGGCTTCTGGGTGGTTCAGTCGGTTAAGCGTCCAGCTTTGGCTCGGGTCATGATCTCACAGCTCATGAGTTCGAGCCCCGCATCAGGCTCTGTGCTGACAGCTCGGAGCCTGGAGCTGCTTTGGATTCTGTGTCTCCCTCTCTCTCTGCCCCTCCCCTGCTTGTGCTGTCTCTCTCTCTCTCTCTCTCTCTCTCTCTCTCTCTCTCTCTCTCCCTCTCCCTCTGTCTCTCTAAGATAAACATTAAAAAAAATTTCAAAATGGGGCACCTGGGTGGCTCATTTAGGCACTTGACTTCAGCTCGGGTCATGATCTCACAGTCTGTGAGTTCGAGCCCCGCGTCGGGCTCTGTGCTGACAGCTCAGAGCCTGGCGCCTGCTTCAGAGTCCGTGTCTCCCTTTCTCTCTGCCCCTAACCCACTCACATTCTGTCTCTCTCTGTCTCTCAAAAATAAACATTAAAAAATTTTTTTTTTAAATAATAATTTTGTCTGATTATAACAGTACTTGCTTTGCACATAGCATGGAGACAACCCACTCACAAATAACGAAAATATAAATAATTTAGGAAGAACTTAACAAAAATGTTCCAAATTGAAGGAACTATATAAATAACTAAAACCTATAAAACACAAGTGAAGGCAAAAAGGCCACTTACACAAAATTACAGAAGATTCCATATTATATAATTATATAATATAGTTACATAGATCATTATCTAGTGTAATTATCCAGAATTAATTTATGATTCTACCTTTTCAATCAAAAATGGCAGTGTTTTCTTTAAGGGTGATGTGACAAAATGATTCTGAAGTTCACTAAGAAAAATGAATGACTTAGTGTAACGAGGAAAATATTTAAGGGAGAATAATGTTGAAGACTTGTACTGTTAGATGTGAAAACACACTATAGGGGCGCCTGGCTGGCTCAGTCAGTAGAGCACAACTCTGATTTTCGGGATTGTAAATTCGAGCCCCACGTTGGGTGTAGAGCTTACTTAAAAATAAAATCTTTTTTTTTTTTTAACGTTTATTTATTTTTTGAGACAGAGAGAGACAGAGCATGAACGGGGGAGGGTCAGAGAGAGGGAGACACAGAATCTGAAAGAGGCTCCAGGCTCCGAGCTGTCAGCACAGAGCCCGATGCGGGGCTCGAACTCACGGACCGCGAGATCATGACCTGAGCCGAAGTCGGCCGCTTAACCGACTGAGCCACCCAGGCGCCCAAAAATAAAATCTTTAAAAAGAAGAAAAGGAACAACAAAAAAACAGACTATAAAATTTAATAAAATACTACAGTATAGGCCCAAGAATGAGTTTGACGGAGTAAAATAGAAAGCCTAGTGATAGCGTGTATGTGTGTTTCTACAAAAGAACAACACGTTTAAAACGTTGGTAACTCTGATTACTTACAGACGAGAATTACGTTTCTGTGTACTTAAAATGCCATATCCGTGGGGGCGCATGTGCCCCTTCGAATCCGCACTCCTGTATCCTTCGCATAAATATACCTAGTAGTGCGGTTGCTGGGTTGTAGGGGGAGTTCTAGTTTTGATTTTTTGAGGAAGCTCCACACTGTTTGTCAGAGTAGCTGCCCCGGTTTGCATTCCCACCAGCCGTGCAAAAGAGATTCCCCTTTCTCCACATCATCACCAACACCTGGTATTGTCTGAGTTGGTAATTTTAGCCATTCTGACAGGTTTGAGGTTGTATCTCGTTGTGGTGTTGATTTGTATTTCCCAGTGTTATCAACAATAGCCAAATTATGGAAGGAGCCCAAATGTCCGTTGACTGATGAATGGATAAAGACGATATGGTCTATATATAATGGAATATTACTCGGTGATGAGAAAGAATGAAATTTTACCATTTGCATCAACATGGGTGAAACTAGAATGTATTACGCTCGGCCAAATAAGTCAGAGAAAGACAAATATCATGATTTCAGTCACATGTGGAATTTGAGAAACACAACAGATGAACATAGGGGAATGGAAGGAAAAATACAATAAAAACAGAGAGGGAGGCAAACCATAATAGACTCTTTCTGTAAAAAATTTTTAAACCTTTATTTCTTTTTTTTTTATTTTTTAAAAAATTTTTTTTTCAACGTTTTTTATTTATTTTTGGGACAGAGAGAGACAGAGCATGAACGGGGGAGGGGCAGAGAGAGAGGGAGACACAGAATCGGAAACGGGCTCCAGGTTCTGAGCCATCAGCCCAGAGCCCGACGCGGGGCTCGAACTCACGGACCGCGAGATCGTGACCTGGCTGAAGTCGGACGCTTAACCGACTGCGCCACCCAGGCGCCCCTAAACCTTTATTTCTGAGAGAGAGAGACAGAGAGACAGAGCACAAGCACGGGAAGGGCAGAGAGAGGGAGACAACAGAATCCAAAGCAGGTTCCAGGCTCAAGCTGTCAGCACAGAGCCCGATGCAGGGCTTGAACTCACAAACCGCGAGATCATGACCTGAGGTGAAGTCGAATGCTTAACGGACTGAGCCACCCAGGCACCCCAAAGAGACTCTTAAATACAGAGAACAAACTGAGAGTTTATGGAGGGGAGGTGGGGGGGGGATGGGCTAGATGGGGGATGGGCATTAGGAGGGCACTTGTTGGGATGGGCACAGGGTGTCGTAGGTAAGAGATGAATCAGTGAGTTCCTCTCCTGAAGCCAAGACGACACTGTATGTTAACTAACTTGAATTTAAGTAAAAAATATGAAAACATTTCTTATTTTCCAAAAAAAAAAACACCAAAAAAAAACCCCACACTATATCCAAAGTAAAGTGATTTGCTGTCCTATGGCACCATTTTATAAACATCTAACTGTATATAACAAGTAATTGTGGAAGAGTTTGTAACAGATCCCATAGAAAAATAAAACAGGACATTAACAGACAATTCACAGAATATTTAAAAAAAATTTTTTTTGAGAGAAAGAGTGTGAGTGGGGGAGGGGCAGTGAGAAGGAGACACAGAATCTGAAGCAGGCTCCAGGCTCTGAGCCGTGAGCACAGAGCCCAACACAGGGCTTGAACTCGTGAACCAGGAGATCATGACCTGAGCCAAAGTCGGACGCCCAACCGACTGAACCACCCAGGCGCCCCCACAGAACATTTTATAACAAACTTTGAAAAAGGACGCCTGGGTGACTTTGAAAAAGGACGCCTGGGTGGCTCAGTTGGTTGTGTCCAACTTTGGCTCGGGTCGTGATCTCACGGTTTGTGAGTTTGAGCCCCTCATCAGGCTCTCTGCTGTCAGCGCCGGGCCCTCTTCAGATCCTCTGTCCCCTTCTGTCTCTGCCCCTTCCCCTCTTGTGCTCTCTCTGCCTCTCTCAAAAATAAACATTTTAAACAATTTGAGAAATATTGTCATCCTCACGTAAAGCCAAAGAAACAACAATGTGCTATTTTCTCCTAACGCAGTGGCAGTGGTTTGGGGATTGATCAGGTAGGGGGTGTGGAGGTGTTCCTGTCCTCCCGAAGAGAGCAGATCCCAGAGACGATGTAAAAAAAAAGTTTTTAAAGGCAGTTCAGTAATACTTACTAGAGACGTGTAAATGTTTTTAACCTCTTTCCTCACAACACAGCTGGAGAAGTTATCCCATGGGGAAAAAGAATGGGATGGTGTGCTAAGATCCACTCCCAAATACATTCTCTGCGTCTTTATTTATTACAGAATTCTTGAGGTTCTAAGTGCTCAAGGCGCAGTATTAAGTAGAAGTCATGGTTTCAGCCAACACGTTCACACGTATCCCATTTACAGATGAGGAAGTCGAGGCTCCTAGAGAGTAAAGACCCTATTCAAGACTACATAGATGCTGGCAAGGAGAGTTGGTGTTTGAGATAAAGTCCCAACGCTGCTGCTTTGAACCACCATGCCCAGCGCTATCCTACCCAATAACAAGGAAAAGTAGCAGTATATATAAAGAAAACCCAGCAGACACACACCTTAAGTGAGGCTGACTAGACGGGAACATCTTTTACACCGAGATGCTCAGTCCATCCAGGAATCAGTAATGCAGCGCTTCTGTTTTTCACCCAGAGTAATTCAGAAGTCGGCTTTGGAGTCTGAAAGGCATGCTAAGAGATCAGTTTACTTATCCTGTAGTTTAGCATTGTAATAAAATCACCCTGCGGAAGTCACAGCGGGTTATCTTCCCTCCGTCAAGAAGCGCATGGGTAAAGGGGGCCTACAGCCTCTTTGTCTTTGCCTTAAAGTGTCGCACGCATGGGGGTTATTAAGCGTGCTCTCTGGAAAGCGGGTCTGTGGATTGTCGGACGCTGCTGATGGCTCGGAAGCTGTTTGCTTTTCAGATTGATTTTTTACAGCCAAGATTCCTGGCATCAGTGGCTAAAAAAACTCAAAAGAGCTGGCTGAGATTGAGAGATTCATTTGGTAATTAGATTTTGAAAAATCATAACTTTGGTTTTTGCAGACGTGCAGAGAAGCACAGATTGGTTACTGTGGAGGCCGACTCAGGCTATTCCTTTCAAGGAATAGGATGTTTGTGATGGGGACGGGGCGGGGGCAGGGGGAGAACAATCAACATTAAAATATTTTTATTTTGTAGTCTGCAGTGGTCAGTTCAAGGCCATGACTTTTTAAGCCATTTAAAACATTCTTTTTAACCACCTCTGTAGCTTGACAGGGAGTCAGAATGAATAACTTTATTTTTCTCACCACTTTGGTCTGGAAGCAATATTTTATTTTCAAAACGATGAAACTGCATGTAACTTCATATACGTACGGTCCCTAATGCTCCACATAATTAATCGTGGAAGGTCAATTTCTCTTTTGTTGGGAGTCTGTGGGTGCATTTCCATAAGGTTTATTCCGTGTTCTAGTTTTGACCCATGTGTTTTCGGACCTTGCTTCTGGAAGCAACTCAAATGAAAAGGCACGCTTTAGTGATGCTAATGGGGTAGGATCTTGTCTCTCCTGAAGTCTTTGACCCGACGCCACTGATCGGACTATGTGTTGCTGCCCCAAGTCATGAAGGTGTTGAAACTGGAGGAACATACAGTTTATACTCAGCTTGCGACCTCCAGTGGGGACTGAGGTCCCCAAAATTATAGAGACACCATTACTGTCAGATTAAAGGTCTCCGTGCTTTTGACTCTAAGACCATTGCCAGTTTTTAGAAGTGCTTCGCGCTGAAAACAAACCCGGAATTTCATAGATGGAGGTAATCTGAATGTTTGGGAAGTTCCGACGCATTCGAACCAAACTCGCTGTTATGCATCCTTCTGTTTCAGATGCTCGGCTTGGTGTGGTGGGGGGACCAGGTGTTTATTTGTTGGGAGAGCAGGATGAGGACTGTGGCACCGCGGCCCGTGCCCAGGGTGGCCTGGGTGCTGAGCTGTGGGTTTAGACACGTGTTGTCTTAATGCGCCATGCCACGATGCAGAGGCTCATCCTTATTTCTGGTGGATTTCGATGGTTTGTCAAGAAGTGTCCACGGTGACGGGATTTTGTGGCTCCTTGGTTTGTGGGCAGGTGTCCGGAAGGCACTGTGAGCCTAACCCTCCATGATGCACCCCGACCAGGCCGCGCTGGGTCTCCTCCAGGTAGCTCTTGCCCCTGTAGCCCCTCTAGACAGTCCCTGAAGAGGTCTGTCCCAGCATAAACATCGGGGGGTTGCAGGTGCCGAATGAATGCTGCTCTCGTTTGTAGTCCTATTCGGACCCCAGTCCACGCTCGTCCCCGGCCCGCCGTGGGACCTTATTTCTTCTCGTCTGAGCTCTGACTTCTGTCCCATGCGGTTTCCGCCGTGCTGGCCTTCTCTGTCTTCCCCAGAGATGCCTGGCTCCTGTCTGCCTATTTTCTTCCATCCAGCCGGGAGGCTCTTCGCCGGGCCCTTGCCTTGTCACGTACGCCCAACACCCGCTCCTCAAAGGCAACATCGGCCGCCTGAGAGCAGAGACCCGAGTCTTGTCCGGGGGTGAATCCCCACACCGGCATGCGCCTCGATAAAAGTGGGGTGGGCGGATGAATGAGCCGGTCCGTGTGGGGTTCCCGTTTCTCCCTCCCGAGTTTGACCGCGTCGTTATACACCCTGCGTGTGAAAGCCTTTCCGAGGACTGAGCCTGTGGCCTCCTCTGCTTGGGTTCGGGGACGGTCTCCATCTGTGTGTGCCTGCGCCTCTCTCCACGCATCCTGCCCAAGACCGCGATCGTTCTCTTTGTCCTGACCTCCGCGCGCCACCCTCCGATCCTTGACTTGTTCTCTGGGTCCCGTACAAACGTGGGCAAGCCGCGAGGCCACGCGCTTCGAAGCGGCAGGTGCACGGAGGACAAAGACCCCGCGCTCTCCGAGTTTGTGGCCTCGCGTGTGGAATGGACCGCGGGGCGCAGGAAGCGGTTGTTTATGCCGAGGATTCTGGGGTGCACTGGGAGCGCCCCCCCAGGAAAATCCAGTTCCTGGTCCGTGGAGACGACAGAGAAGGCCGAAGCGCTAGGGCTTTTCATGATGGATTCCGAGAGCGCCCCCTTTTAGGGCTTTGGTGTCCCATCACTCGGGCTCCTGTGGGTTCCGTGTGTCCTGGGGGGCTGGGTCCGGATCACAGATGTGGAACCTAGTCTCCTGCTCCTCTGGCCTCCTGGAACCTGCACCAGGGGTGGGGGTGGGAGGGGGGGTGGGGGGTGGGTGGGGGACCACCCCTCCCCTGCCCCCGGGCCCCTCCCCCAGCACTGCCCACTCCCTTTTCTGGAAACCCACCTGCCCCTGCTTCCCCGGGTTCGCCCTCCCAAACCTGTGGGCTCCCCTGGCCTTGCACTCCCCCTGCAAGGGCAGGGTGTTCATGGGGAGCAGGGCAGTGCCCTGGGCCCCTAGCCCAGCTGCAGGTCCCTGGGGGGGTTTCTGCGTTCTCTCTCGGGAGGCAAGTGCCCACAGTGGCCCTTTGGGAAGTTAAGGACTGAGGTTTTAGGGAAAGTCAGTTAAATGTTATCGTGTCTATTTCGGGTCAGTTTGGACAAATAAAAGGTCACCTTTTTCAGCATTAAGAGTCAACCAAGGAATTTTAGAAACTGCCAAGTGCAATACTTTCATTTGCTGAGAGGAAGCGGAGGCCCAGGGAGGGGAGAGAGACACCCGCGGGGTTATAGTCACTGCCATGAAACTCCCCCCTGGACCAGAGTTCTAGGGCCTCCTGTAAAGGGAGGAGGGCACCTCCTGTGGAAACTTCCTTTCCCTCCTCCTCCTCCCTGCTTCCCTGAGACCTCCTCCCTCTTCCTCCCTTCATTCCTTCCTCCCTCCCTATTCCCTCCCACCCTCCTCCCCACTCCTTCCCTCCTTCCTCCCTCCCTCCTTCCTCCCTCCCTCCTTCCTCCTTCCTTCCTTCCTCCCTCCCTGCCTGCCTTCCTTTTTCCCTCCCTTCCTCCCTCCCTCCTCCCTCCCTCCTCCCTCCCTCCTTCCTCCCTCCTTCCTCCCTCCTTCCTCCCTCCCTCCCTCCTTCCTTCCTCCCTTCCTCCCTCCCTCCTCCCTCCCTCCTTCCTCCCTCCCTCCCTCCTTCCTCCCTCCCTCCCTCCTCCCTCTCTCCTCCCTCCCTCCTTCCTTCCTCCCTTCCTTCTTCCTTCCCACCCAGCATCCCTCCTTCCCTTCCTTCCTTCTTCCCTCCCTCCCTCCCTCCTTCCTCCTTCCTTTCTTCCTCCCTCCCTCCCTCCCTCCCTCCCTCCCTCCCTCCCTCCCTCCTCCCTCCCTGCCTTCCTTCCTTTTTCCTTCCCTCCCTCCCTCCTTCCTCCCTTCCTTCCATCCAACAAATCACTAGTAGCCAAAACGTCAATATCTGCAAATTTGAGATCAAAGTCTTAATAAATAAAGGGATTTTGTAGTACCATGGGTAGCATTTGGGGAGATTTTTTTGATAGTGATTGCAGTGAGGACCGAGAGTGGTATTTCCTGGGTTGATTTCCCCTGATTTGGGCGCAGCTTTTCCTGGCCACCGTCCCCTGCAGCCCCCCCACCCCCTCCTTTCGTGGGGTCCCTGGAGAACCCTCTGGCCTCTCCAGCCCCTTCCTCATGCTCTACGTGGCTCGTCTCATTTGAGTATTTTCTGGGCTCACGCCTTCAACATTTCTGTCTCTTGTTTTTTGTGACAGTTTGGGGCCACCCTGTTCGTTGGCTGTGGGACATTTCGTGCCCCTGGAGTGGAGGCAGGAACAGGGCTCTGTGACGCGGGGAAGTTTGTCTGCACCGCCCTCAGGGATCCGTTAAATGCAGGTGTCTTTTCTGTGGGCTCCTCTCCCAGGGACCAAGCAGGGCACACGTGCACAGGACCTGGGGTCCCTTCCAGGCTTGGGAGCCGTGATTGGCTAGCACCAGCCTTCAAACTTCCAACCCACGTGTTGCCGATGGAATAAACCAGAGTCCAACATTCTGCCGGAACCGTGTGATAAATACACCCAGTGAAACGGGAGACAGTGTAGCTGTCAGGAAATTCAGCGACAGTTAACTTCGTTTCTGATTACGCTGGATGTCAGCCACGCATTGGACGGTGGGCGGAGCGGGGTGTGTTTTCCTGTGCCCGAGCGACTGCCCGCCTTGCTGAAGGTGGCCGTCCGGGGCCCCCTGCCCCCTGCCAGGGAGCTGTCTGGGAAGACAGGGAGACACGCCAGTGTCTGTCTTCAGGCCCCCGATCTGTATTTCCGCGGTCCCGGTCTTCTCTTGGGAACAGGTGTTCCTGACCGACCAGCCCCCTCGTCCCGTGTTCCGCCCTCCACGCGGACGCGCCGTGATCCGTGCTCCCGACGGCTCGTGTTCTGTGTTCGTGCGTGTGCTTCCCTGACATCTTTTCTGTTTCAAACTTGGGCTCAGCGTGTGAGACAGCGGCTGGTCAGATCTCGCAACGTAAGCCCCGGTTCGTGTGTTTGCGCTTCAAGTCTCAGGTGAAGCCCGGCGTGGGGTAGGAGACCCGTGCTGTGGTTGAGGCGATGAGCGGCCGTAAGGTAACACCGGAGACGGAGGCCGAAACTGCACAGACTGCTTGTCTCCAGGTCTGGAGGCCTGGGGTCCCAGCTCTGGCTGCCTTCCCGCTGTGTCCTCGCTGGGGAGAGAGAGAGAGAGAGAGAGCGAGCGAGCTGGTGTCTCTCCCCCACCTTATCAAGACACTAATCCCATGACGGGGCCCTTGTGACTCCAGCCAACCCTAATGGTCTCCCCAAAGCCCCAGGTCACGTACCACCGCGGGGATGTGCTGAGGGCTCGGGGGGGCCCAGCTGTGTCCTTGGCAGGTGTCAGGGACCGGGCATGTGGTGAAACTTCACACCTGCACACTGTGTCCGGTTCCTCAAGGCCGCGTGGCTTCGTTCCCAGGTGGAGACTGACCGGAGTCGAGAGGCAGAGCGTCTTTAGCACCTGTGTCTGCCAGGCAGCCCTGTGTGTCCCCTGATTACGTACCGAGCCCCTGGAGGGAGGTGTGACCGCCTCCGTTTCCCCCGTGGGAAGACGGGACCCTCCTACCAGTCGCACGTGCCTGGCCTCACAGCCGGCCCGCGGCACGGTCCCCATCAGAAGCGTGACCACTGTTTGCAGAGTCTGACGCTCACCGGAGGAAGAAGACGTAGCCGTGAGTGGATGGGGCCGATCGGCGGGCGGTGACAGCGGCCGGGCCGGCGGGAGGGGGCCCCGCAGGCCAGGACGCCGTCCGCTTGGCCGGTGGCTGCAATCCCGGCGTCGCGACAGGGCCTGGCCCAGGGCAGGTGCGTCCTATCCGCGGGTGGCCGCGGGAGAATTCAGAAACTTGCGTCTTAAGGGGAAAGCTCGTGACATTTTGCGTGGGTCGGCTTGCGGACCGTTCAGGGTCTGTGGGATTAAAACGAAAGCCTTCCTCTGTAGACCCAGCAGCGTGTTCTGGGGATGAGCCTCCCGTCGGAAATTGTGTGAAGGGATCAGCCTTCGGTTCACTCCGAGCTGCTCGTTACTAACAGGGGACTAGGTCACACGTTCCCAGCGCCGCTGGCTTTAGGTTTAAATATGTGCTTGCAGAAGCAGGGACGAGAGAGAAAACGAGAGCGAAAAAGCCCACGGGCTGCCCTCCACATCCGCTGGAAGCAGCTGGAACATAAACATCACGCCCTCTGCCTTTTATCTGCCATGCTATGGGCATCGACAGTTTTGAAAGACAGTAACGGTCAATAGAATGGATTTTCAAGAGTTAATTTGAATACTGAAAAACTAAGAAGGAGGAGGAGGAGGAGGAGGAGGAAGAAAGAAACCACGAACAAAGGCAGGTGCACCCACCAAGTTCTGCACGTGGACCTTGTGCCCTTAACCAAAGAGACAGGTGTTGCTTTCTGCTTTTTTTTTTTTTATTTTTAAGATTTTCTTCAAGTTAGTTATTTATTTTGACAGAGAGAGAGAGAGAGAGAGAGAGAGAGAGCGAGCGCAAGTAAGCACAGGCAGGGGAAGGGCAGAGAGAGAGGGAAAGAGAGAATCCCAAGCAGGTTCCATGCTCTCAGTGCAGAGCCTGATGCAGGGATCAAACCCATGAAACTGAGGGTTCACGACCTGAGCTGAAATCAAGAGGCGGCTGCTGAACTGACCGAGCCCCCCCGCCCCCCAGGTGTCCGTGCTTTTCTGTTTTGGCATTAAATCCCCGCTTCACATTCCTAGAATGAGCTTCCTGCTACTCGGGGAGCACTTGCAGGATTCCAAGATGAGTTTTTCCTACAAAACGGGCCCCTGAGTGCCAGCTAGTGACGTCACCTAGGGATGTCCTGAGAAAACTGTTGTCTCCTTTGATCTTGGAAGAGGGTGAAGGGGGGAGAGAAGCCCACGTATAACTGTGACTTTTGGAATTTCCGAGGGCGTCAGGGTCGTTCACCATGTGGGGGCGTGCTGGGATTTCAGACGTACTTTGCGGCCCCTTCTTGCCCCCTCCCAGGCAGAATTGACCTCTGCTGGTAAGACAGGCACAGGACACCAGCAAGCGGCCACGTCACCAGTGCTGTCTTGAACACCTGCTACTTACTGGTGTTCGTGGCCTCCACCGCATTCAGCTTTCAGAAATCTCAAATCCCGAGCTTTTGACTCAAACCAGAACCTTCGAAGTTGAAGACATTGTGAGCATTTGGTTCAGATGCAACCCGCTGTCAGCCCTTAACCATTCACTCTTGCTTTCCCCGCACATCGAGCCCTACAGCAGCCTGGAAGAGAACTCTCGTTTGGCCCCACGTGCGCCCCCTGACCTTGTGCAGGAAAGAGGTGGTTCCAGACGTTGTGACCGGGTCGTGTCTGCGCCCGCCTTGTGACCATGTGCGTCTCTGAACACGGGACGTCCCTCGTGTTTGACTAACCGTCACCCTCTGTGGTTTTCACTTTGCTGCGAGCTCTGATTTGCAGCAAACCTCTTTCTGGGCTCAGGGTGGTACATTCAGAAGGCGTTGGAAAGAGACCCACGCGTCTGCCATGGGGGTTCTTCCTAGAAAGCGCTCACATCATGTCTTCAAACCCCAGAGCCTCCAGAAACCAGTGTTGCTGCTCAGAGAAGCAGGACGCTGTCTGGGTCCAAGGACAAGGTGACGCTTCCTGGCGGGGACTTGACCTCCCTCCCCCCACAGCTGATGCTGAGTCAGCAGGGGCGGAAGCTAAGAGCCCAGGTCTGGAAGGACGGGTAGGGGTTACTGTGGGCGGGAACTGAACCGCATCGTGGGGGCTCGTCCCTTTGTCCGAGAAAAATGTACCCGGACTCCCTCTCCTGCCTCCCTTGCAGGGTGCAGCTGTGCGGCTGACGTGTGGCCACGGAGACGTGAGCGGGAGTGACGTGTGCTGCCTGGAGGGGATTGGCGTGAGCGGCTCCGGGTCTCTCCCCTTCCCCCCTGTCTGGGGCACACGCGGGATGCTGGGACAGAAACTAGGCGTGGTCCTCTAGCTGCGGCCACAGCGTGCCAGCAAATTCTCACCCTGTGCCACTGACATCTGGGCTACTCTCACCCCAGTTTGGGCCAACAAAGAACAGAGGCAGGGCGCCTGGGGGGCTCCGTCGGTTAAGCGTCGGGCTCTTGATCTCGGCTCAGGTCACGATCTCACGGTTCGTGGGTTCGAGCCCGCGTCGGGCTCTGCGCTGGCAGTGCTGAGCCTGCTTGGGATTCTCTCCCTCCCTCTCTCTGCCCCTCCCCTGCTTGCACGTGCACGCACGCGCTCTCTCAAAGTCGATACACCTAAAAAAAGAAAAGAACAGAGGCACAGAAAGGTTGTGTGACTCGCCCAGGGTCACACAGCCAGAAAGAAGCGGCAGCAGAATGCAGGGGCAGAGCCCGTGGTCTGAGATGCCATTCGGCAACTTTCCGCGGTCCCGCCTGGGGGATCATGTGATGCACGGACCTCGTCGTGAACGCCCCTCTGTCTTTCCCAAGAGTTACCGCTGCATTGCAGTTGAGGTTGTCTTCAGAGAGGTTACGATGAGTTTGAACTTTTCGGGAGGCCCTCTCTCCTCTAGCGTGGATGTGGCCGTGTGTTACCCACCAGCCCGCCAGCGTCCTTTCCCACCTTCTTTCCCTAATGAAGTGACTCCCGGTTTCTCCCTGGGCACCCGGACGCCCAGCTAAAGGCTGCGTTTCCTGGCCTCTGTTGCGGTGCCGTGAGCCCATGTGACGGACCTCGTGCCGGTGAGGCGCGAGAAGGGATTTAAAAAGTGCTTCCTGTATCTTTGCTTCCCACTGGCTGG
This sequence comes from Lynx rufus, assembly GCF_022079265.1. Classification (NCBI taxonomy): domain Eukaryota; kingdom Metazoa; phylum Chordata; class Mammalia; order Carnivora; family Felidae; genus Lynx; species Lynx rufus. Next base: position 2,937,129 of record NW_025814849.1, on the reverse strand, counting down.
ATGTAGATGTGAGAGCGGAGCCAAAGCAGCCACTTTGAACCCAGAGGTGGAAGCCATATGCTGAGAGTTTTGGAAGGGCTTTGCTGGCCCAGGACTCCCTACATGGGAAAAAAAAGTAAACTTGCGTCTTGTGTAAGCCACTGTACCTTGGGGTCACTTTTCATGGTATCCCAACAAAAACACTCGGAAATATGCCTGGCTTCTGGCCGTCCTCAGAATTTTCCCAGGCTGCTTTGTAAAGTCTGCCTCATTGCGTGCTTGGAATTGACTCTGACACACGAGTCAGAAGTATTGTGAGGTTTGCGTGCGTGAAGACCGACGGACCACTTTAACGTGTATAGATAAAGGGCCAAGAAAGACAGATGTGGCACCTTCCGTATTGGTAGTGTCTTCTGGGATCCCAGATAAGTTTTAAGAATGTAGCTCCTGGAGCCTCCTCTTAAGATGTTACAGATCTTAAAATGTAGATTATGACAAAGCTTTTGACGACGTAACCTTTCATCGTCCGCTGTGCACCCCCGGAACACGCCTTTGAGCCCCCAGTGCACAAGCTGTCATCAGCTGTCAAGACAGACGGGCTTTAGCAACCCAGGTGATCTCCCTGTTCGTGTATTCTCACGCTGGTCAGGAATTCATTTCCTGTGAATATTCCTGACCGTGGCTGTTGCAGGAATACCACTAAGTTCCCTGTTACCCAGCCCTCTCCTCAGAAACGTGCTTATTAACATGCCTTTGCTGTAGATCAAAGAGAGACTCCAGCCACTGTTTCCATTTTTATCTTCAATTTAATGATGACAAAGGGTCCTGGATGAATAGCCCTGGGATCCTTTTTGGTCATGTATGTGTGGAGCGGGTGTAGGGGGCCGATGGAAGCTTGAAATTCACTTCCCCGCTGGCCTGCGGATGCCCGATGGGCCCGCATCGTGGCTCGGCACGGTGCCTCGCACACAGTCAGGCTCACTACCTGGGGAACCGCGTCTTTCAAGTGAGAATAGGTAATACGCAAACGTCAGGAAAGCAGTGCGTCCCGGGCCTGGGCCAGCTGGCCAGACGCATCCCCGCGGGTTTGAAGCCAGGGACCCAAGGACCGGACTCAGCAGGAGGGAGCATGCCCGTGGGCTTCTCGGAGGCGGCAGTCTTCTAGCGCTGGAGTCAGGCAGGGGCTCTTCACACAACTCACCGTGTCACCGTGGGCAGGGCACACTTCTGGGCCAGACTCGGCTGTAGACACCGGCTGAGGGTTCTGCCTTGGAGGAGAGTCGTAAGCATTTCCTGTTGTAGCACATGGCCCCACGGCATTCAGTAATGACGAAGGAATCGTCATAATGATAAGTCGCGAGTATGTGAGACTTGCCCGCACAGGGGCTGGGACTGAAAACGGTGGGACCTTCCCATGGTCCCTCCCAGTATCCGTTCTCCTTCCTTAGAAGCAGGACCCTGGTTGAAAACGAGCACACGACCACCCGAAATGAGAGCTATGTTTTCTCGTAGCTGTAGGTATAGCCACTTGGCTGTAAGTGGACGTGTCCAATGAACCTCTGAGAAATGTCCTCGAAGAGCATTTGTCCTTCTATCCTTCCTGTGGGCTGGATTCTGCACATGAGGCCCGGAGCTGCTGCAACCACTGTGTTTCATGAGAACGTTCAGGACCTGAGTGGAGAAAGACGGAAGGGGCCAAGCTCTCCGCTGGTCATGGGGGCACAGATCAGTCCTGGAGTGCTTAGCGCTGGATGGTGTTTCCGTGAGAGAGAAGTCACCGTGCCTGGTTGGAGCCTCTGTTCTGTATTGTCCGTGGAGCCCTTATCACAAGTCCAGGGTCCAGCGTCCATTGTTGAGGGTGGCAGTCAGCAGCCGTCTAAAGATGATGGGCAAATCCAGATGTTGTTAAGAGAGCCCCCCCACCCCCGCCGTGAAACAAAAAGATGTACAACAGCTTAAGCTCCTCAATTTCAGGATTGTAGCAGCTCCCTTCATACTGTTATCTCATCCCCAAATAAGCAAAAAATAAGGCCCTATCTGGGTCAGAGTTCAAGTGACTCTTTTCCACAGTGACACCTCCCAAACATTTATTCAGTGTAAAAGCCTCCCGTTGTCTGAAATCATCCCAGTGCACCAGCAACTTGCAAACTGTTTTCTAAAGCGTCTTCCAGGCATAGGATTATGGTGCCCGACGGTGTGACTGAGTCCCATTAACGGGAACTTGATCGTGCTGAGTGTTGCTGTGCGTCTTCCAGGAATAATAAACAGCTGGAAATAACTACTGACAGATTCTCCAGCTGCCTTTTTACCGGTGTGTTGGCAACTGTGTTCATCCTAGATCAAGGCAGATTGTCCAGACTTTTATAGGATTGGGCTAAGCATCTACCCCGGCTTGCTTGAGCGTCAGGCTTGGGAACAGTTTAATCAGGAAGGTAGAACACTTGGGTTTGCTCCGTGAATTAGCAGAGCTTTTCGAAATTTAAAGAGTGTAGTTTCTAAGAATAGTTTTCGTTTTGGGGAGGGGAGGGGAGGGAGGGAAGGAGGAGAGAAGATTTTTGTTGTTTTGTCTTTTTTTTTTCCCCTCTACAAAAAAGTTTTCCTTTTTGTCTTAGATTGTTAAAAATCATCCGTGGCCTGTAGAATGATTTTAACCTGACATTCCTAACTTTGTTTTCCAAATGTAAATTTCTTTGCATTTGAGGTGTGTGTGTGTGTGTGTGTGTGTGTTTCTTTGCATTTGAGGTGTGTGTGTATGTGTGTGTGTGTTTGGGGTGCTCTTGACCGTGGCCGTTGATGACCTTGTATTTCATGAAAGGGTGAAAAGATTGGGGGGGGTGGTTATTACAGAAGAGGCGAATCCTGTAGACTTGCTTCAGAATGTCCCCGTGACCGTTCTGTATTCGTAGGATTAAGTGCTTATTCTTTGGTGACTCTGGTGATGGAGAGTCAAGGTGGGGTGAGGCAGGCCGGGTGGCTGTTCTGGTCCCACTGAGACACTGTCCACCAAGGGTCATGGGGGGGGCTCCACATAGGCGGAATCTCACTTACACATGTATTGTGTTTGTCCCACATTTAGTTGTTTGTTTGTTTTGTTTTTTGTTTTTTTTTTTTAAGTTTGGATCGGGGCTCCTGGGTGGCTCAGTTGGTGATGCGTCCGGCTCTTGGCTTCGGCTCAGGTCATGATCTCATGGCTTTGTTGGTTCAAGCCCCACGTCAGGCTCTGCTCGGGCAGCGCCGAGCCTGCTTGGGATTCTCTCTCTCCCCGTCTCTCCCTGCCCCTCCCCCACTCGCGCTGTCTCTGTCTCTCTCAAAATAAATAAACTTTTTTTTTAAAGTTGAGATGAATTGCTCATTTTTAAAGTCTAGGCAGTGTCACCTAGGAGGACACAAAAGGATGTCCGCCTTCTCCCGGTCTGTAATGATGGGCACTGAGTCTTGACTTCCTCTTGAGACAAGGCATCATCTCCCCATCCAGGGAGCTCCCCCTGGAGTACCTCTTCGAAGTCCTGATACCCGACTAGCCCTGACACCCCCAGCACTTTGGGTTTCCCATTTCTGCTTAAATAAATGCCACAGGAAATAACAGTAACAAACATCAGAAATGACACTGCCCTGGGGAAGGTTTACAATGTGTCGCCCAACCGGTAACAAGCCTCAGCGTCTCTGTAGCATTTTGTAAAACGAGTGGTCGGATATACGCGGCTGCTGTTTAAAAACACCTTTGTTAATCGGAAGACGTCCCAGTGCCTGACTTTGTGGTTGGAAATGCCACTGTTCAAGGTATGGATTTCTTTTCCTCCTCAAGGGTGTAGACGTCCATTAGCAACAGTTAAAGAAGGAGCGGACTTCGTGATTTCAAGGGGAGGTCTTTTGTTTTTTTTCCCTCCCTGGAAAGAAGGCATTTTTTTGAAGCCTATTATCTAAAGATGTAGCTACAGACCTGACAAGCTGTTCTTGTTACTTTTATCCCTAGTGAAGAAGCAAGAACTTGCATAAATGATTAAGGAACACAGTCTTTCGTTTCTTAAGTATCCAATTTGAATATGTTTATCACCAAGTATGCTGCTGCTTGAGAAGATGAATTAAGCAATTTTTACAAAGCAGCTCACCGAAGGCGAGCGGCGAGGTAGGGCTGTGATGCGTCAGCAGTGAGGGATCCACGTTCCGTGTCTGTGACAGGTGAGGAGCTGGTGGCTGGTGGCTGGGGCCCCGTGGATTCACAGCGGGGCTGGGCACGCCACACCATCGACCACGAGTCCAGGGAGAGAACTGAAAAAGGCAGTCTTTGGGAAATTGGGGGGGTTTGGGTGGGGCTGGGGGACCTTTAGTGCCTGACAAGTAAGGGGAGAACACAGTTGTTGAAAGAGGCTGGACTTGTCCCTTTTAGCTTCTGGAAAGACTTCCCAAATGGCAGTCTCCAGATCTCAGTAACTGTGTTTATTTTTATTTTTATTAAAAAATTTTTTTAAAAAAATGTTTATTTATTTTCGAGAGAGACAGAGAAAGAGAGAGAGAGACAGAGCACGAGCAGGGGAGGGGCAGAGAGAGAGGGAGACACAGAATCTGAAACAGGCTCCAGGATCTGAGCGGTCAGCACAGAGCCCGATGCGGGGCTCGAACTCACAGACCTCGAGATCATGACCTGAGCCGAAGTCGGATGCTTCACCGACTCAGCCCCCCGGGCGTCCCATCCCCTGCTTACACTTCTTTCCAAGGCTCTAGTCTCTTGGAACAAAGGGGTTAAAGACATTCCCCTTTCCCAGCCTTCCTGGGATGATTCTGTTCAAATCAGCAGCACAACACAAAATTCATTACGGCTCAATTTTAGGGCTCATTAGTTGCTGGATCGCGGTTTCTCAGAAGACACTTTTTCTTGTTGTTGAAGTGGGGTACCGATACTCAGTATCAAAATATACATATATACACACATGTAGATACATACATACAACCGTGCCTACGTTTGTATCTATGTGCTTGTGTGTGTTTATGCTTTACCATAATGACAGGTGGTGTGTATTTTTGGGGGGGGACGGATTTTCTGCCTCCGGGAGCTGGCATACGGAGAGAGAGCACAGGAGGGTGTCCCTGGGGGCCAGAAGGAAGTCGGGCCACTCGTAGCAGGTTGTCACTTGGTGTTACCTGTGGCATCATCGCCCTCCACACTTCCTTGGTTTTCTCCTGCCCTTTGCATTTATCTGCCCGCATCCCTTTTACAGATGCCGTCGCTTTCCGTCCCTTAGTTAATTGGCTTCAGCTTCTGCCACAGAAATGCTAACGGCGGCAGAAATGTGACAGCTCGGAAAATCCCAGGGCGGCAGTAAGCTGTGCACGGGGGCCGTGTGTCCCTGTCTCCGCCAGCCGGGGAGGGATCCCTGGGTGCAGCCCGGTGACTCTCAGAAACCTGGTTCTTTGGTGAATTAGGACGCTCCCTTCAGCAGGAGACTCGGCTGGGTCGATGCCTGTGGGACGCAGCGGTGTGCCTTCGGATACGCGCCCAACTGTTTGTTTTTTTGTGTGTTGAACAAAACCACCCTGCGGTGGCCCCAGAGCGGAGTGCCGGGCCAGGGGAGGGTGCACGAGAAGACGGGGTGTGCCTTGAATACACCCGGGCTGCAAAACGAAATTTCAGCCACACCTCTGGCCCTCAGCGGCCGCGTCTCTTACCGTGGCCGTAACCGCCGTGTCTGTGCGTATGCTTTTCCCCAAGAGAAGGACACCAAGGTTCCCCAGATGCGGAGATGAAATGTGTCCCCGTGTGGCCATGGTAACCGTCTCCTCCCCAGGGATGCCTTTCTCGCCTCCTTGATGGGATCGGTCCTCTTTTCACGCCCTCACGGTGCCCTGCGGTTCTGAGCCACAGGACTGGTGCAACTTTCCGTTTACGTGTGTGGTCCTTTGACAGTCGTTTTCTCTTGCCTTTTGTTCACGTGACATCACCAGCCTCCACCTCGTAAGTAAAGGCAGACGGTTTTCAAACGAACACCGTGATTCCCAGCGTCCTGCACGAGTTCTGCGAGCGTTACCCCACTTGCTACGGACAGTAACCCACAGAGCTAGCTTCCTCGCTGTCCCCATTTAACTGCTGAGAAGGTGGAGGCTCTGAGGGATTTGCCCAGGTTCCCACGGATCGAAAGCAGCGGGGCTAGAATTTTCTTCCCGTCCCTCTGACGCTGGGGTCCTGGTCAGTGCGCAGATTCCATCCACCGACGTGATGTTGCTTATTTAACCATCCTTGCGCTCCTAGCATTTAGGTGGCTCCCGGTCTTCCTCAGTGAAGGTCATCCCGCTCTGAACCCTTTGGGGGCGTACAGAGATACGCAGCGGACACACTGCAGCCGCCGGAGCCTGCCCTCTGTCCTTGGGAGAGGTCGAACTTCCTTCCACCCCAGGGCCTTTGCACTCGCTGCCCTGGTGCTTGCAACATCCTGCTACTTCCAAATCTCCTCTCGCCCAACTCCTTCCTGACTCAGCCCTCCACTCAAACTTCACCTCTTGCGGAAGGCCGTTCTCAAGTGCCTCGTAACGACCGCCTCGGCCCTTGCCTCCTGCTGTGCATCGCCTTGTGACGTCTTCACTTACCGCGCTCTCCAGTCATCCCAGCGGCTGCGTCCCTGCTCATGCCCGTCTCCCGCCCACACACCGTGTCTGCCGGTGGGTAGTTGCACCCCGGCCCCCGGAATGGTGCACAGCATGCCGTGGGCTCTCCACGTTGAACACGTGATACAGCGAGCGAGTGTACCTTTCCGTTTTGTTCTGTTATTTCATCAGCCTGAATCACCCAGGAATGGGATTATTCTGCGCAGAGGAAGTTTGTATCCAAGATAGCCGGGCACCCGGAAGTGGCCCAGGCACAGAAGCAGCCTGTGTTCCCCCCGGCTCGCTCTAACAGACCCTCGACTCTTCCCAGGGGTGTTCTGCCCCACAGAGATGAAAAGAGGTCTTTCTCCTCCGGGTTCCTTTGCTTGGTGGCACAGCAATGAATCTTGTGCTCTGTCGGCGTCCGTGTCTCCTCCGTTCCTCAAAGATGCCGAGAAAGATAAATGACACGGGGGGAGGTCCCGGCTCCGCCTGGCTTTAAATGCCCAGTGGCTCCGTCCCTGGGGGCCCTCGGACTTGGGTTTGGTCAGCCTTTGGAAATGTCAGCAACACGGTTATGCAGTCCTGGGCCTCTGCTGGCTTAAATGATCTCCTGTCAGACGCTCCTAGGACTTCCTGTTAGGCGCTTAGAGACATCTAGGTGCTGTTATCCCGGGAAATGACGATGTGGGAAGAGACGATATCCCACTGCCTGTTGACGTGTGAGCGGCAGGACTGCTGTGTTTCCAGGGGTCCGTTGCAGACACGCCCCGGGGCAAGTTGAGTGTGTCTGTTTTGTTGACACGAAGCCCGTTTTCCAGGTCGTCAGCGGGATTTAGAGATGCGAGATGCAGCCTGAATGTACACATTTACGTTCTCTAAAATACCCCGCCGTTCCCTTCTTTGATCCTGATTTTTCCCCCGAAGTTAAATGGACCGTCCCTCACTGCGCACACAGTCCAAATCCTTAAGTCATTTGGAATTCCAAATCCACATCACTCCAAGTGTATGGAGTCCAAATCATTGAATTAAAAAAATAAACTGTACAGTCTTCCCTACCAAACTGTACTTTGTTATGGCAAAAACTTCAGATTTTACCAATTGAATCTTTGACTCAGGTCTCCATCAGTTTAAATTATGCGTGTGTGAAATTTACCCAGATTCCGTTTCGGTCATCCCTGGGAATGTTGTGGCTATTAGAAAGAATGAGGTAGGTCAGTGGTTTTTATATTAGCAATAGCCGTCCGACTCGTTAAGTGAAGAAAGGCACAGTGCTGTCACCGGGTGATCCCGTTTGTGGATTCTAGGTGCACGAGTTGGGTTCTCCCCACTGTTGCTTTGGGTGGAAATCTGGTGCTTTACCCTCCCGGGTGGGTACCACGGGTCCGACCCGGGCAGTTACTTGGGGAAAAGTCGGAGAATTGTACTGACCACACAGATTTGTCCTGAAGGGTAATGAGCTAGTATCTGTGAAGCACTAGACGTTTTGTCACAGGCTTACGTGTGTGTGAAAGTGATTCGTTTGCCCTGACCTTCACCGTCAAGCATCCCCCACTCTGTTCAACAGGCAGCTGGCAGAAACGTCTAGCTGTTCAGGGCATTACTTAGTGGACGTGGCTCAGGATGGGCCACGAGAAAGCAGAGATCGGGGGAGAAAGTGGCTCTCGTCTTGCTCCCGAGACCTTTGCTGCCAAGATGCTCGCTGGAACCATGGCATCACCATGGTTCTCAAGCACGCGGAGGGCGTCGCTTCGCGGGTCGGCGGGCCTGGTGGTGGCAGAGGAAGGGCGGCTCCTGTTCGCGTAGTGATCGAGAAACGCTGCTGCGTTTTACCAGGTTGGTGATGATAACAGCGGACCCTCCCGTGACCGTGAGCAAACACCAAACCCTGGGCTGAGTCGTGTTCATATTTTACCTTAATCATCACAGAACCCCAGCGAGGCGGGTGCTGGTATCTTGCGGGTGGGGAACCTGGGACACAGGGCGGTTAAACTTCCCCCAAAGCCACACAAGGATGAGGGCGGGCAGAACCAGCACTCGGCCCATCATTGCCTTCGTGCGGGAAAGCCAAGCGGGGTGAGAGCGCTGGTAGGGAAGTTGGTGGAGGTGCGTTGATCGCATTGTGCGCTCGGGGCCGAGCCGCCCTCCCTCCCTCCTGCGCACGGAGCCCTGGGACACTCCGGGCACCCCCAAGTCGGGAGGCTCTGTGTTCAGGGGCCTCCAGGGCCCTGGGCCTCTCAGATCTCAGGGACGTGCAAATACCTTGCACCTCAGCGTAAAACACCTTGGTTCATCGGGTTCTCGGTGGCACCTTCCCGCGGGAGAGTTTCTCTCCAAGGTGGTGCATACACGGACGGGTCTGCAGTCAGGAGAAGTCAGCCCCGTGTCTCCGGCAGAGTCCTGTGCGTCCTAGAGGCAAGCCCCTGACGTGCACGGGGACCCTTACTGATTTGCCCCCTGGCCTCCTGTGTGAGTCCTTTCTGACCTTCACTATTTTATGGGCCTGGGTGAACATCCCCTGTAGATTCCAGAAGTCCTCCTGGATGAAGACTGTGCCCTCCGTCCAGGCATGTGGTCAGCATGCTTTCCAGTGGCTTTCCAGGACTTGCCGCCCTTCCCGGTCAAGGCCGTTCTCGGAGAGGAGCCGTGTGTGCTTGGGGAGTAGAAAACCCCGCCGTTCTGCTGTGTCCAGGGCTTGGGGGCAGGGCCCTCCCGTCCTCCTCTCTCCCTGGAGAAATCTTATCGAGCCGGGAGTCTGTAATCTTTCCCTGCATCACCACCACGACCGTGCAGGCTTGACCGTGTGCCCCATGGTCACCGCTTCTCCCGTGTGTTGGCGGAGGCTTTGAGGATGGTCCGGAGCAAGTGGATTGTCTCCTTGCCGGGTGACTTTGGGACCAAATTGCAAACGCAAGGCACAATCCCACCGTATCCTTAAAGCTTGCTAGAAGTGTATCAGCCGATGAATGTAAGAATCTCTGGGCTGCAATAACAGAAAGCCAGTTTATTGGTGCTTGAAGGAAACGGAGCGCATGTTTCTAACTGCACAAGAAGTCTGGTGGGGGAGGCGTTTGTTGACGTCGCCGAGGCTGTGGACCCGGCCGTTGGCTCCAAGCTCGTCCCCGTTTCTGCCCCCACGGTCTTCAGCATGTTGACTTCTTCCTCACCCTCGACACTCTGACGTCAGGGGGACAGATGGACAGAAGCAGGCAGAAGCGGGGGGACCTGGCCACAAGGAGATATCAGACACCTGTCTGATGGCCACTGTGGGAAAATCAAAAGACAACAGTACTGGTGAGGATGTGGGCGAGGGAGCCCTCGTGCACTGTCGGTGGGAATGCGCACTGGTGGGTGCAGCCCCGTGGACAACAGGACGTAGGGCCTCAGAAAGCTAAAAATAGAATTGCCCCGTGATCCCGCGGGGTCACTTTGGAGTAGGTACTGCAGATCATCGAAGCCGTGGGAGGCACCTTTGCACAGCCACGTGCACAGCAGCGTTCGTCACAACGGCTAAAACATGGAAGCAACCCAGGTGACCTTCCGTGGCTGAGTGGCTGAGCGGGGGGAACAAAATGCGGCCACCCCCCACACAATGGGATGTGACTCAGCCCTAAACAGGAAGGAGATTCTGACACCTGCCACTCCAGGGGTGAACCTGGGGGACATGGTACAAAGCGAAACAGCAGGACACAAAAGGACAGATGCTGTAAGACTCCACTTACGTGAAGTTTCTCGGAGAGTTAGGGTCATAGAAACACGGAGTCGGATGGTGGCTGGCGAGGGGAGGGGAGGGGAACGGGGGGGGGGATTAGCGTTTAATGGGGACGGTTTCAGTTCGGGAAGGTGGCAGATGGCAAAGTCCCAAAGACACAGGGTGGCGGTGGCTGGGGACAGCAGTGTGAGTATACACAACACCACCCAAGTGTACAAACAAGAACGGTTAATACGGCGGGGCACCTGGGTGGCTCAGCCGGTTAAGCGTCTGACTCACGGTTTGTGAGTTCGAGCCCCACGTCGGGCGCTGTGCTGACGGCTCAGAGCCTGGAGCTTGGGATTCTGTGTCTCCCTCTCTCTCTACCCCTCTCCTGCTCGTGCTCCGTAAATAATTAAACAAATAAACCTTTTAAAAAAAGAGTGATTAATATGATAAATGTTATGGTGTGTGTGTTGTGTATTTTATCACAATTGGAAGTAAAAGCAAAGCCTAGACATAAACACACACGGGAGAAAGCACACACGCATTCTCCTCGAGAGGCTTTGCTACTTTACTGGGGAAAAGTGACAGATACCAGGCAGTATCGTTTTTTGTAAACCACAGAGTTGCGAAAGAGCCATGTGATCCGTGTAACCAGACAGCCCCCGGGGCCCCCCGCAGACGCGCACACATTTTCCTCAAGGCGAGTCCGGGTCACATGCCCACCTTTCGGGGGATCCCAGGTGAACAAGAATGGGTTCGCCACGATTGGACTAGGGCGGGCTGGTGCAGGGCTGGCTACAACCTGAGCTAACTGGGTGCTGGTTTTCAGGGAGGTGGCGCAGGTTGGCCACTAGGAAGCCCCGAACACAGCCTGCCGCGTGACTCGTCACATGAACACGTTAGCGTCTGTCCGCGAGGGACGTGACCGGGTTGTTGTCGGGAGATCGTCACCTGTTTCTGTCCATTGCCAAGACTACTGGCGATAGAAGCCCGTAATTTGCGAAGTTCTTTGTCGGATTGCTTCCCTGTGGTGCAGAAGTGATTTTGCTTTTCCGCCTTTATTGACGTTAGTATTTTATTATCGTTCGAATGTGGGGGGAGAAGCCCAGGGGAGAGGAGACGTTAGGGTTTCATATTTTTCTTTCCTGCTTCCCGATGCTGACGGGATGTCCGTGTGTTGGGTTAGAGTCCTTTATATCCAATCCTTGCCTGTTGGATTCTCAGGAGGCAAAAGAAAGAAAACTTAATAGGATGGGATTGCCACCATTTACAATGTAAATGCTGAGGGCTTCCGTTATTCAGAGTATTTGCGAAGACTGGAATGTCTTCTTGGGAAGTCTTTCCTGGGGAGCTCAGCGTCTCGGGGGCCAGTTGGGTCACCCGTATGTGTAGAGAGCAAGAGACTTGAGGGTGGTAACCGCGGGTTGGCATTCGAGCTCTGCCAGTGTGCTTTGATATTTCAGGGCAAACCCCTCCCCCCACATCCAGATCTCCCCTTTCGACTTTGTCCTTTGAAAAGGTGAGTTCTAATTCAACTTAAGAAACACATAGTGTATGGATCAGCTTTTAGCCCCGGGAGGCCAGGTTGCAACTTTTGGCTTAATAACCATACGTGGTGCTTCTCCTTTTACATGTAAATGTGAAAAAACAATAGTGCTCTGGAGTTGCGAGTGAGTGCACGTTAATACCATCTGCACGGAATCTAGCCTTTTGTACGTTTCAGGCAAAGTGTAGGAAAAACAGAACCGTGGCGTTCCACGGATGTGCGTCCGCCCACCCCGGTGCCTTTGCGTGGGTGGCACGAAACATATTGGATGGCTTTTCCAGCGAGCTGATGCGTGAAACAGAGTGACAGCAATAGCTTTCCATCCATCTCCCCAAACAGGGATAAACCAGTCGATTTGCACCATAAATGGCTCCCGACTCCAGAAGCAGACTGCCTGGCCGTGGTGGGTCAGCCAGACTCCACATCAGGGGACGTTGTGCGTGACAGGAAGCCGCTAGAGCCAGCGGCTTTGATGAGGCGTCTTCATCCATTAGCTCTGTCTCTTTCACCTGCTTGCTGATGAAGGCAGAATGCTAATGCTGACCTGGAATCCTGGGTGGCCGCCTGGCACTTGGAAGGGCGGGCGGGCAGGAGACAGGGGCAGCCCACCTGCCCAGAGCAAGCTCCTGGGACCTGACTGGAATCCTTCTCTGGACGCTGAAGGAAGAGTCACTGTAGGATAGCTTGATTCCGGGATTTAAAAGCAAAGAACCAGAAAAACCTTTTTGGAGGTTTTTAAATTTTTAGTGGCCGCTCTCGGAAAAAAAAAAACAAAAACAAAAACAAAACCAGCCTGTTTGTCTTAAGTAGGCAGAGATCGCTCACGCATGCGATCGATGGGAATAGAAAATTAGTTCACGACTGTTTCAGGCAATCGCGTACCTGTCCCGACACCCAGGATGTTTTGTTTGTAAATAACAGAAGAGACAAACTGGCTTAAACGGTAAAAAAAGAACGTGTTGGCGCACATAACTGAAATATCCAGGGGTGGTCGGCGTCAGGTACAGATGGATCCAGCGGTGTGCTCTCTAAAGAGGCTCTGGCTTCACCTCTCTGTGGTTGTCCTCGTTCTGGTCTCTTCCAGGTCTGAGCTTTATCCTCAGGCTATCGTTTCTTATGTCAGAAGGATCCCGCATGGATTCTAGGCCTGAGGTGAAACGAGCACTCTGGTCTAGCATTGGAGCACTGTGTCTTAGTGTTCACCGTGGTGGGTCCCGTTTGCTCAGGTGCTCACTTGTGCACCGGTCGGTCGCTGTTGACCAGGAGGAGGCAAAGTCTGACGAATTTAGCCTGGGGAAGGGATGTGACGTCAGCTTCCAGGAACCTGTTGTAGCCTCGCACAGAAATCGTCAGCTCTTGAAAGGGAATCTGGAGGAAAGGAGGTGCTCTCGGGAGTCATCGTGGCCCAGAGCCTGAAGAGAAGCTGGCATGCTGTCGCCTCAGCGTGTGCGTGTTGGGGGGTGAGTGGCACAGTTCAGGTTCGTGTATCCCAGGAGGAGGAGGGACACGAACAGGCGCCCTGTGGGAAGCAGCCCACCGGGTCCTCGCCCGTGTGTGTCTGTGCCTGAAGGAGGCTCGCCCTTTCTGCTGCCGTTCGGGCAGCCTGCGCACTGTTCAGAGATTACAGTCGGGTCTCACAGCCCCTTGTCTGCTGAGTTACCCTCTCACCTTTAAAAGGCATCGACCTCCCAATGGGTTACGAGCGCGAAGGTGCGTGGAGCATAGGGAGAGCAGTTGGCATGTCCTGAGCCCCGTGCTGTACCAGATGCTGTGAAGCACATCTCTGCAGATGGGCTCACGATGGGCGTGTTTGTTTTGTGTCTTAAACTCCTATGTTTGGAGCCCATAATTATAGCCACATGCATAACTTCTCTCAATGGGTCTTCACATCATAATGATCAGATGAATTCAGGGCCAAAAGTGTAACCCCCGCAGTGCATTTGGAGGAGTTTGATTTTATGTGGGATTTTTTTTTTATTATTTTAAAACGTATTTTTAAAGTTAAATCTTGTACATAGCATAGTAGACAATTATTTGAATAGAGAAGAAGATAAGAAGAAAGTTCTCTTAGTATTTTGATGTTCAGATGTAGCAAGTATTGACATTTGGTAACTATCATTTTGCCTTTTTTTTCTTTTTCCTATTTATTGATCTTTGTTTACTTGGGGTCATAAACACTTGTTTAATGGGGCTGTCTCATGTATACACTTTATTTATTTTTGCCTTTTTTTTTGAGAAAGAGCGAGCATGCAAGCAAGGGAGGGGCAGAGAGAGAATCTCTATTTTCATTTTAAATTTTTTAGGATTTTTTCTTATCATTTTTTAATGTTTATTTTTCAGATGGAGGCCGAGTGGGGTAGGGGCAGAGAGAGAGGGAGACACAGAATCCCAAGCAGGCTTCATGCTGTCAGTGCAGAGCCCGATGTGGGGTTCGATCTCAGGACCGCGAGATCATGATCTGAGCTGAAGTCAAGAGTCAGACGCTCAAGCGAATGAGCCACCCAGGTGCCCCTTCTGTGTATGTTTTGAAATCATTATTAGGACAGGTTCAGCCGTGGTAGCAGATAAATCCCGAAGATGAGTTGTCTCATATAGCACATCTGTGTTTCTTCCTCATGCCTTGTCCCCTTTCCATCCAGAGTCCCTGGCCACCTGGGTGTCCAGCCGCTTGTGGCCCGCAGTGACCCCCCCCCCCACCCACACCTGCAACACACCCATGTCCGAGATCTGTGTAGTAAAAGAAGATAAAGTTGGGCATTCACACGTCCCCCCTGAAATCTCAGGGCAGACTTCCGTGTGTCCCAGACAGGAAACGGCATGGGCAGCAGCTACATCAAGTCTTTAAATGTCTTTTGAGAATGTAACTAATGATTTTTATCTTATATATTCTCATTGATGCAGGAGGGAGGCTGGGGTTGCTAAGAAAATAATAGTAAAATAAGGAAGAACAACATGGCTGGGACACCTGGGTGGCTCAGTCGGTTGACCGTCCGACTTCAGCTCAGGTCATGATCTCACGGTCTGTGAGTTCGAGCCCCGCGTCGGGCTCTGTGCTGACAGCTCGGAGCCTGGAGCCTGCTTGGGATTCTGTGTCTCCCACTCTCTCTCTGCCCCTCCCGTGCTCATGCTCTGTCTCTCTCAAAAATAAACATAAAAAAAAAATGAGGTGGCCGACTCCAGCAGGTAGGGAGAAGGAAGAAGGCAGGAGGCATGTGACAGGTCGGGAAGGTCTGGACGGACACACCCTTGGAGGCGTTGCAGCAACGTAGGCCTGTGCCTGCCTTGAGGAGAAACCAACAAAAATGTTCTCGCTGCTTTGAGCAGTTTTGAGGACCGCGGGGGTGCTTCAGGAGGCGACGGAGACCCGGGTGGGGGCCGTGGTGAGGAGCGGGCAGGTGTAGGAGGACGTGGCAAATGACGGACTGAGGTTGGGAGGAAAGGAAGTGGCAAGTCCCCGAGGTTTCCTCCAGCCTGGGAGAAGCCGCGGGGCGGGGGTGGGGGTGGGGGTGGCCTTGAGGCTGGCTTTGGCCACCATGACTGGAGGACGTCCAGATGGGGCTGCTGAGTGGGTGGCTGCTGCAAGGGTCTGGAGCTCAGTGTGGCAGGATTCTGGCCGAGGATATGGAGTTTTGAGTCACTGGCATATAGATGGCATTTGAAGCGACATCTATACGGGCAGAACAGAACTGAATTGCCAGCCTCCAAGGAACGACCCCTCTGCAGCACCCGAGATTGACAGAAGCGAAACAAGAGACTACTCGCATCGGATTGTTCTTTAATACCGCGTTCCGCCAGCCCACGAGCACTGTTAATTTTTGAAATAAGCATAGAGTCTGCAGGCTGGCAAGAGGGGGGGTGTATGTAAAACTTGCCTTTTGATGTTGAGACGTTGAGACCCACTTTCCAGGTGTGAATGGCGGATTCAATAACGCCTCGCCCTTTCCCCCGTGACCCTGACCCTGACGTCGGCTTGTATTCATTTCCCGAATGACTGCAACACAGCCTTTTTTTTTCCCCCCGTTTTGTTTGCTTTGCGTGCACACGTCTGCAGTTGTGAGCCCTGTTGGGAAGAGTGCAGAGGGAGGCCAGGAGAGGAGCCTGGGAGGCAGAGAGACCCCCCCCCCCACCCCCGGGAAGGAAATGTCAGGGTCAGACCTTTCTGCCCCGAGCCAGGTGGAGGGTGCAGATTTCTGGGTGCGGGAGCCCTGCCAACCGGTGAGGCAAGGGCCGGGGAAGCTCGATTTTAATTATTCCGGCACTGAATACAGTGACCCCTTACGGCTACTGTTCTTTTTTTCTTTCCTTTTTAAGGTTTTATTTTTAATTGTGGTAAAATACGGATAACAAAAATCTGCTGTCTTAACCATTTTTTTAAAGGAATAGCTTAGTGGTGTTCAGTAAGCACATTCCCACGGTTGGACAACCATCACCGCGGTTGGACTCTTGTCATCCCGCGGGAGTGAGACTCTGTCCCCGGGAAACACTCACACCCCCCCCGCCCCCCAGCCCCTGGCGACCACCCCTCTGCTTTCTGTTTGCGTGAACGGGACTGCTCTGGGGGCCTCGTGTGAGCGGACTCCTACGCTGTTTTCTGTTTGTGACTGCTTTATTCCACTGAGCATCACGTCCTCTGGGTTCATCCATGTTGTAGCAGGTGTCATAACAGCGTCCTTTTTCTTCCCCCTTTTATTCGAGTAGGCTCTGTGTCCAGTGTGGTGCTTGAAATCATGACCCTGAGATCAAGAGTTGTGTGCTCTACCGACTGAGCCAGCCAGGCGCCCCAGAGTCTCCTTTTTCAAAGCGGAGTACCGTTCCCTTGGGTGTGCATACCGCATTTGGTTTCTGCTGTGGTTAAGAACACTTCGCGTGAGATGTGCCCGTTTAACAGACGTTTACGTGTGCAAGGCTGCATTATTAGCGGCACGTCTCTGAACGCATTCATCTTGCAGGGCTTCAACTTCCTACCCGATGAGCATCTCCTGCTTCCCCCTCCCCCAGATCCTGGAAACCACCACTTAACCCTCGGCTTCTGCGAGAGTGACTATTTTCCATGCCCCGTGGGAGGGGAATAATGCAGTATTTGTCCTGCTCAGCATGCGAAGTGAAATAAATCTGCCACAGCCGGACAGATCGAGGACTTTTTCTTAATTGTATTCAGATGTGTGTATCATTTGGCTCAGGCAAAAATGAAATCGTAGATGATTCGGGTAGTGCCTGAGCGCAGGCGTGGAGGGAATTCTCCCCATGGCCTTCGGGGGTGGGGCGGCAGGACTGGGGCCTGGGAAAACCAGGAGGGCGTCACCTGTGCTTGGGGTGGGAGTGGAGAAGGCTTTTGTGATCTTTTCTCCCTTTTCTGAGAACGAACCTGCTCAGAGCCCTCTCAGAACCTGAGCTCTACCTTTTCATTCCCTCGCCCGTCTCTCAAATTCAAACTAATAAGCTAATGACGGGGAGCCAGGGGAACATTCTGCGTCCACTTTTGACCCAGTAAAAGGCAGACGGATGAGGCAGAGAGAGAGATCCCAGGCCTAGAGGCAGACCTCAGTGTGGCTGGTGCACCCTCGCTGCGTTTTCCTCCCAAACCCCGGAAACTGAATGCGTACGATTGGATCCCAGAAGCCCGTGGCCCAGGATTTCCACCTGCCCTGCCCGAATCGGGCTGGCCGCCCCCCGGGGCTGGACATACAGTGGACACATCTGGAATTTGATTCTCCATTTGTATACAACAGCCCTTGTCACGAAAATGTAGCACCAACATGTCAACGGTTCCCTGCACATCACGCACCTGTGCTTGAGGGAGGGAGCCGCCTCGACAGCCCCTCGGAGGACCGCGTGTCTGTAGGCACGTTGAGGAAGGACTGTGGCCCCGAACCTGCCACGTTTGCCACAGTCCAGGGTCCTCCAGGGCAGTAAGCCATCGCTCCGAGTTACCGGAGAGCTTGGCCGTGTGCCCGTGGCACACCGGGAGCACATAAGCAAGTCAAACCTGGTGGCTTCTAGAAAATCGAACGTTAGCTGAGCCTAATGAAAGGACAGGAGTCCCCTTCTGCCTCGGTGCGAGGGTTTGCACAAGATCTCACGGCTGTAGGAAAACGCCAGGTCCTGGCGGGGAAGAATGGGGTGGCGTTGGTCACCGCCATTTCTGCTGCGTTTAGAGATGTCGCCAGGTGCCCGCAGTCCCCACATGAGTGTACGTTGGACCGTTTCTCTGTTTTGGGCTCCAAGTCTGGGTCTGGACTCTATGCTATTGAGGGCAGGTTTCTGGTCTCTTTGGTCTTTATTTAATCCCCCGAATGGATGTGACCTCCCAGGCTGCTTTATCAGGTGTGAATTTGATGGCCACCTCTCTTTTCCCTTGGGAGGCATCGCAGTCCCAGGTGGGGACGGGGTCTCTTCCTCTTTGCGCTCAATGCACCTTATCCCATCTGGAAACCAGCCATTTCCACCTCTACACGTTGGCATCTTCTTAGAGTGGCTTCTCCTGTCTGCTCCTGGCAGTGCCCGGTCCACGTCTCCTCCTACCGTGTGGTCTCTCTGTCCAGCCTCGTTTCCCGCACAGCATGAGCTTCTGGAGAACGGTGTTCCTGGCCTTCTTTGGGGCCCCAGGCCCTTAGCACGTTGCCTCAGCCTCTAAAGTACCTGACTCAACAGCCAGATGTACCAATGCCCTGGTGGAGTTGGGGACCGACAGGTAGGACACCCAAGATTCTATGCAGGAATTTAGGGCACAGGTCTTTCTGCTTCACTATGTCCCACTGTATCTGGAGGGGAGGGGCTTGTTCTGTCTCCCCCACCCCAGACTCCCCTTGGAGGGGGTTCTGTGGACCTGGCAGGGCAGAGTTCTGTTCCTCAGAATCTCCTTCCAGCATCCTCTCGTATTCTTGGTCTGCATATCTCTTTTTCCTTAAAAAAAATATTTTTTTAGCATTTATTCATTTTTGAGAATGAGAGAGACAGAGCATGAGTGGGGGAGGGGCAGAGAGAGAGGGAGACACAGAATCCGAAGCAGGCTCCAGGCTCCGAGCTGTCAGCACAGAGCCTGATGCGGGGCTCGAACTCATGAGCTGTGAGATCATGACCTGAGCCAAAGTTGGACGCTTAACCGACTGAGCCACCCAGGCGCCCCTAAAAAAAATTTTTTTTTAATGTTTATTTATTTTTGAAAGAGAGAGAGAGACAGAGTGGGAGTGGGGAAGAGAGAGAGGGAGACACAGAACCTGAAGCAGCTCCAGGCTCTGAGCTGTCAGCACAGAGCCTGATGCAGGGCTTGAACTCACGGACTGCAAGATCATGACCTGAGCCAAAGTCGGATGCTCAACCGACGGAGCCACCCAGGCGCCCCACGAAGGAAAGGTTTATAACAAAGGTAAACAAATTACAGGGAGCAAGTAATAGATAAAAACGTTTTCCTTCCACAGCACCTTGGGTATACAGAAATGCACATACAGTCACTGAACGCACACTTAGGCCTTAAGAAGTCGGAGATACACAGGAAATGTGCCATTTTAATTTCCTTTTGTTGAAATTGATGGATTTTAAGCGTGTCATTTCCAGTCCTTGCCGAATATCGTGTGATTCTGTGTAAGTACGTCTGTCTTTTTTTCAATTAACTTGTCAGCCTGCCCTTATTTTTCAGGAAAAGAAAGCATTTCAAATTACTCTAAATTGTTTAAATAAACGTGGTTGCCGATTTGTGAACGTCCAGGATTTGGTCTGAAATGTTTTCACCGGAATCTCTTTGTGATTGGGAGAACATTTGGAAGGCCTATAAGAAAACAATTCTTGCTTTAATCAATTGGATTAAGTTTAGGGAACAAAGATTCTTCCTGATTTCTTTCAGATCTGAATAATGCAAGAGCTGTTTTAAGGGACTTCATACCTTACATCGTATTTTGTGAATTTTTCGGATATTGCACCCCCTTCGGTACTTTCTGGACAAGGATGTTGAAAAATGATGCCCGTAGGGATGTTGTCTGTTAGGGGTTCTGATGTCAATGTGGGGCGCGGATCAAAGGGAATCTGGAAGAATCTTATCCTAAGTTCTGAGGATGTGGCACTCACAGACGGTTCGAGTAAACCTGGGCTACGCTGAAGGCTATGTTCAGACAACGTCTCCAGCATCTTGAGAGATCAGTTTCACTTGATTTGCCCTGAAGCGAATCCTGATCAAATAAAGGCAGCCATGCCCTTTGGTCCGGAATGTTGATGTGAAACGCTCAGCCACAGGCTGGTGGGCATCTGTCGTCCTATCTGTTGAGCATCTACGCCCCCTTTCCGATAGTCTCCTGCGGAAGCGGCTTTGGATGCGGTCTTGGGAACATTAAGATCCCTCGCTTTTCCTGGCCAAGGAGCAGGTGGTCCTGTGACCAGACAGGACCCATCTGGGGGGCCGTTTGCTGCTGGAATGGCTCCCAGAGACTAGAAATGATGAGTTTATCCCAACGGGGTATCTTGGAGATGATCTCTCCTGGTTCTTACACTGTTACCACCAATGCTGCTCAGGAATGTGACTTTTCAAGTTTGGTTTTGTTTCAGTGACTACTTTTTCTGGGATCTTTCGAGTGTGTGTTGGGGGCTTTCCCACACCACTGAGCGAGCGAGCAGCGCTTTGACACCTGCTGGGGTCCTCCTCTTAAACTTGACCCTGACCCCGTCCACCCAGAGGTGGTGTCAGATCCCCCAGGTGAGGGGCGCTGTCCCACAAGGTTGCCCTCCTGCAGGTGCCAGTTACTGGTCCAGGCTGTCACCTAGGCTTCTGACCCACTGTCTGTAGATCGGAGCTTCCCTCCCACCCCCCGCCCCCTTGTTTGCTTTAATTAATTTGCTGGAGCAGCTCACAGAATGCAGAGAAACTCTTACTGACTTAGGGTAAAGGATGTAACTGAGGCCAGCCAGATGGAGGGGACGCACGGGGTGTGGGGCAGGGGGTGGACCTTCATGCCCTCTCTGGGCACCACTAACCCTGAATCTCCATGTGCTTCTTGTTGAAAACGGACTTTGTGCTTCAGAACCAAGATGTAATGTGAAGACAGGGTTTGGGATATGGGGAGCAATAGCTTTATTGCTTTGTGGGTACAGGAGGCTGCGGAAAAATATGCCTTCAAAACTGTAAGCCCGCCTGGAGGAAGGGGCTGGGGGTCTTACAGAGAAATACAGGATCTACTGGTGTTGACAGGAATGGGGTCAGTGCTACCAGCCTCCTTTGTCTCGTTTTCAAGGTGGCGCCCTGTTGCTGAAACAAAAGGGGAAGAGGGGAGGCTTGCAGAAGAGAGCCGGTTTACAATCCAGCTTTGTTGAAGGCTCCCTGCCGCCGTTTTGATTTTTGTTCAACTTTATGCTCGCATCTGGTTTCATGCTCACCCACTCGTAAGCCCTCTGAACCCTGTCCATTTGGGGTTTTCCGTTGGCTCCATTACACAGACATGATTGATAAATCACGGGCCTCTAATGATAAATTCCTTTTGTAGATTGGGTCAGGCCCCCGAAGGTCATGGGTGGGACTGAAATTTCCAACCCTCCAGCTGCATCCTGGGTGCCTCTGGCAACCTGCACCTATCTTTATTTGCTGTCCAAAAGCTGCCTCATTAACATAACAAAAGACATTTAAATGGCTCTCCCTACAGGAAATTGCAAGGGTTTTAGGAGCTGTGAGTCAGAAATGGGGACAAAGACCAAGCGTCTATTTCTTGTTATAACTCACTGTATCCCTTTGACTGACCCCCACAGACTTCTAAAACCTGTTTGCGCCGAGGAACCCTGATACTGAGTCATGTAGTGGCAGGCAGAAACCTTTGGGTAAAGCATTAGAGAATCTTCCAGTTGCCAAGTTGCATGGAGGGATAATTTGATGGACTTTATCTGGGCACACAACCCCTAAGGCTCATTTTATCCAGTGTTCCCATGCATGAAAGGTTGATTTGATAGTTCTTTCTTCTGAAATTCCTGCCACCAAAGCCTTAGCAGAAGTAGAGCCTTTCCTTTGGGTGTAAGAGGGGAATAAGGTTTACAAAGTCTCCCTTTCTTGGAGTTTCTTACATTTGGTGTTTTGAATTACCTTCTAGTGATGGCCCACTGATACCGGGAGATAGATTGTAAATGCAGGCATTGAAAATCCAGCAAAACTTTCCTTTTTAACATTTCTTTAGCCTTTAAATATTGAAGTCATGTGGGTTTTCCTCCACGTCTGGAAGACTGGGGCTATATAATCCACTAAAAAGAAAACCTTCACAGTAGTGGGGTTGGGACGTAGACTGTTGATGGATGTGTCTCTGTTGCCTTTATTTATTTGATTATTTTATTTTATTTTACTTTATTTTATTTTATTTTACTTTTTCTGTCACTATCCTTTCGTTTTGTTTATTTTATTTTACTTTATTTTATTTTACTTTTTCTGTCACTATCATTTCATTTTTTACTTTATTTTATTTTATTTTACTTTATTTTATTTTACTCTTTCTGTCACTATCATTTCATTTTGTTTTAAATTTTATTTATTTTGAGAGAGAGAGAGAGATGGCACGAATAGGGGAGAGGCAGAGAGAGAGGAGAGAGAGAACCCTGAGCAGTGATCTCATGACCTGAGCCCAAATCAAGAGTCGGACACTTAACTGACTGAGCCACCCATGCACCCCCGTACCCATCATTTTAGAGCTTTGGATTTTGCTAAGCAAATAACCGTGCGATTGTGAAGACGTATTACCCAAGATTAAGGTAGTATTAAGTCTCTGATGGGATTAGTTTTAATTAAGATCACAAGGAAGAGAAAACACTGAGAAGGGAGGACCGCATAGTAAAGGCAGGAGTGAAATCATGCTAAAATCAGCTTTATGTCTGACAAAGCTGTTTGGGAAAGCCTTGACGCTCTCTTAGGGAAACACTTCAACAGGAAACACAATCATCATGGTGTTCGTGAAGTCGCAACCCTAGTCAGTATGTGCGGACGTGGCCTTGTCTGCAAGGTGATCGATCCGTCTGTGATGCACAAAAACCAGGCAGGTCTGCCATTTATCCCGGAGTGCTAATGGTGCAGTCTGTAACACGGGCAACAGTCTGGAAGCAAATGGCTTGCAAAGCTAACCAACATTTTGAAGGCAGGTCCGGAGTCAGTGCCTGCTGGGAAGCCGGTGGGGTCTGGAGGCTGGGACACGATGGGGGAGTAATGCCTCCTCGAAGGAGGACAGCGCTGGGGAGGAGTTGCTCACACCTAGCTGAACAGCAGTGTGGCCCTCACTGCTAGTCAGGAGAGTCCGTCAAAACCACAGTGAGACTCTTCAGAATCTCCTGTCTTCTGCACCCTGTCTCTTCCGCAGGCAGAGACAGCCTGGGCTGCTTCCTGTCCGGGTGGTTTTACCAGCCTCTGTCCTGCTGCTCCGTGCTTTCTACTTAGTGACCCGTTTGTTCAACAAATAACTATCCGCATGTGCCGAGCCCTGCTGTAGACGCACAGGAAGCACCCCCGTTCTTGCCGTCATGGGGAGTCCGTTCCAGCGGACTGTGTGCAGGTAAATAAGCAAATATGAATACAGGATGTCAGAGGTCAGAAACGTGCCAGATAGAAAAATGAAGCAGGGAGGTGAGTTACGGTGTGTGCGTGTGATTTAAGACGTGTACAAGTGAGAAGTGTCAAGAGGCAGGGGGATGAGCGCTCCGGGTGCCTGAGGACGTCTCCCTCTGGAGCGAACGGCAGGTGCCAGGGCCCAGGCAGGACGGCGGCCGTCAGTAGGTTAGTGCCAAGAGGAAAGTGTGGCCGGACGCGGAGCGTGAGGAGAGGGGCAGACAGGTGCTGGGAGCCAGGGGGTTCTGCACCCCCTGCACCAGTCCGGAGGGATTGGGAGCCTCGGGGGCTCCTGCGCTGACTCCTGTCTCAACAGGCTCATGGGCTGCTGTGCAGGGAGCAGCTCACAGCGGGGACGTCAGGGGCCGGGGACCCGCGAGGAGGCCAGATCAGAGTAGGAGCAGCTGTGGCGGTGGGAGCGAGGCCCGCGTCTGCATGCCACGTGGAGGGGGGGCCCCACAGACTTGGGCCGTGAGCAGAGTCCGTGCTGGTCCCCGAACGGGGAAGGACAGAGTTGCTGCCCGCGGAGCTGGGGAGAAGTCAGCAGAGGCAGATTCAGGAGCGGAAAGGCCCGGAGCGCGTGGCAGGATCGGGGCACCTGTGCCTCGGGAGGGCCTCCTTGCAGGGTTAAGTGACGGGAGGTCTTTCCCGCCGGCTGGAGAGGCTGGCGTGGGTCTGTGTGCGTGCACGTGTGCATGTGTGTGACTACTGCCTTTCAGCCTGACGACGTCTTCCTATCTCCGAGTCCGCCATCGTCCCCGACGATGTCTTTTCCCTCCTGGTCCCCTAATCCGTGGCCCCAGTTCTGCTCCCGTGCTCGCGGCAGCAACAGTGATCTCAAGTGCCAAGGGCATCAAGTCGCCGCAGTTGAAAGGTCGGCCGGTGGTGTGGGACCTGCACCAGCCACCCCCCTGGGGCTTCCCCACCCCCGCTCTTGTCCAGCGTCTGCTCTGCCTGGAACACTCATTCCTGGGCTGTTTTTCCTTCATCCGTAAATGCCACTTCCCGTTGGCCTGGCTCTCTCTTCGGACGCAGGTCCCGGGCTGAGCGTCCCCCCCTGTGAGAGCTCTTCCCACACTGCACGCGTCCCCCCCGCCCCCCAACCCACCGAGAGCTTCTCTGGGACCCTCCTTCTGTAGGGCCCGGGGTCTGTTTGCATGTGGGAAAGAGTGATTTCCAGATAGAGGTGCAATCAGAGACCGGACCCCATCCTGAGCACCGGGCACACACATGAACTAATTTAACCTTCACACACCACTATTATGCTTTCCATTTTGAAGTAAAGAAAGTGAGGGGTGGACAGGTTTCTGAGAGAGGAGGGGGTTTGCAATCCCCCCTCCCCCCGCCCCAGCCTGGGACGCTTTGCTGCTCAGCTTAGAGCTGAGGACACTCCGGGCATGGCTGAGTGACAGCACCATGCGGGGGCCGATTGTGAGAAGGTAGGAGCTCCCAGACACCCCCCATCCGTGAGCAGGTGCACCCGGGGGCTCGGAACAGTGCCCCAATCCGTGTTTGTGGGTATCGATTCTGGAAGAATCACTCACGAGGAAGCAGTCTAAAAATGAGCCCACGCTAGGAAGCCGAATGTGGCCTACCCGGCACTTGAGGCCGGTGTCTTAGGATTGGCTGTGAAGCTAACGCGTGCAGATTTATGTAGATTCTCTGCCTTCGTGTCGCTGCGTGTTTTCCTTCGTGTAGTTGAGAAGTGCTCAGGGCCAGGTCGCTCGGGTGGGGTGCCTGGCACACTCAGCGTCTGGTCTGTGCGGGGCAGACGGGGGCTCCCTGCGTCCCGAGCCCGGGGCTGTGCACCTGCCCGGCCTGGCCCCGCCCTGCAGGTGCTCCGGCCTGGTGAGCCGCGCGGCCCCGGGATATTCTCGGAGCTCCAAGTTCTGCAGTCTGCACACTTAGCTCGGCTCTTTGCAATTCTTTTGTCACAGGCGCCATTCCAGCCGGTTTCCTGCTCCAACGCCAGTGTCAGATCTCCCTCCCCACATGCTTTGCATAATTCAGCAGGAATCTTTCAGGCACACGGGATTCTGGAGGAGAAGCCTTAAATGTAGCACTGATACTCCCCACACCGGGTTAAGGGTGGGCGTCCCTGGGGCTGTCCTAACTTTGTCAAGCCTGCAGCATTAAGCAGTTGAAAACTGACGTCCGGGAGAACAGTAATTGCTGATGTGTGTGTCATCCTTGGCATGTGCTGGGCACCGTTTTACGGGGACTCCTAGCCCGTGAGGGGCGGTTGCCGTCACCCCCGTTGTACAGGTGAGGAAGGTGAGGTCATTTACCCAGACAGCTGGTCGCAGGCTGACTCTGCTTGGCGTGGCTTCTGAGCCACGGGCTCGTGGCAGCAGCGTGGGTACCCGTACGCATCTCCTGTAGCTGAAACAGATCTCCGCAAACGTAGTGGCTCAAAATGACACACGTTGTTTTACCTCCTACGGTTCTGCAGGGCAGAAGTCGGAAGTGGGTCTCAGGAGATCAAATCAAGATGTCAGCAGGGGTGTGTTCCTTCTGGAGGCTCTGGGGGAGGGTCTGTTTCCTTGGGTTTCCTGCTTCTAGCGGCCACCCTGTGGCTCCCAGCCCTCCGTCCATCATCTGGAGGGAGCGTCACTCCGTCCCCTGTGGTCCTCAATGTGTCCCTCCCTCGCTCCCTGTCTTAGGACCCTTGTGATCGCACGGAGCCCACCTGGACCCCTCAGGAAGAGCCTCGTCTGCTGGTCCTTAACTGGGTCACATCTGCAGTGCCCCCTTCCGGTGTGAGGTCCCATCTGCACAGGTCCTGGGGTTCCAGCGTGGCATCTTTGGGAGGAGGTGCGTTATCCTGCCTACCACAGTCCCCAAGAGCAGATGAGGAGTTTCCCAGTGCAGGAGAGAGGCTGAGCGGTTGTGGGCGGTTTCCTCCCCCCAAGCAGAGGCCCTTGCAGCCGGCCTCTGGACCAGGATGAGCAGGGATCGTTGCGGACAAGGCTGAGGCCAAGAGGTCGGATTTTTGCCCTTGGATTGGAGGGAGCGTCCCGAAGACTTTCTCGGGGACGCTTTCCCAGTGCGACGCTCCCAGTGGGTCCCCGGTGACTCTAAACAAAGGTAGCGTGTTCATTTTCTCAATTTTGCCGGGTCGCCGTCTTCCATCTGACTTCCCGGCGGGTTCCTGTTGCAGAAGGCAGAAGGCCATTCGAGTTGATGAAAGTCTCGCATTCCTGCGCTTCAGAGAACGGGACTTTCATCAGTTTCTGCCTCTGGGATGGAGCCAGTCCGTGGAGTCACGGAGCCGGAAGACAGGGGTCTGCCTCAGATGCATGCGGGCGGCAGTTTGCTTTAAAGGCTTCCCAGAGGGCAAAGATCACAGGCGCCCCGGGGAAAGCGACTCTTCCTGGAAGACGTAATTTGTGTGGTTCGAGTTTTGTCTATTTTCTGCGGCTGCGCGGACAGCGATACCTTACTTGTTTCAGGACGCAGCGTGAATGTGTTCTGCATGCTTTCCTTCTCTTACGGCCGGAGTCAAAACCTTTCAGTATTTGCATCTCAAGACGGTTTTGGGGGTGCCTGGGTGGCTCAACCAACTCTTGCTTGCGGCTCAGGTCACGATCTCACGGTTGTGACATCGAGCCCCACATCAGGCTCTGTCTGTGCTGATGGTTCGGAGCCTGCTTGGGGTTCTCTCTCTCTCTCTCTCTCTCTCTCTCTCTCCCGGCCCCCCTGCTGGTTGCGTGTCGTCTCTCTCTCTCTCTCAAAATAAATAAATAAGCTAAAAACAAAAGATTTTGTTGTTGTTGTTGGAAGTCATCCTCACGCACCTGCCACTGTATGCTTGCCTTGGTGAGGAGAGCTCGCCAAAATTTCACTTAACATTCTCTTCCTCGGTGCGATGGTTCGTTTTCAGTGTCCGCCTGACTGGCCGGAGGGATGCCCAGACAGCTGGTCAGCACGATTTCCAGAGGGTGTTTCCTGGGGGGGCTGGCATTTGGATCAGGAAGTAGAGGAGAGAAGATGGTCCTCACCCGCGTGGGCGGGCAGCAGCCGGTCCTTTGAGAGCCTGAAGAGAAAAGACGTTGGAAGGACACGTCTTCTCTCCCTCCGGTTGAGCTGAGACGACCACCTCCTCCTGCCCTCAGACCCTGGTGCCCCTGGCTGTCCAGCCCGCAGACACAGGGGGCTTCCCGCATCCCGTGCAGATCCTTCCCTCCCCTCCCCTCCCTCTCCACCCTTCTTTCTCTTCTTTCTTTTCTCCAGCAAAAGCCTCCCCTCCGTCTCCGAGTTTCCTGGAGGTGCGCGCTCGGGGAGCCACGGTGGTGATTGGAATCCCTTTCACTGCGCGGCGAGGACTGACGTGGCCGCTCAGGTTTAGCGACAGGGTCTCTAATCTCATTGATTTTTCCTGGTATTTGGTAGAATATTATAACTGAGACAATTTAAATAAGACTTTGAGAAATGCATGGAGTCATTTAATGTGCTCTGCTTGTTCAGTAATAGCCGATCAATACGGCGCATTATTGGCTATAGAAATGATGAATGGCCCCGATCGATTATCAGGGAACAACTGTTTTTGGTTTTTGTTTTTTTAAATTTTCGCTTCATTGGCTCTAGGTGAGTCTTTGTGACATTGATTGTCACAGCGTCTACAAACCAGAGACGAGCACGATGTGGTGATTTTCACCCTACAGGTTAGATAATGGGTGGCTAACGGAGCCTCCGCGAGCGTGGTGACCTTTACGTTGCTCTCTAGGTAATTCCGTTACTGCTCTTTGTATTTTATTTGCCCCAAGTCGGCTGTTCGTTCACCGCAGAAATGTCTAGGTCCTTCGCGTTTGGTGTTAAACGCCATAGGGGCCAGAGGTGAAATGTATGCGAGTGAAGCGGGCAGGCGTGAGCGGGAAGGAACCGTGTGGAGCCGCAGGCAAGTGGCCGCGGCCACAGCGGTTCGGGACGCGCACGGAGCTGCAGACGTGCCGCGTTGCTGGTCCTGTCGGCCACTTGGGACGAGAGGGCGAGTCACGTTTCCAGGTGCCCTGTCTTCTGACACCTCAAGAGAGAGAAGAGATGAAGGGTTCCGTGTGGATCACCCCGAGTTCGGGGTCGTCAGCTAATTAGAACATATTAAAAGGTTATTGGGCAACGTGTGGGGTGTTTTTGGGTGTCACATCTGGGTGACACACACCCAGGTGCTGCTGGCCGCAGGGTGGGGCCCACAGGTGCTGCAGCTCATGCCACAGAGCCGTCCAGCCCCACGGTCACCAGTGTGGGGGGAGCACCTGCATCTCGGGTCAGCATCAAGCCAGGGCTGTATATTCATGCCTAAGACTTACTCTTTTATTTTTTTAATTTTTTAACATTTATTTATTAGAGAGAGAGAGAGTGCATGAGCAGGGGAGGGGCAGAGAGAGAGGGAGACACAGAATCGGGAGCAGGCTCCAGGCTCCAAGCTGTCAGCACAGAGCCCGACGTAGGGCTCGAACTCACGGACTGCAAGATCATGACCTGAACCGAAGTCGGACGCTTAACTGACTCAGTCACCCAGGTGCCCCAGACTTTCTCTTTTAAGAAGTACAAATCCAGGGGCACCTGGGGGGCTTAGTTGGTTAAGCATCTGACTCTTGATTTTGGCTCAGGTCATGATGTCACAGTTGTGGGATCGAGCCCTGCATCAGGCTCTGTGCTGACACCTGCTTGGGATTCTCTCTCTCTCTCTCTCTCTCTCTCCCTCCCCCTCTCTGCGCCCCTCCCTCCCTCTTTCTCAAGATAAATAAACTTTAAGAAGAAAAAGAAAGGACAAATTCATGCTTACAGAAAGCAAGGACAGGTCCGTCTCAGAACATCTTGGTCTTGGGGTTTATGTGTGGCAGGTACGTGTTTCTCACTATCAGCTGGTTGTGGTTGTTTTTAGCTGGAGTAGTGATTCCTTCGCAAGCTCATAATCCCATGCTGCCTGTTTCCTCCTCACTGACCCCGACTCCAGAGTCTCAGGATGCCTTTGCGAGCTGCTGTCCTTTCTTCCCTGGAACACAGTGTGCGTGCTGTAACATTCTCTGGTGGGATACGTTAGGCGGAGAGGGTTCATGGAAATGCTGGGGGAGGGCGGTTCTCAGATGGAGAGTGTATTTCTCTCCGTGTGACTGGCTTTGCGACCACTTGTCCAGTAACATTTCCTCCTGCTTATGTGACACCAGCATCATGGGAAACCAGTTCCTGGCAGCATAAAAAAAAAAAAAAAAGCATCACGCTGCTAGAAATGAGAAGTCTGTGTGGGCAGAGGGTGACTGCAGGAGCAGCGATACAAGTACAGTTATTTTCCAAGGTTGTCGATTTCCCTGAAAGGCAGGAACATGGGAACAAAAGAAAAACACACTTGTAGTAGAGTGGAAATCCGGACGTGGGCGGGCGAGATACGGACCCGAGTTGCAAGTGTGGAGAGAGGGATCTCAGGAAACAACGTGTGTGTGTGTGTGTGTGTGTGTGTGTGTGTGTGTGTGTGTCTGTGTGTGTCTGTGTGTGTGTGTGTGTGTGTGTGGATTCGGGTGGGCCGGTCATGCCTGAGGTCAGCAGGTGCGGGCACCTGAGATCACAGATCAGGGTGGGATTCCGCTGGGTGGGACTGGTCACTCCACACTCACGTCCAGTCTTCCCCACCTGCGTGGCGTCCCAGGAGGGTGATCTTTGTGGGTTGCAGGAGGGATGAGCAGGGTTTGGGATGTTTACAACTCGCTGGTGCCCATCGCCCCCCACCCCTGCCCCTGGGACGGCCGCGTACCTGGTGGATTTCACGGCATGAACTGCCCTGAGACACCCGGTTTGATCGAGCTGTATGTTCCCCGATTGCGCCGATCCGTGGGGCTTTAACAGAGGTCCAGAGTGCTCTGATGGAAATAAAAATACTTTTAATATTATACAGTTACTATAAAAGTAATACCTGATCACTGTAGAAAATAGAAAACGAAGGGGATGAACAAAAATAAGAAAACCAATGCATCACTCGTAAATTCTATGCCCAGGGAGAACTCGTGCTAATATTTGTAAATAAATGTTATTCACTGAAGTATAAAACCTATGAAGAAAAGGGAGCGATAGTACAACTAAAGAGGTTAAAAATAAGGGTTACGAAAAAAAGGAAGAGGGGACAAACGAATAATTACAAGTAATCAACCCATCCATGATCGAGAGGGAAATGTGGTTGCCTGGGGCTTGGTTGGGGGGGGGCAGTGGGAACTGGGAAGAGGCTGGCAAAACGGAACAGACCTCCAGCTGTAAGATGGGTGAGTTTTGTGGATCTGATGTGACACATGGTGAGTGTAGGTGACAACACCATCGCATAACTGAAACGTGCTAAGGGAGAAGAAATTAAACGCTCACTGTGTATAGTGATGCGTCGGGAGGGCTGTGTTAATTGGATGAGGGGAAACCTGTCAGAATTCATTCGTATATCAAATCGCCACGATGTACACCCACCTCAAACATCTGACAGTTTTGTCACTGATATCTCAATAAAGCCGAAAAAGAAGACAGAACGGGTAGGACCTCTGTGGCGCCCTGCTCCGGGTCGAGACCCCTTTGTCCCCAGCGGGCACCGCTGTCCTGATCACATGTTGCTGGTGCTTGGTGTCGAACTTTACGCAGGTGGCATCACGTGTCCAGCAGAGACGCATGGACCGCTTCTAACGCTCTGTGTCACGTTTCCGAATTCCACGTAGGTTGGGAGGTCCGTTTGGGTCTCCTGCCTCACATGCTGCTGGACTTTCTGTGTTGTTCTTCCAGCCTTGTGTGTGCGCACGAATATGCAGGGTTCTGTGTTTTTGTTCCCAGGAAACGGTCCCATGTGCACGTGCGCCTGTGATGACAACAGCCCCGCGTCATTGCGTAAGCCTCTTGTCCCGGACCCTGTCAGCGGCTGCCCGATGGCTGTCAGCATTGTGCCTGTGGCACACGGGCCGCACTGGACCGAGGTCTCCCCCTGCTGCACCTTGTGCTGGGTGCCGTGGTCCTCCCGCTTTCTGCGTTCCGCTCACAGAAGCGGGACTGCACGCGCTCGGCTCGCGATGGGGACGAAGGTGGGGTGTGCCAGCGCGGCCTGTGCGTCAGCCCCTCGTGGCTGTGCGACGGGCGGCGGCCAGACAGTGGCTGAGAATTTCGAGTATTTTGTCCTGAACGATGACGTGTTGAAGGAGGAATGTTCAGATCGTCCCAGCCCTGAATGGGCGGTTCCAGGTCTGGTCTCACAGCTGATGTCCCAGCAACTATGGGGACCCCATTGATTCTTCATGCTTTGACTCAGCAGTGGTCAGAGGGACTGCCTTTTCTACTTGCTTTGGTATTTGCTTTCTCCCGGTCCTTGTAGTCTATCCAGAAAGAGAATGTTGAGATTCGGAAATCTACGCCAGGGATGCCTTCACGATGAGGCTACTTTGTTGTGAGTGAAGAGAACAGATTCTCCCAACACCACAGAGCCGAGTCCTGTGGTCGTTTGTTTTTTAAGCCTGGAGACAACAGCAGGTGGGTGGGATCAGAGTGTCTGCTGGGAATCAGATTCTCAAACAGGATCGTTTCCATCCTCTGCTAACATGCAAAAGTGTTTCTCTTCGTAAGCAGTGTGTCCAGAGAACACGGGCTCTCCATTTGGGTGAACTCGGCTCTGATTGATTGAGTTTATAGGGTCGTGGGTTTGGGAGAGAGCATTCTGTCGTTCAGAACAGTTAATAATCCCGGTAGCCGTTCACGGCGGCGGAAGGAGCGTCGCACGGAACGCCGAGGCTAATTGTACCGCGTGCTGCACAAACGCTAATTGTTACAGAAGTTCATGGACAAACGGGAACAGGGAAGGCCGTGGTCAGGAAAAAAGCCTCATGGAGGGGGGCGGGTAGGATGGGGTCTGTGTTTAAACGGGAACAGGGTTTGGGTTAAAGGGGCAGACGTTTGTGGCGCTTGCAAATACATCCTCTTCATCCATGACGTTTTACATTTGCATTAGGTTCGAATACAAGGGCAGCATGAGTGCAATGAGCAAGATGGCTGATTATGGGTAATTAAGCATCATGATTTTCTGTTCTCCAAGGGGAGCTGGCAGTGGGTCCCACCTCGCTGGCCAACATCGTCCTGTTTCTGTCACGAATGACTGATGTGTGTGTCGCAAGCTGTTTTAAAAGCCACCGTCTCTGACGCCAGGTTGCCAGTGACAGCTGAGAACAGATGAGACAGGGCTCTACGTTTACCTTCTCAGTCTCCCGAGGTGCTTTGCAAGGAGGATGAAAACAAGGAATGTGGAATGTGGGGGGGAAATGCGGAAGGTTGGCTTGGCTTAGCGTCTGCGGTGGTACATGTCTGATGCTTCTGTCCAGTCCGTCAGCAAAAGCCTTTGAGCTCTACGCATATTACGGCCACTGCTTACCACCTTCTTGGCTGCACCTTGGCTCAAACCACCATCCTGTGTCACCTTGATTTTTTTAAATGTTTTACTTACTTTTGAGAGAGAGAGAGAGAGAGAGAGAGAGCATGTGAGTAGGGGAGGGGCAGAGGGGCAGGGACACAGGATCTGAGAGAGAGAGAGAGAGCATGTGAGTCAGGGAGGGGCAGAGGGGCAGACACAGGATCCGAGAGAGAGAGAGAGAGAGAGAGAGAGGGAGCGAGAGTGAGAGCATGTGAGTAGGGGAGGGGCAGAGGGGCAGGGACACAGGATCCGAAGTGGGCTCTCCCCTGTCGGCCTGGATGCAGGGCTCCAACTCATGACGTGAGATCATGACTTGAAGTTGGACACTCAACCGACCGAGCCACCCAGGGGCCCCCGCTTCGAATTTTGCAGTCCCCCCCACCCCCCCGCCCGTCGGTCCCTTCTTCACCCTTGCTCCCTCTCTCTACCTTGTCTCCATAGAGTTTTCAGACTGATCATTTCAAATATCTGGGGTTAGCAGATGATCCTACAGTTTAGAGATTAAAAAACCAAGTGCCTGGGGCGCCTGGGCAGCTCAGTGGGTTAAGCGTCCGACTTCGGCTCAGGTCATGACCTCATGGTTGGTGAGTTCAAGCCCCTCACTGGGCTCTGTGCTGACAGCTCGGAGCCCAGAGCCTGCTTCCGATTCTGTGTCTCCCTCTCTCTCTGCCCCTCCCCTGTTCACGCTCTGTCTCTCAATAATAAATACATGTTAAAAAATTTTTAAAGAAAAACAACAAAAAACCAAGTGCCTGTAGGAGGTGAGCACGATTACAAATGAGGCAGAAGGGCTGGGTGGGGACTGTAGCAACCTCGTAAGTTCCTGCCCCACCTAATGGGCACCTCTCTCTTGCTTGTTACGGTAACAAGTGGATTCACAGACTTGTCACCTCTTGCAACATTTTAAAGAAAAACTCAAAGTCAGGATTTTTATGTGAAATCTTCTGTTTTACAAATATTGCGTTTAAAGCAAATTATGAATTTAAAATAGCACCATGAAGAATCAAACCCAACGGTCTTTGGAGCCAGATCTGGTCCTGGGGCTTCAGTTTTACATCTGCTGTGGGCAGTGGGGAGGGTTTTATTTTATTTTATTTTATTTTATTTTATTTTATTTTATTTTAGTATAAAATTTATTGTCAGGTTGGTTTCCATACAACACCCAGTGCTCATCCCGACAGGTGCCCTCCTCAATGCCCATCACGCACCAATGGGGAGGGTTTTCAAAAAAGAAACAACTGAAGGAAAAGTGGGGTGACATTCTGTGGCCATCTACCTGGGCTTCCTCCTGAGACTGTGTTTGGGGACTGACGGTTTCTTCTTGGCATCGTGAAGGCCCAGTGACCCCTCTCTCCCTCGTTATAACTATAGATGTCCCTTTGCCATGGGAAGGCGATCTTAGAATTTAATAATTAGAAAATAATTCTTAAAAGGATTTGAACTCAGCCCTTTTCCCTTTCACATGGCCAGCACCTGAGCGCAGGAAAACAGAATTTACTCCAGAAGTTAAATGGGCCATTGCTTTTCAGCCCTCTAACATTCTAAACGAAGACCAAGCCTTTCAGGCTCCGATGGGTCCGGATTTCCCAGGTCGTTTTTCAGCTCCACACTGCGGATGCCGGCCGGCCGGGGTTCCCTCGAGAGAAAGGGGCTGATTGCCTTAAGGTTAAGAATTTCCAGGCAAACCTGAGCGGATTGCACATTAATTGCAATCACTCACATCACAGAGTAAAAATGTGCTGTGCTTGCTCAGAGACAAAATTTGTTGTCAAATGAATTTGAGACACAGGAACAAATATTGTAAGATGTGAATTTCAGCCTTTGATAATGCTTTAAAGAAAACAGTTTCTGTCTGTCCTCGTTTTCGAGAACCCTCTGTACTGATGGGTTTTTCTCTGGCTTCTTGTCATATTGTGTCCCCCCCCCCATTCTGTGTCTTTATTTTTCTTTTATGATGGACCGAAGTGGGAGACTCTCTGGAGACCCCTCTCCCCGCTCCCCGCCCTGGACCTCCACCTGTTAACATGCTTACACAAGAGATAGACACACACAGAACCAGTGTAATGAGCTTGGTGGAGAAACAGATGTTGCCATGCTGGGTGCAGCCTGTGATCGGGGAAGAGTGTGATCGGGGATGTCCCGACTGGGAAGGATGGTAGGGGTAGCCGGGGCTTAGCTACCTGCCCTTGCTCTGTGAGTTTCGCTTCTTTTCCATCAGCCCCCAGCATATGCAAAGCGTTTAAGGTTGCCGTTTCAAATTTTGTTCCAGTGAGACCCTGCTAATCCACCCACACTTAACATTCCCCGTTTAAATTGTTAATTCTATCGTAAGTCACTTGGGAAAAGAGGATCTCATGCTGAGTAACCAGATCTTGGGAACAGAAGCTGGTGGAAGCTGGTGGGGGGGGTGGGGGCGTCCACAGAGGGACCCACGTGATCCCAGCTGCCCCCTCTCATCGCCCTGCGCCCCCGACCTGCGCCTTTGTTCTGTTTTGTCTTGTCGTTAAAATGGGGACGGTCACATCGTCATACAGGAGATCTAAAGACGGTCCTCAGAGGTCACCTCGTCAGGGGCTGCTGGTCCACGCTGCACTTTGGACTCACCTGGGAGTTTCTAACAGAAAGTTCTGGCGTTCGGGCCACAGCCACAGGAATACATCGGCACTGGGTGAGGTGGGCGTTCGCATTTCTCTGAAAAGGCAGGACAAGGCTGATGTAGCTCAGTCCACCTTGGACAGAGTCCGGCTCCTGTCAGTCGGGCTCAGAGCTGGGACGCGGCTCCTTGGGCACGTGTGCTCAGCTGTGGAGGGGTCCCCAGACCTCTGTCCCGAGATCGCCGCGTCCGCCGACTCCCTTCACCTCTGACCCATGTCAGCCTCCTCACAAGCTCCCCGTTCAGCCTTTTGGACACACTTTAGCCTCCTCCAAAACCCCAAGGGCTCCTAATCACACATAGAATAAAGTCCAAAGTGCACCGTGGCACAAGAGACCTTGCCTGGTCTGGCCCATGGCTGTGCGTCTGCCCCAGGGCCTTTGCTCTTGCTGTACCCCCAACCTGGGCAGCATCCCTGACTGTGTTTGCGTGGCCACCACGTCCTAGCTTCCCAGGGGTCTCTGCTTAAATGTGGCCTATTCAGGAGTCTGTGCTAGGCCTAGGGCGTCCAGATGCGCAAATGAAGGCCGGGCGTTTCTTCAGTCGCTGATTTGGTATTCAGGATTCTTAACCTTCTCACGGTCTGGTGTTCCCGTGGTCGAGGAAGATTTGGGAAACCCTTGTGTAGAGAACAGACCGATGTGGGACCTGTCAGGCTGTGGCACCAGCCGGGCGGACCCTGACAAGCACATGGCATCTGGGCTCGCCCCAGCCCACAACCTCCAGCCGGTGACACCCTCTGCCGGGCCGGGAGGGGTTCTGACCGCCAGCCGGGTGTGTTTCTGCCGCGGCCTGCTCTTCAGGGCCCCCCTCGTTTCTTGCTGGGAAGGAGGGATCATCGGAAAAGCGGCTCATTGATATGGGGGAGGGGGGATCGACCAGGCTGGTGCGCAGAATGAGGACGTGACTACGGCCAAGTGAGAAAGTTACATTTCCCGTGACCCAAGCTGGTGAAGGGAGCTTTGTGCCTTCTGCGTGAGGAGTGGGCGGGCAGAGGCCCCTCCCGAGGGTGTCTGCAGCCCTCTCACCACGGGACTCTGCCCCGGGGCCAGAGTTCGTGCAGGGTGCACGTGGGTCTGTGCTCTGTCCGTCTCGCTCCCGACCCCTGCGGTCACCTGTCCTTGAAGCGTCCCAGCTGGTGAAGGTCAGTGGGGGCAGCCGAGGGGAGGTCAGGCCTGACAAGCTGTTCACCTGCGGTTAGACTCCACAGGCGGCTCCAGGGACCCACTAGCAGGGGGCCACCCCTCCCCTCTGGGGGCAGAGCCCTGATTCACTTGTTGGTTTTGACCCAGAGACGTGGATTATTTCTGGGCACTGAGAGAAAGAGACTGTGAGGGCCTCCCACC
Organism: Lynx rufus; assembly: GCF_022079265.1. Classification (NCBI taxonomy): domain Eukaryota; kingdom Metazoa; phylum Chordata; class Mammalia; order Carnivora; family Felidae; genus Lynx; species Lynx rufus. The sequence goes on along the minus strand of NW_025814849.1, from coordinate 2,900,363 downwards.
TGCTTTTGTTACCTGTTGAATTCGGTGCAAATCACTCCCCTGACGGGGGCGTGTTGTGCTTGGATGGGTCAGTGGACGGGTCTGCCGTGGGTGGGCAGTTCAACCTTTCTTTCCATTTCAACGTTGCTGTCATTAGCCTGAGAGTGGGGGGAAGACAGCCTTGGCGTATGCAATGCATTTACTAAAACCATGTCTTTAAATAATGGTGTATCTGAACCTCGAATGTGGACCCATTCCGTGCAGAGGACCTTTCCACGATTTAGTCCTATCAGATCATTCGCTATATTCTCGATCACGAGTCTTTAATGGCCCACTTGAAACTTTGCGTGTGTGTGTGTGTGTGTGTGTGTGTGTGTGTGTGTTTGTGGGGGGGACAAGAATGGCGACTGACCGGTTTCCCAGTCTCACGGCTGGCGGGAGGGAGAGTTGGCTCGGGCTGCAGCGGGGAGCAGACCAGGCGGCCTGGCCCAGCACCTGTTTTCTCACCCACCCCCTTCCCTGCCTGAATTTCAGCTTCTATTTTGCTTTTATTACGGTGGCAAAAGCGAGTTACTTATTGGCCGCTTACTGCTTGTTTTGCTGAAAGGACGTAAATTAAGAGGAAAGTCAGTTCTGACTTGGAGTGTGTTGGGGGCGTGGCAGCTCCTCTGACCCCTTTGTCCTTGGAGATGCACAGAAGGGGAATCACCTCTTGTACTACCCGGGTTAGTACTTTGAGGATAAATCCGTTTCCGCTGCCCTGGGAAGCCAGGCCCTGCAGAGGCGAGGAGCTCACATTCTGGAGTCGGGCGGCGCTTGGCCACGTTCTGTCTCAAGCATCGAAAATTCTCTGGGTCGTATTCCCTTGCCTACTAAGAGGGGATAATAAAATGCTCACCTGGCACCATGATGAGCGTAGGATACCGTACTAAATGGGCGAGAACACAGTAAATGTCACTTTCCTGGTCTGTCTTCCTCACCCTTCCCACGAAACACCTGCAGAAGTCAACCGACTTCCAGAGACAGCAAGATGCAAACGTGTGAAGCCTTGTCAGAAAGAATAAAATAAGGGGCAAACCCGGACCGTCGGGGTTTACTTTACGTAACCAGAGGTAACACGGTCGTAGCAACATGGCACGTGAGGCTTCATGGTGCTTTTGTGAGCTCCTCCGGGGAACCTTCTCCCCTTGCCTCCCGCCTCCGCCCAGACACCCCGCTGGGGCCGAAGCCATGCCGGTGTCAGGGTGCGGGTGTGGCCCATGCCGCCAGTCTGTGTGTTCCATCTCCCTGGCCACTGTGATCCCTGTTGTCACGAGCACGTGACCCAGTGTGGCCCAGTGAGCGCCAGGCTTCGGATGTTGTTAAGGAAAAGCAGCTACGGACTCTGCTGGACTTGACCCTGGGGGGAGAGAAGCCAGGAGCTCCTGGGGACCACGGGCATGTGACTAGGCCAACCTGAACATAAGCCATTAGTTTTGGGGAAAAAGATGCTGTTAAACCTGGGTCCTGACTCTTTACACAACTGGATCCCTCAGATTTTGGAGTAAGAGAAATTACCGACACTGCTTAACTTGCATAGGTATGGATTTTCCGACAGGTTTTACAAAAAGACCAACAGGCGACACTTGGAACACTTGGGATGTGGTTCCTCTCCTCTCCCCTTCCTTCTTCCTCCCTTCTCTCCCCCTCTCCCCACCCTCCTCCCTTCCCTCCTTCCCCTCTTCCTCTCATCTTTCCCCCTCCTCCCCTTCCTCACCTTCCTTCTTCCTCCCTTCTCTCCCCCTCTCCCCACCCTCCTCCCTTCCCTCCTCCCCCTCCTCCTCTCATCCTTCCCCCTCCTCCCCTTCCTCACCTTCCTTCTTCCTCCCTTCTCTCCCCCTCTCCCCACCCTCCTCCCTTCCCTCCTCCCCCTCCTCCTCTCATCCTTCCCCCTCCTCCCCTTCCTCACCTTCCTTCTTCCTCCCTTCTCTCCCCCCTCCCCACCCTCCTCCCTTCCCTCCTCCCCCTCCTCCTCTCATCCTTCCCCCTCCCCCCTTCCTCCTTCCTCCCTTCTCTCCCCCTCTCCCCTCCCTCCTCCCTTCCCTCCTCCCCCTCCTCCTCTCATCCTTCCCCCTCCTCCCCTTCCTCACCTTCCTTCCTCCTCCCTTCTCTCCCCCTCTCCCTCTCCTCTCCCACCTCCCCCTCCTCCTCCCCCTCCTCCTTCCCTCTCCTCCCTCTCCTCACCTTTTCTTTCCCTCTCTTTTATCTTCCTTCAGGAAATGATGTTTTGATTAAATCATCCAAAAGGACTTTGCCCTCAGGAAGTGGGGAAGAAGGAGAGTTGTTTGTGAGATTTTTAAAATGCTGTTCAATCCCAGGACTAATTAAACATGAATGTCAACAGTCCTTAAAAAATTACGAGCTCTGACATTGTACTGGTCTTTATATGAAACTACTTACTGGAGTCCTTGCACCGCATCCCGGGTGGCCCCCGGCCTCGGGGGGGCGGGTGTGGGCGAGAGGTTGAAGGTGCCGTCAGGGCTCTGAACCCTCACCGTGTCTTCTCGCTGGCCTTCCATCTGTGCGGCGTTCTGGAAGATTCAGCCCCTGCGGCCTCCTGGAGTGCAGGTGTGGGGTGATGAGCCGTGGACCTTGTTGTGGGAGATTGGCTCTGCCTGTCTGCCCCGCGCCCCTTCATGCTTCCCCCCTCGTTTACTTAGTGTCCCTTCGTCCCTGCCATCCTTCCGGGCCTGCACACCCATGGCCCTGAGCAAGCCCGCTCAGATCTCCACCTGCAGTGGTTTGCCGAAGGAGGAGGGGTCTGCAGATTGAGTCGGGAAAGCAGATAGGAAAGGCAACGAAAGATAGGAAGCAAGGACACAGGGCCTGAGGGAGTGACCAGGTCGGGCGACCTCAGGCCAGCTCCAGGTGCCTCTTAGGCCAAGACCTGAATTAGGATGGTTAGCCGTGCAAAAGGCCCGGGGGAGAGCATTTCAGGTGGAAGAAGAGGCCGGTGCAAAGGCCCTGAGGCAGGCCTCTGGCAGAGAGCGTGCAGGGCAGTGTGAACAGATGCAGATGGGCAGGGGGGCTGTGGCAGTCGGAGAGAGGCCACGGCCTCTTCCTGCAGGATTTTACAGTCACCTCACGTGCATCGTGGGGTATATGCCTTGTCCATTCATGTTCTCTTTCTTACCAGCATTGGGGGCAGTTTCCAGGCACAGGGATGCAGGAAGTAACCGGTTCTCAGCGTGTGGCTCCTGGACCAGCGTACCTGCACGACCGGGTAGAAGGCAGGGCCTTGGGGCCTACCCCAGACCCAGTAAATCAGAAGCCGGGAGGACCAGGCCTCCCAATGCGGGCCAGAGTTGGGGAACCGCTGCGCTCAGAGTCTGCTCCTTCGTAGTGTCAGACATGAAGGGGGAACTCGCACGCCTCCCGTTCCGCCACGGTTCCCCACCGAGACCCTCCGTGTAGTTACGGAATGTGGGCACAGACACTGAAACACGCTGGGTGAGGTTGGGGCCAGACCTGTGTGCGGCTTGCCTGCTCTGCCTGGCTGGTTACGTTTTTAAAAATTGGGTGTGCCCCTAAAAGCACAAAGCTGGTCCACACCCATTATTTGAAGGAATTTTGCAGTTTTTCTTTAAAAAAAAATTTTTTTTAATGTTTACTTCTGAGAGAGAGAGACAGAGCATGAGTGGGGGAGTGGCAGAGAGAGAGAGAGAGAGAGAGAGACAGATCACAAGTGGGGGAGAAACAGAGAGAGAGGGAGACACAGAATCCGAAGCAGGCTCCAGGCTCCGACCTGTCAGCACAGAGCCCGATGCGGGGCTCGAACCCACGAACCGCGAGATCCTGACCTGAGCCGAAGTCAGACACTCAACCGACTGGGCCCCCCAGGCGCCCCTGCAGTTTTTCTTAATTTTTTTTTTCAACGTTTTATTTATTTTTTGGGGCAGAGAGAGATAGAGCATGAACGGGGGAGGGGCAGAGAGACAGGGAGACACAGAATCGGAAACAGGCTCCAGGCTCTGAGCCATCAGCGCAGAGCCCGACGCGGGGCTCGAACTCACGGACCGCGAGATCGTGACCTGGCTGAAGTCGGACTCTTAACCGACTGCGCCACCCAGGCGCCCCTGCAGTTTTTCTTAAACAGGAACAAAACAAAAACAAAAACAAATTCCGGAATGAGAGGGATCTACACTCGAACAACCACGCACACACAAAATTCTTCCGCGAATGGATTTGTACGTACGTATGCGGTGGTGAATGCACGTCTGCACATGGCTGTACACGCAAGAACCGTTCTATCGAAATTCGCTAGAATAGCTGTTCTCGGTCGGTAGCCTGTGATCCCTCGGGGATTGTTTTGGCGAAGATCGCTGAGCCCCAGCCCCAGGGTGTCTGAGTCAAGCGTCAGCCGTGGGACCTGAGAATCCGCACGTCCGTCTAACCAGTTCCCAGGGGATTTGATGCGCGTGGGGACCGTCCGCGGAGGGCACGTTGCTGGAGCACAGAGCTTGGGAAAGATGACTCTGTCTAAAGCCAGGGATTGACTCTGCTGTGAGTAGCGGGAGTTGCAAAACGGAGGAGCTGAAAGTGGCTGAGAATTGCTTCTCCGTCACATAAAAGTTCAGGCTCACGCAGCGGCGCGCTCGGTCGGCCGGGACCCAGAGTCCTTCTGTCCACAGCCTGTGCCCCCTTTTCAAGGTCAGTGTGCCCACTCAGCTTCAGCCACAGGAGGAGGGAAGGCAGGAAAGGAGCGGGGCTGCACTGCTCCGTTTATCACTTCTTGCAAACTGCAACCCCCCTCGGCCAGCAGCCCAGTGTGGAAAACACTCGCCACGTGAGGCTGTTGACTTCAAGTCCCTGGAATTCAGTGCAATTCCAAAAGTTATTTTCCCTGTAGCACTAATTGTATTTCAGCCGTTCAAGTGGTTTGTGGCCACTGCATCGAACGCACGGATAAATAAGTTTTCAGGATCCTGGAAAGTTCCACTGGACTGGGAGGGGCTAGAGCTTAGGGGCGTGGCCACTCCCGCCAGTTGGGAATGTGTTTGTTTTCTCCCCCTGGCAGGGGGTCCTTGTTAAAACTGGGGTCCTATTGTGATAAACACATGAAAACTGATTTTACAGAATAACTTTTTGTTCCTATCACAGGACCAAGGGCATGCACTAAGTAAAAGGCATCTCAGGCTGAGCTGGATGGGATCTCAGATGCTCTTAGGTGCTTTAAACTCTGATGCTCAGAATCTTAGAAAGTCCTAGATTTGCCTCATTTTAAACTCAACCTTACGACTTTGATCTGAAGGATCATATCGGCATTTAACTGTTAGCTTCATGTTTTCACTCACTTTATGTATGTGAACTCATGATCTACATATGAATCAATGTAGATGCACTTTCATATTCTAACAGAGACACAACAGTGAGCAAACAGAATGGTCAAAGTCCCGGCCTTCACATAGCTGTCAGAGTATTGGGCCAACAGACATGTAAATTATCATAAAGGTATGTACAATTTATTATATATTATATAATTTATGATACAAATATGAAGATAATGTAAATATATAATAAATGACATAAGGCCAGTACACAGAGAAGAATGTGTTCATTCAGTTAGTACTTACTGGGGATGTTCTGCATGAAAGGTGCTCGAATAAGATAGATGTTGTACACATCAGATGAGAAAGTTATCTAATATGTTCCAGTGCGATGTGTGAGAAGGAAAAAGGCAGATGTGGAACAAGGCGGGAGACGAGGGGAGCCAAGGAGAGGGGTTTGCGACTTTATACGGAGGGCGGTGAAGGCCTCCCGGGGAGTTGCCCCTGGAGACAGAATCATGAGGAAGAGAGGGAGGAAGGCTTGATGTAGGATTGCTGGGATGCCAGGGCAGGGAAGGGCAAGTGCAAGGGTCCCGAGACAGATGCAGGGTTGATGTGTCTGGGGAGCAGGGGAGGGTGGCCATGGGCAAGGTCAGAGGGTAACAGGCTAGACCCTGTAGCGTCTTTGGGAGTTCATACGGACTTCAGAATTTTCTCTGAGTAAAGCACTCGAAGGTTTTGTGCAGAGGAAAGACTGCTTTGTATTTTCACAGAGTAACTCTGGCTGCTTTATTTTAGCACATGTACCATAGAGTATATTATTTACTACATGATGTGCAATGTACCATGTGCTATATAATATGCCGTGTAATATTTAATACACTATACAATATAAGTAGACTATAGAGCGTAGACTGTCCTATACAATATAAATAGACTGTAGAGTGTAGACTGTCCTATGCGAGGGCATGAATGGAAGCACGCTGACCAGTAAGGAGGCTGCTACAATAACCCAACTGAGAGTTGGAGGTTGTTCGGTGCAGAGTAGCTCCACTGTGCGTTTATCCATGTGGATTCACGCTCTGCTCCTTCCTCCCCACTCTACCCTGAAATGCTAACAGTTATGAACTGTGTCTACGGGCTTCCTTGCTCTCCGGCTCCCGTGTGAGTTTGGCCGTGGGAAGAGAAGGACAGGGATCAAAGGTCGAGGAAGAAGGCGTGGGTTGGCAGAGGCCGTGTTTCCCCACCGAGGACCGCCGCGCTGCTGGGAAGCCCTCCGTCAGCTGTGGCCACCGCCATCCGGCACCTGCTCTTCCGCATGCCTTTCCCAGCCTGGAATCTGTGTTGCTTTAGCTCCAGCTGCTGCTAGTTCAGGATGCGTCTTTCTTGCCTCCACAGCTTTAAATAACCTGTTGTAAAACATCCTCACCTACCGATTGTAGCAGGGTGAATGTTTTCTGCAGGGACCCTGACTGATGGAGAGGCCCTGACAGATGGGAATGGACAGAAGAGTTCAGATTCCAGATATGTTTTAAGGCAGAGCCGAGAGCTTAGGGATTCACTACGCAATATGAGAGGAAGAAAAGAGTAAGCTAGGACTCCCAAGTTTTTGTCAAGGATATTGGACTAATGAAGTCGCATTTTCCAAGATGGGAACGCTGTAGCCAGAGAGGTTTTATAAGTACCAATGAAACGTTATACTTTGGGCATGTCACGTAATGGATAATATGTTATTCACGTGAAAATTAGCAAACGATCCTTAGAGGTAATTGGAAAATTTAGGGGAAAAACCTTAAGGAGAAAATTAACACTAAGTCTCATCAGGAGATACAACTCATTCCTGTTTGGTGTGCTTTCTATTCTCCTGCCCTTCATGGGGATATACTGTATTTTATTGTTACCGAGTCTTTCTTTTAATATATAGATCTCTAAAATTCATGACATCTTAAATTAACTAGTGTTCTGAAATCAGTTGTCACATGATTCACATTGCTCTCCTGCTAGTATTACCTGCCGTCCAGGTCATACCTGCTCATAATTCATTGCTGCTATGTGTAAATAAATTTTCAGTAAGTATACGATAGAAAAATGAAAAGCTTAGTGTCATACTTTAATCTCTTAGTGGCACATAAAATAATGGCTTATTTAAAAATTAATGGGATCTTAGAGACTATAAAATATGATATGCATTTTTGCATTATAAACTACATATCCGCATTTTATTCAAGCAATAATAACTTGTGTGATATTTGCTTCAGGCTGGTAGACCAGACTTCCTGCTGAGTAGAAAAGCTGAATAATACAGTGAAAAAAGAAATGCTTTAAGGCATTAGTGAGCTTTGGAGGCAGACGGGATATTAAGGAGTAAAGAAGCCGGGGGAAAGGGAGGCACATTGTGGCAAATCCAACATCCTGAGATGTTTCCCCTCAGGACATTTGCTTCTGCTTAGTTGGTACAAGACAAAGAAACTTAAAAGCTGAGAAGAAAGTAGTAGCTAAGGGGCTGGAAGCTGAATGAAGTTTTCACAATGTCGTGGAGCTGGGCAAACAAAAGTAGTTTATCTTTATGCCAAGAAATAGGGGTAAAGTCCCTAGGCTTTCAGAGAGATTTTTTGAAGGCTTTACCTTATGGGTAAGAAAAATACTGGAAATAACTAGTCCTCACAAAAACTATAATCCAGCTTCAAATCAGATCAACTCCTACTGGATGAAGGTGATATGACCCTCTTCTACTTGTTTTCCAGAAGCAAATTGAATCATCCGGGACAAATATAGCTCCATCTGGGTATTCTGGATAACCCTTTATTCATATGCCTAGCACTCAACAGAGACATTCTAGGTAAACCAGAAGACAAGATGAAAAGAATGAAATAGATTATAGAAACATGCACAGAGGTAATACAAATGTTAGAGGTGAGTTACTAGATATATAATTTTAAATAAATGGGATCCATATGCTTAAGTAAACAAATGGCAAGATAGGATATTTTAGCAGAAAACTAGAATCTACCAAATAAAATACAATGGGAATTTTAGACTGAAAAAGTATAATTAATGTGATTAAAAATTCCATACATGTGTTATAATGCAGATTAATCAGAGCTGGAGTGAGAATCGGGACTGAAAAATAGACCCTTGGAAAATACACAAATATAAAAAATAAGAAAGAAGAAACATGGTAATAAGCATATGTGACATTGTGTAAAGTTCTAACTGAGGTATAATTGGAGTCTGAGAGAGAAGGGAGATAAAAAGGTATAAAGACTTTGAAGAAGAAATTACAGCTGAGAGTTTTTCCAAACTAGTGAAAGATTTTAAGCTGATGATTCAAGAAGGAGCATGAAATCCCAATAGTGCATGCATGCACACGCGCGTGCGCGCGCTCACACACACACACACACACACACACACACACACCCCTACACAAATCTTAGGAATTTTTCTGAAAACAGGTGACAAAGAGGACTCCTTAACAGCAGCCACAAGAGAGCAATTATCTTCTAAAGAGGAATATGAGCCTTACAGCAGACTTATGTACATAAATTATGGATGTAAGAAGACGATGGACTGACGCTTGCTGAATGAAAGTAATTGCCAATCTAGATAGAGTTCTATACGTGGCGAAAATATTCTTAAATAACTTAGGTGAAGGAAATGATTTACATCAACAAAGCCCAACATAAACTATGCCCAGAGGTGTTATTCATTTGAAGTAAGAGGATCACCAGTAGACGAGCATCAGAAAATGTACACATGATGCTAAATCCAAATAATATTGATGGTTAGCAAGAATAAGGTTGACAAATGTATAATGACATGTGTGCACTTTGATAGCAACATACGGGATACTTTTACTGCCCTAAAAACGCTCTGTGCTCCACCTGTTCAAATATCCCCCAGACTTCTCTGGCAACCACTGATCTTTTTACTGGCTTCATAGTTCTGCCCTTTTGAGAATGTAATGTAGATGGAATCAGACAGAATGCGGCTCTTCCAGGTTGACATCTTTTACTTAGCCATGATCATATGAAGTCCCTTTATGTCTTCAGAGCTTGACAGCTCATTTCTTTTCAGCGGTGAATTCTACTCCATCATCTGGATGTACCACAATTTATTTATCTATTCACCTCCTGAAGGATATCTTGGTTGCTTCCATGTTGTGGCAATTAGGAACAAAGCTGCTTCAACCATTCGTGGGCAGGTTTTGTGGTAGACATCAATTTTTGGCTCCTTTGAGTAATTATCAAGGGGCATGGCTGCTGGATTGGATGGTAAAGGTATGCTTAGTTTTGTAAGAAATTGCTAAGCTGATTTTGAAATTGGCTGCACCATTTTGCATTCCCATTAACAATGAATGAGAGGTCCTTTCCTCCACATCTTCACCAGCACTTGCTGTTGTCAGTACTTTGTGTTTTGGCTGTTTTAATGGGTTTGGAGTGGTTATATACACTTTCACTTGATACTTAGTTTGTTGCCATTTTTTTAAGTCTGACACTGCACTGAACAGTCTTAAAATGTAGACTGTCCCGTGCATTTCCTTATTTTTTCAAGTCTAGGAATAGATGGCAAAGCATACGATGAATGAGGCCAACTTTCTCTTAGATACGTCAGTCATCTTTAGGCAATATGGCCCTAGACATGCTTCTACACCAAGCCCTGTTTACCAGTGTAGCTGTGGCTGAACTCTGGACAGCATTGTTCACTGTGAGTTAAAAACTGTTTGCCGAGTCTGAGAGGAAAAATACGCTATATTGAACGTGACTTTTCTAGTCGTGTTCGTAGAGACAAAAATAGAGTTTTAGCTCTGTTTTCAGAATCTGGTAATAACAGGTCCTGGTTTCTTTAATCTCATCTTTGATTGTCTGGAAGGTCAGTTGCCATTGTGCGTTCACTAATCTGCATGGTCAGAGCATTTGATTGTGTCCTTTTGGCCTGTAAATCTGTTACTGGTATGCATGCATATGTACATACATACATACGTGGTGTGCATACATATAGTGTTTAAATTGCAAAACTGGAGTAGTGGTTCTCAGGAGTGGTTTTGCTTCCTAATGAGGGTTGCCAGATAGAGCAAATAAAAATGCAGAACTTCCAGTTAAATTTGATTTTGGGATAAACAATGAATGTCCTATGCAATATTTGGGACACACTTACGCTAAGAAAAGCATTCATTGTTATTCTGAAGTTCACATTTAAATAAGTGCCCGTGTTTATCTGGCACCTGTACCCGGAGGGGTTATTTGGCAATGTCTGGAGGTATGAATGGCTGTCGCAGCTGAGCAAGGGGGTTCTACTGGCATCTGGTGGGTTGAGGCCGGGGTTGCTGATAAATATTCAGCAATGCACAAAACGACTTTCTACAACGACCAGTTCCCTCCGTAGTCCTCAGTTGAGAGTTCCCGATTGAGACCGTTGGAGTTTCTGTTCCATTTCCAGGCTTTTGCATTTAGCTCGTGAAATGTCAAGACTGACAAGGACTGAATGTGAGTGATACATACGGGGCTACAGAACTCCTCACTGCCTCTCCCTGTCGTAGGCGGAAGTCTCACGTGACTGGCCGTGCCACCCTCCACCCTCCAGCCCTGCTTTGTTTCCGACACGGCACTTGCTGCTACATTGGGTCATGTGGCAGGGACTCATCGCTTGTGTTTTAATTGTGCCCCTCTCACCAGGACATGGAGTCCTGGGGAATGGAGACCTTGTTCCTCTTGTTTAAGCTGGTCTCCTCAGCACCTTGGACAGCGTCCGTCCCTACTGTGAAAGGCACCGTGACCACAGAAGCAGAAGCGTGTCTTGCTTTGAAGATAACTTCACAGCCTCCAACCCGTTTTTCATGACAAATGATTCTTCAAGTGGGACGCTTCTCACACGTAGATCTACACGGGGGTGGGGGGTGCTGCCTGTGCCCCTGGCTGCTCCTTGGAGAAGCGGCAGTAAAATGCCCATTGCCTGACTCATTCAAGGCATGAAAACGTGCTTGGGAAATGGAGACAGATTCGCCTCTGAAATATCTGAAACAACAAATTTGGGTTTTGGAATCCAATTAAGGACCGTGCATGGAAAGGAAACGTGTTAATCTCCATCTTGGGACATTCTTCCTTATTCCCAGTGCTTCAGGGAAACGGGGCGGTGGCGGGGGGGGGGGGGGTGCAGTTCTCCACAAGTGTCTCTAAAAGTGTCCTTTTATTGACAGAGATCCTGAAGAACCACTCATGTGTTTTTCTGGAGCTAACATTCTCATGAATAGGTAATAAAGCCCCCAAACTGCCCAGCTCTGCGCTTGCTCCGGGGGCCCCACATGTGTTGTTTTCATAACTTTTGAGCAGCAGTAGGTTCTTTAAGCCCTTTTCTTGTAATCCATGCTGCCGGTGTAGACAGATTAGCATGATGTACCTCCCATAGTGTCAACGTAAGCAGTGTTATCCAAGATTCTTGGACGTGATGTAGGAATTACATTGTTTCCCGTATTTGTTAAGAGAGATGCCTGGCTCATTGCGATTTTAAAAATATGCTTTTCTGTGCACCACTGGGAATCGTCAATCGTGGTGCCATTGACACTCATGCCACATTCTAGGAAAAGCATGGATTCACATGGAAAGACGAACAGAACAGGGCTGAGTCCTTGACTCGCTCCTGGAGGGTCACATTGTGTGGTGGTAAAGGAGCCGGACTCTGGGGTGAGAATCGTGTCTGCCACTTAACCACCTGCGTGACTTCAGGCCACTCAGCTTCTCAGCATCTCCGTTTCCTCACTGCCAAGTAAGGGTGATACAGAGCACCTGCCACGTGGGGTTGCTGAGCATCGCGGGGTCACCCACCCCTCTAGAGTATACAGGACAGCGTCTGGAAGTAAAGAAGCATAATTATTACCTAAGTCACTTGGAGGGGGTTTGCTGCATACCCAAGGAGAAAGACAGCATCAAGGACTGCATACGTGTTGGAGACCCCGTGGGAGTGGGGTGAATGAATGGGCTGACTTGCCTAGAAGCGGAGGCCCCAGATAGCAGTGCTGTAGGCTGGGACAGATGGCATCTTTCCAGCTAGAGATTTGCTTTGCGGGAGAGGCCATTATAACCGGCCATTACAACCATTATAAATACCAGGACGTTGTGAACGGTGAGCTGCAGGGTACAGATTTGACGTGGGAGTCATTGCCTAGCCGCGGAAACCTTTTTAGGGGTAACAACAAACAGGAAGGACAACAGCAAAGCCGTAAGAGCCCAGTGGCTTGTGGGGAGCGAAACCCCAGTCGTCAGACAGGGAACGTTTAACAGCTGGCTCTGGGAGGAGACGGGGAGGGTGACCCCTGATCCGTAAGGTCTGTCTCTTTCCATGGTCTACGTGCTGCCACCGTGGGGGACTGGCGCCCAGGGCCTGGAGTCACCGGATGTGGGGTGTGGGGGGGCAGGTAGGAGGTGTGTGGAATCAGATCTCTGCTTCCTTGAAATTAGGTGAAATAGGTTTCTTTTTGTTTTTAATCAGGAACGTTTTCTTTTCTCGGTTGTCTTTCTACGATGCTGCTTTTGGCTTTTTCTGGTGTCTTCCCCAAAAGCCCCACTCTCTGCCCTGTACAACTGATGTGTGACTCACTTGTTGGCAGTCTGTCCCTGGCCGCTTTAATTTCTTTGTGTTTTACCATTTACCTTTAGGGAAGGTTTCCAAAGTTCCCCTTCTCATATGATAGATTCAATTTTCTGCTTTCTCAAATCTGTTTTATTGCCTCTGAAATCATTTTAAACCCTTCACTTTTAACACTGCCAGATTCTTACCCCTTAGTCTTTATCGCATTAGAAATGGCAAAGGGCCGAGACGGTCTTAATTGTGGGGAGCTTAAAAGTTGTCCTGGGTAACATGCACGTCCCTCCCCTCTGATGAGTATTCTTCAAAGCTGTGTCCTTCCTTGGCCTCTTGAATGCCTTTTTAAATTTGTTTCTTCTGCTTTGCTGTTTTTGCGTGTGGATTCCATTCCTCTTTGCTTTTTGTTTCTTTGCTTTTTCTGTTTCACTGTCTCTGTAGGAGGGAAGTCTCTTGCAGGGAAATTTCCCTTCACACAATGGAGTGCATTCTTCTGTCCCTGGTTTTCTTTCTTCTATTAATGTTCATGACAGAAATTCACCTGGGGGGGGGGTGTTGATCCTTCATTACCCTGTGTGGGGGGCCCTGCAGCTTGAGCAGTGCAAGGGTGCACTGGGTTTGTGGACATGCCCAGCTACTGTGCTCTGGACCAGTTTAGGGTTGGCCTGGGTGCATCCCAGGAGCAGTGGGAGCCTTTGTCTCACGTTCTGTTCCCTGTCAGCAGGACACCCTGACTCTGTGGGGCTTTCTATGCGAGAGGCCAGGCTTCCTCTTGGGTTTTTCAACTCAGCTAATTGCAAAAGTTCACTGCCAGCATCGGGAGCTCACCAAGTGCACAGGATCCATGGGGTTCAGGACTTTTGCTCCTAGAAACAGCAAGCAGTTTAGGGGCGCCTGGGTGGCTTAGTCGGTTGAGCGTCCGACTTTGGCTCAGTTCATGATCTCGTGGTTCATGGGTTCGAGCCCCGCGTCGGGCTCTGTGCCGATAGCTCAGAACCTGGAGCCTGCTTCGGATTCTGCGTCTCCCTCTCTCTGTCACTCTCTGTCCCTCCCCCACTCACTCTCTATCTCTCTTTCTATCTCAAAAATAAATAAACATTAAAAAAAAGAGAAATATCTGATAGTTTCTACCCGGCTGCCTGCTCTGCTTAGGATCCCAGATTTTTAGCAAATAAAGATACGGAATTCTGTTACATTTGAATTTCAAATAAACAACGCATTGATTTACTTCCTTTTATAAGCATGGCCCTGAAATGTCTCTGTTTATTGGAAATTGATCCTGGCTTCCTGTATTTTTGCTGGTGGGGTTAGAACCCCTGTGATCTCTCGGGACCTCCCATGGTTCCTGGCGTGCAGACTGAACCTCATGGTCAGTGCAGGTAATGACCCTTCTACTTGTTACTGTATGCCCTCCGTTACTGCTTTCTGGCCCACCCAGAGGAGAGTATGAAAGTCTGTGCTCAAATTGCCATCTTCCCCATCTTTCTTAAAAGTTATTATTTAGGGAAAAGTTATCTTTTCAAAAATGCTAGAATTAATATAAAGTCTCTCTGATGCCACTCTGAACTGCTTTAAGATGGGAACATGTCGCTTTCCTTCAAATTACTGTTTAAAGCCATGGCTTCAAAACCAAATGTAGTTTTTTTCTTAACGGGTTATTAATTGAGCTTTACTGGGCATGGCTTCTTGGTTATCTGACACCTTGCTCATGTTGATGGAGAATTGGTATTCTTAGGTTATAGTAGCCACCCCGTGGGGATTCAAGGGTAATGAGTTTTACTTCTTAGTCCGTTTTGTGCACTGTGGAACGGAATTGGCCTGAGTTTTGCAGTTTGGTTAAAAAGAAAGAAAAAGAAAGGAAGGAAGGAAGAAAAAGAAAGAAAGAGAAAGAAAGGAAGAAAGAAAGAAAGGAAGAAAGAAAGGAAGGAAGGAAGAAAAAGAAAAAGAAAGAAAGAAAGAAAGAAAGAAAGAAAGAAAGAAAGAAAAAGAAAGGAAGGAAGAAAAAGAAAAAAGGAAGGACAAAGAAATAACACTAGCTTTAGGTCAACTCGGAGCGCTTTTAAGCAATAAACATGTGGGTCAGATACCAGGCAAAAAGACGAGTAAGCCACCTGCGGAAGAAAGCTTAGAAATTGCTTCCCTCTCAACAATGTTTGCTGTGACCTCCCCTTATTGCTTTCCCAAATAAAGTCGGAGGACCTGTAGTCATTGCCCTTGGAATATGTAATTAGTTGCACAATTAAGTTTGGTGTCCTCAAGGAGTGGGGGTCAGGGGTTCAACAGGAAAGTGCACACAGTTTCGGTGTCTACCGTGGATGTTTAACTTTCTGTAACTTGGTGGTTTGGTTTTGGCAGTTTCTGGAAGGAATGAGAAGCTGGTGTGGGCGGCTCAAGGCAGTTGTTCTGTCGAGTGCCCAGGTGTCTTTTTAAGAATCGGGAGACGGGCGCCTGGGTGGCTCAGTCGGTTAAGCGTCCAACTTCGGCTCAGGTCATGATCTCACAGTCCGTGAGTTCGAGCCCCGCATCGGGCTCTGTGCTGACAGCTCAGAGCCTGGAGCCTGCTTCAGATTCTGTGTCTCCCCCTCTCTCTGCCCCTCCCCTGCTCATGCTCTGTCTCTCTCTGTCTCAAAAATAAAAATAGAAACATTTAAAAAAAAAGAATCAGGAGACACTGTGTCTTTGATGTAGGTCCTTCAGAGATCTCATGGCCTGGAGAAGCTTGTGTCTTCCTTGGCCCCACATCGCTAATGTTTCATGGAGCCCGTAATGGGATCGAGGATTCCGCTTATAAAGAGATGATGGACAGAAGACAGCAGCTAAAATCCCGCTGTAAACGTATAATCCGCTCTTTGTAATGTTAACGGCATAATTCATTTGTCGGCCCAACCACTCACACATTCATCAAATATTTATTGGGTACCCGAAATTTTCTGGGCGCCCTTCCGCCCTGCGTGGGGGCGTGCGGGACGTGGATGGGGCTCGTGGCCCAGAATCATGCAGTCCGGGAAGCACTCCAGAGAAGTGACTTTGAGCGTGGCGGGAGCGCAGCAGAGGGTGGGGACGGGGCGCCAGTCAGGGGACAAAGCATTCAGTCCAGAACATTAGCGGCAGATCCACTCCGTGTTCTCTGTTTTCACTAAAACTCACGTGGGAAAATACAGGAGGATAGGAAACATGACTCCCGAATGATGTCCAGAAAGTTTAAAAAATTCAATCCTGTTAAGGAATGAAAGAGTCTGGTTCTACCTCTGATATTCTGATTTTGGGGAACAGAAAGTCCTCCTTATTAGGTTGAACCATATGACGTCGCTGTTCCGGTCAGTCACAGCTGCTCACTTTTCGGCCGCTTCCACTGGGTCAGCACCACACAAACCCTGTTGCTTGATTGGGACTCCGCCTGGCCTGGGGTTGACAAAGCCGTGGGACTGAGAGAGTTCTTCACTCGCGACTGTCGCTACACTCGGGACGAACGTCCGTCGCGAACCGGCTTCGCGTCCAGAAGTGGAGTGAGTGTAGCTTAGCTCCCGGCAGTGCTGTGGTTGGACGGTTCTTCGGTGCCCTGATCGGGGCCCTCACTCTGCAGACCGGCCCCCGAGGGGCCGAGAGGTTCAGCGCCTGTCACCTCCCAAACACGTACAGCAGAGTCAGGCACAGGACCCCTTCCTCTGAGTCCTTTGCTTTGTCTTCTGCTCGCAGACAGTTGCTGCGAGGGGTCCAGACTCGGGGAGGCGTCGTGTGCCGGAACAGGTGTTCACACGGGCCTTTGAAGCAGGTTGGCACAATGAGTGTCAGGGCTCGAGTAGCTTTTATCGCGGAATAACCAGAGATAATTACATGGCTACTAATGAGAAGGGCTTTGTGTGACTTGTGGAACTTTGCCTGGAAAGTCAGTGTTCCCGAGGCCAATAATTTCCATTTCTAAAAGCTGTTAAATTGGTTCTTGCATTGTGCAGTTTCTGCGTCTGTGTTTTTCTTACAGAAAATAAGGCGTACTGTAAAAACAGCTTGGGTTTTTGCCCCCGCTCCCTGACGGAGGGCTGTGTTCAGCGAGGGAAGAAAAGAATACCTTTTGTGCACTACTATCAAGATGGCTTTCGGGGGGGGGGTGCGGCTGTGATGCGAGGGGCTGGTTGCCTCGGGACACGCGGGTCTGCCGTGCCGTGGTCAGGTCCTCTCCTGTGACTGTGGAGTGCTGCTCCCAGCAGATCCTTCTGGGCTTTTCATTTCTCAGCATAACCCCGAGGGGTGCGCGTGACATCCGCGTGATTGTCGTGGCCCGTTTTGGTTTCCCTTTGCCCCGAGTCCCTTGTCATTTCCCAGTGGCCGGCGTGTCCTTACGTGTGTCATGGGTGGGAGGTGGACGCAGCCTCAGTCCCCGCGCTGAGGAAGTGAGTTCTCCACCTAGCGTCCGTCTGTCCGACGGAGCTAACGAGAACAGCCTCCTCTTTCTGGTGCTTGCACACTCTTAAGACTTTCCCGATGCCAGATGCCCTCTCCTTTGAGCAAAGAGAGTAAGTTTTAGGCACAACCCCATTTTAAAAACAGCGTACTCAATGGGGCGCCTGGGCGGCTCAGCTAGTTAAGCGTCTGGCTCTTGGTTTCAGCTCAGGTCATGATCTCACAGGTTCGTGAGTTCGAGCTCCTCATCGGGCTTCAAGCTGACAGTGCGGAGCCCGCTTGGGATTCTGTGTCTCCCTCTCTCTCTGTTCCTCCCCTGCTTGCTCGCTCTCTCTCTCTCTCTCTCTCAAAACAAGTAAGTAAATAAACTTTAAAAATACTAAAAAAATAAGAGCGACATACTTCGTACCAAGTGAGTGGATGATTTAGAAGGTTTGGGTAAAGAGTTGGGTGGTGGGGACAGAGGGGGTGATCTGTACCAAAGGGACGCGGAGATGCCGCCCCGGGTTTCTAACGCCTCTGCCCCGATTCCCTCCCGCAGTGACCGAGTGCCGCGGGGTCCTGGAGAGTGTCCAGAGGTTCTCCCTGCTGCCCACCTACCTGCCCGTGACCTACCACATCAAGAACACCGACGTGTCCTTCTTCCTGAAGGAGGCCAACCAGGACATCATGAGAAACTCCAGCCTGCAGTCCCGCGTGGAATCCTTCCTGATTTACAAATCCAAGCGGCTGCCCGTCCTGAACGCCAGCTACGGGCCCTTCTCCATCGAGCAGGTGGTGCCCCAGGACTTAATGCTGCCCTCCAGCCCCTTCGGCTTCACCAGCAAGTTTTCCCTCAACTGGAAGCTGAGGGCGCACATCGTGCGGGACAAGGTGTACCTGAGCCGCCCCAAGGTGCAGGTGCTTTTCCATCTGCTGGGCCGGGACTGGGCGGCGCGGAGCCCGGGCGAGAGACTGCCCTGCCTGCGGGTGTTCGCCTTCCGGGAGACCCGGGAGGTGCGGGCCGGCTGCCGGCTGCAGGGGGCCCTGGGGCTGTGCGTGGCCGAGCTGGAGCTGCTGGCCGGCTGGTTCGGGCCCCCCACCGTGCTGGCCGGGAGGAAGAAGGCGCCGGGGCCGCCCGAGGGGAGCCCCGTGGAGCTCTACTATGCCGTGCAGCCGGGGGACGGGCGCGGGGACTGTGCCGGCGGCGGGGACGCCAGGAAGGGCAACTCCATCCGGCCGGGGAGGGACGGGCCGGAGGAGGCCGTGCCCCGCCTGCAGAGGATCGGGAGCGTCTTCCTCTACCAGACGGGCAGCAGGCCCGCCCTGAGGGAGCTGCGTCTGGACAGCAACGTGGCCATCCGGTACTCGGCCCGCACGGCGAGGCAGGGCGAAGTGCTCACCTTCCCTGTGGCCGTGTCCCGAAACTGCAGCGCCGATCGCTTCACGCTGAGGTGAGTTCCCCGGCGGCACCTGTCCGTGCGCACCTGTCCATGTGCCTCTGAGGCCACACGGTGCCTCCAGAGACCCACTCGTTGACCCCGAGCGCTGAGTTACTGCCTCCCAAGTTTTATGAACCCCCTTTTCTGGGAAAATAGAACGGGCTGTCCTTTCCCGGTAGGCAATTTGGTGGTGAAGACCTTTTCATTACAGGATGGTCCGGGCCCTCCCAGAGCAGCCCGCGGGACGTTGATGTGCGCCTTTGCCTGAGGGTGGGGTCTCCTCGGAAGTTGTAGGAATGCTAGCGAGGTCCCTTGGGGCCCTTGGAGCATCGGGGGGCCCGGTGCTCGCAGTTGAAACGAGTCGGCGAATGGGATCACGATGGTTGTCGGAAGGAGAGACGATAGGGTTTTGCCAACTCAAGTCTGTTCCGAGCCCGTGAGCTCTCAGTATGATACGGTACCAGCCTCACTCTGTTTCTCTCTGGAAGTAGAACGCAGTGTTCGAAATATAAAAGAGCACAACATGTGAAGAATATATAGTAGAATTTGTTGAGAGTGTTACTTACTTAAGAGCGTACCAAAGACAAGAAGACATTTAAACGTAGGACTGGGTACTTTGGGGGGAGAGAACGGGTTAGTTTTCTCTTTGGGATGTAATATGTCACAGAAGCTACTGGCCTTGGCTTGATTGGATTTTCATTAGATTGGTTTTTGTTTGTTTTAAACACAAGACAGACTTCAGTATACAGCTATCTGGGCGTGACTGATCGGGTCACTCAAAGTGCCCTGACGTTGTTAGCGAGCGCAGTGACGCGGTCTCACGTGCTAGGTAATGACATTTGTCATGATCCCTGAAAAGGGGCTGTTAGTGTACGTGAGACCCAGCGTCTGTGCGGCTTTTCGAGTTCACATGGTGATGCTCCTCTCGTCCTTCTCCACGCGGGCTTAATACCTGCTTTTTCTTTGTTTTCTTTCTCCCCTTTCTCTTTGGCTTTGTGAAGGGGTGGGTGAGTTTCAGAACAGATTCATTCTTTTGCTTATACGGTGCACATTTAAGCTTTGTTGATTTATGACCTCTTAATCTTGACCAAAGGAACAGAAACTAATGCACAACATTAATCTCACGGTTGAACGCAGCTGATTCCGGCAGGTCAAACCTTCGGCGTGGGCCGGCGGCACGGCTGGGGATTGACCACAGGGATTTAGGTCACGTAAACACATCTGCGGGGCTGAGGCCTCATTAGCTCTCCCTCCGTCCTCTGGAATCAGACCTGGATGCAGCTGGTCACAGGTCTGCTGGCTCTGTTCTCTGCCTCTCCACATACGGTCTTCTATAGTGTTCTTTGTGGAGGTGGCTGTTGATGTCGAGAGCTGTTCTGTTGAGACAAGGCAAAGGTTTGGAATAAGGGGAGCTTTGTTCTTGGGTGGTTTTGGACCCTCTGCCGTCCGGTAGATTTGCCAAGCGCTGATTGTTGATTTCCCGAACCCAGGGTGAAAACCCCAAACCTCTTGAAGCCTTGACTCTCCAGGAGATGATGTCCACATCCAGCTTTTTGGGGGACGCAGTTGCATATGGAGTATTACACTTCACAGAAAGCTTTGTAGCTGGTGACCGCCTCCCACACACCATGGGAGGTGCATGGTCATCAGAGTCCTGAGGGCCGCTCGGTCATTGGCGAGTGGTAACAAAGCCAGCGGAAATTGGCATTGCTGGGCCACATAATCCGAGGAGCCCACATCTTTGCAAAATCAGAAACAGACACATTTGAAACACCCCGGTGTGGCCACTTAGAAGGTAAAGATTTGAGCACTTGGGGTGTGGAGCAGAGGTGTGTTTGTTCAGAGTCCCTGGTTAGAAATTGGTAAAAGAGTTTAGTTTTTTGGTCACGATCATTGTGAACTTAATGTTCATATATGTGTGTTGAACCTGGTGAGGGGCACACCTTGTGCCCCTTGGAAAGCACTGATAACGTGTTTGCTGCATCCTTCACACGCTGTCGTTACTGGTGAGTCATTGGGGTTGGTGGTAACGGCTGGAGGTGATCCTGAATCTGGTCGAGCTGTTAGCGTTCAGTCTGATTTCTCATCATTAGAAAGTAGTAAGACCGTGTGTCTTTTTTAATGAAGTCAGTTTGACACTAATTTAGTATAGCCTCCAAATATTCAGAATGAGCGTGGGTCTGCTCCGTCTGGCTGGCCACCTGCTATAAATGACCCTGAAGGACCCAGACGCGTGTCCTCGGGGGCTTTTGTCTGCATTTGTGACTTCTGTTTCTAGATGCTCCATGAGGACATGCTCACGCAGTCAGGGGTGGGCTTAAGGTATACAGGTCAGGTGTCAGCAGGACATCCATGGCTACTGAAGGATGGCCAGAGTGGGAAGGGGACCAAATTCAGTGCCACCAGCAGGAAGGGGCCCTCCAGTCCATGCAGCTGCTGCCCCTTGAGCTCTTTGCCGAGAGTGGTTCACTGCCTCCTGCCACCTCCCCTGCTTGTTCTGAGCCTGTGACCTGAGTGTGGCACCAGGGCTAACACACAGGGCAGGAATCCAGTTGTGTCCTGCAAGTCATCAGGAAGGGCGGTTTAAAACCTTAGTTGTGTGTGTGTGCATGTGTGTGTGTGCAGGTGGGTGTGCATGTGTGTGCAGGTATGTGTGCATGTGTGTACATGTGTGTGCAGGTGGGTGTGTGCAGATGTGTTCATATGTGTAGGTGTGTGCAGATGTGTGTGAGCAGGTGCATGCATACATGTACGTGTGTGTGCAGGAGTGTGCATGTCTGCATGTGTGTGTAGGCAGGTGTGTGAATATGTGTGCATATGTGTACGTGTGTGAAGGTGTATATACAGGCAGGTGTGTGTATACGTGTGTGCAGGTGTGTGTACATGTGGGCAGGTGTGTGCGGATATGTGTGCACACGTGTACTTGTGTGTAGGTGTGTTTGCACAGGTGTGTATGTATATGCATGCGTGTGTGCATATGCGTGCATACGTATACGTGCGTGTGTTAATGCCCGGGTGTGTGTGTTAACTGTCGAGAAGACGAAAACTGGGTGGGGCTCTCGTCATCTTAGGAACTGTCTTCTCCCTCGTAGCTCCTGCTCTCCCGGACAGAGCTCCACAAAAGAGGAAAAACAAATAAATGCTTTCATTCCTTAGACATCTAAGGATCCCTTTTAATTTCAGGAAATGTTTTCCTTCAAGGAGACAACTGAAGCGTCCCATTGCAGTTGGGTTCTTTCTTTGTGTTCTTGCCTCCTGTTCTGTCCCGTCTCTTCCCCCACAGAGGGCCAATTTCAGAAGCATCCGAGGTCTCTAATCACCTGATTATGTGTCTGGAGGAAGAAGAGAATGTGGGCTCTCTGTCACATGCCCCCTACCTATTCTTCCATTCCTTTCCCCTCAGGACGTCAGTTGGAAAGGGGTCCGGGTCATCAGATCTGAACGTGGGGCTAGAGGCAAGTATTTGCATAATGTGAGCTTGGTTCCCGACCACTCCGGGAAGTGCAGGTGGAAAGGTCCAGAACAGTGGCACAAAACTCAGATGAATGGGGGCTTTTGTCAAAGTCAGAGATACTCTTAAGTTGGTTGAACCAGTGAGTGAATGAACACATCATTGATTATGAACGAACACAGGCAGTTTCCTGAGGTCTCTGCCGTGTCCCTCGCTAAACGCTCAAGAGCGTGTGACATACGTCGTGTCTGGCACGGTGGTCAGACGCGAGGTCGTCTCTGAATTAGACATTATTACCAAGGAGGTGTTCTTGCAAAGATGAGGGTTGTGAAGGCAGCCGTGAGAGAACAACATAGAATATTTGATGAGGGGAGAAAGGGGGCCCGGGATGGGTAAGGCTCGAAAGGGCTTCGTGGTGGCTTGAAAAGCCCTCTGTGCCAGATCCTGAGGTTGTTGGAGGATAATGTGGTGGCTCGAGACTGGCCCTGAGCTCAATTCACTTGAAGGGTGCAGCCTTTGAACCTGCCCTGACCTAGAATAGGGCCCTCGTCTTACTCTGTTCCAGGTAAGATATGCCCTTGTTGTAGCCAGTGATAGTCTTAGCTGCAGACCATAAATCTCCGTCTGGCTCATTTAAGAAAAATACATAAATAAAGGGCTTGCCGGATGTATATCGTGGGTCTCAAGAATTAATAAGAGAAGGGGCACCGGGCGTCGCGTCTGAGAAGAGGTGGACGGAACAGCCTACCCCCAGCACGTCTTCCCACCCGCCAGCGTGAACCCCTTCATCTGTCCTTGTCGTGCTCACAACAGGTGCACAGACTCTCGGGAGGCTCCCGCTGGCTCTCATGTCTACTTTTGCTGCCTGTGCCCGGAGTGACACAGGGGCCCGGTGTGGCTCCCATAATGAGACATAGGTTCCGGCCATTCCCTGCCTGTCACTAAGAGCGCCTCCCGCGGGAGGAGGTGTTTCCCTCATGGGGAACCTGGGGTGCCCTCGGAAAGGGGGTGCGTGCTGGGCCTCCCCAAACCCCAGCGAGGTCCCTGACACCCGTGGCTGGGACGCTAGTGGGCATTAACGGCCTCATGTGGGGTGGACAGCGCGTGAGAGGGGGACAGAGAAAGGAGGGCGTTCCGTCGGTTTTAAAGAAGCTTTTGGCTGGGGCGCCTGGGTGGCGCAGTCGGTTAAGCGTCCGACTTCAGCCAGGTCACGATCTCGCGGTCCGGGAGTTCGAGCCCCGCGTCGGGCTCTGGGCTGATGGCTCAGAGCCTGGAGCCTGTTTCCGATTCTGTGTCTCCCTCTCTCTCTGCCCCTCGCCCGTTCATGCTCTGTCTCTCTCTGTCCCAAAAATAAATAAACGTTGAAAAAAAAAAAAAAAAGCTTTTGGCTTTAGAATAGATGTCGACATACAGGAAGGTTGTGAAGTCGTGTAGGACAGTCTCCCGGCTGGTTTCCCGTGTTGTTAACATCGTACGTTAGTATGCTACATTTGTCACAATTAATGATCCACACTTCATTCGTATTCCCTTAATCGTTGCCCTCTTTCTGTTCCAGGAGCCTGTCCGTGATGTCATGTACGTGTGGTCATTGGGTCTCCTGAGATTCCTGTGACCGTTTCTTACACATTGTTTTTTAATTTTTTTTAACGTTTATTTATTATTAAGAGACAGACAGAGCACAAGCAGGGGAGGGGCAGAGAGAGAGGGACACGCAGAATCCGAAGCAGGCTCCAGGCTCCAAGCTGTCAGCACAGAGCCTGACGCGGGGCTCGAACGCACAGACCGTGAGATTGTGACCTGATCCGAAGTCGGATGCTCAACCGACTAAGCCACCCAGGTGCCTCAGTCACACATAGTTTTTGATGACCCTGGCAATCTTGAGAGTTTACTGTAGGGAGATGTGAAGAATGTGCCTCCAGGGGCGGGGGCCGTGGGAGGGGTGGTTTTCTGCTGGTTTTCTCAAGACGAGACCTTGTGAGGGGCATGGGGTTGAAACCACGGAGGTGGAGAACCACGGTCACCGCACTGCATCAGGGATGCGTCCTACCCGGCTGACCCACCCTGGCCGACGGTACCCTTGCCAGCGGCTGGGGGCGTGTCTCCCTCGCCCCGCCACCGGGAGGCTGCCCCCTTCCTCGCCCCCGTCCCCCTGCTCCCGGCGCTGCCTGCTTTGGAGGGACGCTCACAATTAGAGTGAGGTACGCAATTACTGCATCTCCTTGAAGCCGTCATACCTGCCTGAGTCCCTCGGAGTTCTGCAGGGGTGATGGGTTTGTTTCCGTAAGGGCGTCTGGGTATTGATTCTACAGTTTGGGTGATAAGCCAGTAGAGCGGGCTAGGTTTCTCAGCCTCGCGCTGCTGGCATTCGGATCGGGTAGTGTTTTGTTGGGGGTGGGGGTTCAGCCTGTGTCCTGCGGCCTCTCTGGCCTGCACCTGTGAGATGACGAAGGACAGAAACCCCAGTAGTGACACCCCCACAGTGTGCCCGGATACTGCCACACGTGCCCTGCGGGAGAAGGCACCCCAGCAAGTTAAAGACCATCGAGTGAGATTCTGGTCCTTGGGGACAAAAGGAAACATCTACAGAGGGAGCTCGCCTCTTACCCCCAGGGAGTTTCAGAGTTTAGAGTGAAGGCGACATTCCGTGCGCTCACGTTGTCCTTGGGAATCTTTTAAGCCGCACGCAACGTACCTTCTTTCTTCCACTAGAACGTCTGCTCCGTGAGGCAGAAACCGTTCGCGGCTTGCACTGGAAGCACGTGAGGTCAAGGTCAGCGAAAGTCAGCCACAGGCATGGACTTCCTCTTCCCGTTGACCGGGGAAACAGCCACAAGGGGGAAAGCCGCGAAGCCCAGGAAAGCATTCCACACGCTCCTGTCTTGCTCTGGGCACCAGGGCACCCGGCTGGGGGCTGGGGGGGCACAGGAAAGAGGGTCTCCACACTCCCCTCCAGTGTCTGCCTCTTGACACCGCATCCAGGGATGTGGGAGAGGAGACAGAATGAGCGGACCTGAGTAGACGTGGCGGTTCTCGTCTTCCTCGTGGTTCTGGAAGGTTCTCTTGGGGACGGGTGGACCGACGTGTGGATGTGGTTTTGGCAGAATGTGCGGGTACGGCCTTGGAAACTGCTGTCCGTCCTTCCACCAGAGGGCCGGTCCAGCCGGAATGCCTACAAAAGGGATTTCTTAGGATGGTCAGCCTTTTGGGTTTAAATGCTGTAATCCTTGCTGTTATTTTCGGGACGGACACACAGACCTTGTCTTGAGCCGGGTGCTCTGTGGTCTTGTCTGACTCTGCAGACTCCCGGCCACTCCTGTTTGGCCCCTGTCACTTTGGGCTGACCTCCAGGTCCCTAGAAGTGCCTCGGCGTCATCTCACCTGCGTCGTGGGGCCACCCATGGTCCCCTTGTCAACCAGACTCAGAGCCGCGGGAGGGAAAGGGCCCTGGTGCCGGCACCCTCTGGAGCGCTCTGATGGCCCAGGGCTGGGCGGGGGGTGGATTTCAGTCCGCAGATCTGGGTGAGCAGGCTCAGGCTGGCTCATTCTGCATGTGCCCCCCAACCTCCGGGCACAGGGCTGCGTTTGTGGAGGGGCACCCTATGCCTGGGCGAGGAGAAGTCAGACATGGGTTTTGGCCCTAAATGTCATCTGCGCATGAAAGTCTCCATGGAGACGTCCCTGTCTCAGGTGGTCTTGGGTCAGCAGCTTTGGAGGGAGCGTCTTCAGTCCTCCTCCTGCACATTCAGATTCTGTCTGTGTGGGTATCGCTTCCAGGCTCCTCTGAGGAAGCCAGCGGGGACGTGCGGGGCCCGGGAGCCATGTGAGACCCCGGAACACGGCAACAGTAGGAACCATGGTGACAAGAGTAGCCGGGGCACCTGGATGGCTCAGTCGGTTGAGCGTCCGACCTCGGCTCAGGTCACGATCTCACGGTTCGTGAGTTCGAGCCCCGCGTCAGGCTCTGTGCTGACAGCTCAGAGCCCGGAGCCTGCTTCCGATTCTGTGTCTCCCTCTCTCTCTGCCCTTCCTCCACTCACACTCTGTTTCTCTCTCTCTCTCTCAAAAATGAAGCAAACATTAAAAAAACTTAAAGAAATGTTTAAAAATAATACTAGCCAACACTTGTTATTTGTGTCAGACCCTGCTTAGAGTGATTCACATGGTTTTTACACATTTAATCCTCGAAAGAGCCTTATGAATTGGCCACAGTTATTACCCGCCTTTCCAGAGGGGGAAACGGAAGCACAGAGGGTCACACGACTTGCCAGAGTCCCTGGAGCTTAACACATCGACTTAACGTCCTGCGAACACACCCCTGCTGTCACACACCCCAGAGCACCTGCTAGAAAATTCGTCTTCGCAAGTGCAGGCTGGGGGGGCAGGCTCAGCCTCTACGTCACTTAAGAGAACGAGTTCCCGGGAGTGTTCTCACTGTTTCCCAACCGTTTGTCCAGTGGGAAGCCTGGCGCTGGGGACTCAACAGCGAGCAGATCACCCGGACGGGGCCCTTCCCCGAGGGATCGAGCTGTGGGGAGCAGGTGCCCACGCAGGCCAGTGCTTTCCAGAGGAGTCCGGCGAAGGTGTGTCCAGCATCAGCCACTCCGGTGGGACCCCCGGTCACGGCGAGTTCGGCGGCTGAGGGACGGTAGCAGATTGCGGTGGCCCTGTCCCAGCGTGTCACACGTGGTAGCTATGATGCGGAACAGAACTTTCAAATCCAAGGGCCGAGTTCACCTGCTGGAGACCACATGGGGTCTGGGAGGAGGGCACAGGGTGTGTTGCCCGGGGCCCCAGGCACCTGGCATTGTCCCTGACTTTGTGCCCTGGGAAGGCCATCCAAGCTCCCAGAGCCTCAGTTTCTGGTGTCGTGGGGTGTAAGTCAAAGACCACAGGGAACCTTGAGCGTATCGTGTGGCATCGGATTGGGCATTCAGTAAGTAGCCCACCCACCGGGAAGTGTGTCAGGGAACGGCTGAAGTGCAGACGTGACCCGGAGTCCCAAACAACATTGTCAGTTTACTCTGCAAAGGGCGGAGTTAACACGAGGTTCACGTTACGTCTGCCTTAACCGGAAAGGATAATAAAAGCCATGCGTGCTTAAAGCTGCATGCAAGGCATTTCCCCGGATGACTGAGGGAAGCCACTAACTCAGCATATTCTGGAATGAGAAGGTAGAGTGAAGCCAGACGTCAGCCTCCCTCCTCCCAAATCTGAAGGTATAAAAAGTCAGTGGATGAAAAAGTACATCAGCAGAAGTAATACCAGCATCAACAGACACAGAAAGGACTGGTGGTGGGGTGAGCCAAAGAGTGAGACAGAAGTTTCCAGAAATCGGCCCCGTGCATCCACCCACAGCGCGTGTGTTCCCCTCCCACGAGCCTCTGTGAGGGGAGACCACAGGGTCATGGGCTCAGCATGGCTGTGCATCTCCGACGTCCTTCCCATGGGGAGGCAGGCTCCGGTCCCCCTGACCTTGCCCCGACCTCAGTGCACCGCTTTCCCAGTAGAACAGGGCAGTCGCGAGGATCTGGGGGTCCGAGGCTAGCCCGCAGCAAGCTTTGACCTTCCCCCAGGGTCTCCAGGAGCACTTGTTCTTGAAGCCTGAGCTGCCACATAAGAAGGCCAGCTCGTCTGCACGGACAGGGAGGGACCAGGAGGGCCCGGGCTTCTCGCCATCCCGTCGAGGCCCCAGACGCACGAGGGAAAGAAACTCTCTGGGATGCTGTAGACCAGGCAGCGATCTCAGCCGGTGACCTCAGCAAGTTCCAGGGGGAACGCTTCGACCTCCCAGCAGAGCCCTGCTCCCACTTCTGGTACGTGAGGTTGGCGTGTGTAAGAAGACCGTGTTGTACTTTGTCGAGCAGCGGTCGTGACACACGCGCCAAGGACGGAGGACGGAGCAGAGCAGGTGCCTGAGGTCACTTGCTATTCAGCTCCTTCCCACCTTCTCTTGCTCCACTGGGTCCGCCTTAGAACCTGCGTTCCCCACACGCCCTACACGGACCGCGTCGGGCTTCTGAGTGCACGTGGCCGAGGGGACCCGTTGGCAGGAATCTTGCGTGTGGGAAGACGAAGTCTGCGTAATCGTCTTCTGGCTCGCTTTGTGGTCCCGGCTCAGGTGTGAACGCCCCTCCGTGGGGCAGCCGTGCCCGGGCTCCAATTCCTACAGGGAGACCTTGCCATTGGCCCCTCGCGGCCCCAGCTCTGTGCTGTGTCCTCCCGACCCAGGATAGCTAGCAGCGTCCCGCAGGTGTGGACATCCAGGTCGCGCCACCGTTGTCTGGCCGGTCTTCCGGCAAGTTCTGCACCTCTTACCACTACTGTGTATGAAAGTGCTCTGGTCGGTTGTCTGCTATGGGATCTCATCCCTGACGTGGGGGTAGCACTTTGAGGAGACATCTTTTTAAAAAATTTTTTTCAACATTTATTTATTTTTGAGAGACTGAGAGAGACAGAACGTGAGCGGGGAGGAGCAGAGAGAGAAGGAGACAGAATCCGAAGCAGGCTCCAGGCTCTGAGCCGTCAGCACAGAGCCCGACATGGGGCTCGAACCCACAAACCGTGAGATCATGACCTGCGCTGAAGTCGGACGCCTAACCACCTGAGCCACCCAGGCGCCCCATTGAGAAGATACCTTTAATGGAAACAGAATATCTCATCTGATGGACTCCACCTTGTTCCAGATGCAGAAGACAGTCATCGGGGTTCTCATCTGTGTCGGTCTCAGCTGGGAGCACAGGCCCGAAGGTCTCAGGCAGGGAAGAAATGAATTGAGCGACACAGAAAATGTAATAAATAAGATACGAACTTCGAAAGACCTACAGGCAGCAGAGAGAGAACACAGCGGGGCAAGATAATATATTTGTCTCCAGTCTGTGAACTTCCTTGTGTGTAGGTGAAAAATCAGTGCTTGTATTTTTTTCCCTTTCTTGTGTTGGGCAAGGGTCCAAGACGCAGAGGTGAACTGGAGTACGCACCTGAAGCCCAGGATTATCCAAGCGCGCAGAAGATGTGCACACGGGGTTGAGTGAACTCAGGCATGGAGTATTTGGAAATAGCTGCATACAGGGAGAACAGGGCTCCCTCCGTCAAGCCCTGACTGCGCTCTCTTCCTCTCTCCCTGACCCCAGGCTGTTGAAAGCTCGGGTGTTGATAACACATTTTGAAAGATAAAGCATGCCAAGTGAAATTCATCCACAGCACGTCAGCGCTGATGGAAGGCCTGGGTCTGGGTCAGAGTTGTCCAGGTTGCACACAGACCCGCTTAAAACAGATGGCAGGACATTCTGTAAATACGTTGCGGGCAGGCAGGAAGGAGGAAGGAAGGAAGGGACGGGGAAGGAAGGGAAGAAGGACAAACATAAGAGGACGAATTTATTTTGGAAGAAAACGTAAACCAAGAGAAAAAACGGAGAGACTTCTCTGTGAGTGCTTAAATGGCTCGGGAGTTTTTTTAAAAAAGAATATGAACTTAATATATCAAGAATTCAGATATGCAAAGAAAACAAAGATAGAGGCAGTAAGGTAGACGAGAGAGCTAATATGTGAATTGAGGCCCCAAACAGCATAAAACGGAAATTACAACTAAGGAATGCTGCAGAAAAAAAAAAAGTTAAAAAAATCAATACGAAAGTATCACCTAATTATGAAATTTCAATCATAATGAAATAGTTAGCTAATCGTTCAGGCAGAATAAATATTCCTAAGAACTTAAAGACGTGGGTGTGCTGTGTTCAGAGACAGAAAGACGGAATGTTGTGAAAGTGTCCGTTCTCCCCAGATGACTACGTAGGGGCAATGCAATTCTAATAAAAATACCAGCTGGGATATCCTTCAAGGAGCTTGACAGGTTGAATTTTAATCTGTATGAAGACCAGAAGGCCAAGGATGGGTAAAACACTAAAGAGAAGACAAATGCAGATAGGTCGCTGAAAGTCCATAACCATGCAAATATGAGACTTCGTGTGACAGAACTACCATTATAGATCTGTGAGAAGGGATATATTTTTCAAAAATGGCACTGGGGTGTTATCCAAATGAGAAAGAAAGGAACCCAATCTCTATTTCATGCCATTTATACACATCAATTGCAGATCAATTAAGTATCCAGAGGGGGAAATAAAGGAAATCAATGTAGAAGAAAACAGTAAAGAAGTCTTTATAAGCTCTGCGGGGAAAAGATTTCTTCAAGAAGATACCGGAACAGTGACCACCAAGGGGACAGCGATACTTTTGACTACGTGTGAAACATAAGTACTTTTTTAAAATCAAAAAGCAAACCATAAACTTGGGGAAGGTGTTTGTAACACATCAGACCGACAAAGAATTAGGATGCATAATATATAAAGAATGCCTAGAATTCAACAATTAAAAGCAGATAAACAAATAGAAAAATGGGTTAGGGACTCTCTCGGAAGAGGAAACACAAAGCAGCAATAAATTTAAGAAAAAATACAACATCTCACCAGAAATTAGGGAAAAACAAATTAAAACCAAAATGCATTTCAATTTTATAACCACCCGGTTGCCAAGAGTCAGGCAGCCTCCTCCTCTCCAGAGTTGTTGGAAAAGCCTCATCTCTTGCTGTCGGAGGAAAACACCAGAGGGTTGCTGGAGGGGTTGTGCGTGGGGGGATGGGCTGAATGGGCAAGGGACTTCAAGGAGGACACTTGTTGGGATGAGTCACTCGATTCTATGCCTGAAATCATGTTTGCACTCTATGGTAACTAACTTGGATGTCAATTGAAAAACAAGAAAGTGGTTTGGAGTTACCCCATAATAGGAGAGATAAGCATAGACCGTGACACGAAATTTCCACTTCTGAGGTATAGAACCTAGAGAAATTCTCGCACTTGTCTGCGAGAAGGCCCCCAGCAATATCCGCAGCCATGCTGTCATTAATGGCAGACCCCAAGTGACCATTGCCAGGATAATGGATAAACAGATTGGGACACATTCCTGCAGTGGGATCCCACGCATTCATGAAGACTGTTCCATTACAGCGAGAGACATCAGTGTGAGCAACCCCTGATCTCTACTATGGAACGGAATCGAAAGTTGCAGAAAAGTACGTTTCTGTGAAGATGTGATGTAGGCATCGAATTAACAACAAACGGCTCGTGGATGATGGATATATGCATTCATTTAGGCGCAAATGTAAAAGAACAGGGGAATGAATACCAGATTCAGAATAGTAGGTGTCAGTGGGGAAGATGAGGATTTTATGGGGAGGAACATACAGGAGGTTCCAAAGACATTCTTCATTGTGCTGCTTATTGTACATGGCTTGCTTACTGTCTTCTAAAATGTCCATGCATGATACACTTTTTAAACTGTGTGTGTGTGTGTGTGTGTGTGTATTTCCACCAGTGCTTTATATATACTTAAGTGTGTGCATGCACGCGTGTGTGATACATGCCAAATTTTAAAATATTTTGTCAAGAAAAAGCAAGTCTCTGTCACAAGGGGAAGAAATTCAGGCTGGCATGAGACTTCTCCACAGAAACATTGAGCACCATTCAGTGTCAGAAGATAAGAGAGCAATGACTACAATTGCTAAGTGTTCATTAAAGGCATTGGTTATTTTACGGTCACATAATGTTATTTCACGGAATACTATATAGCTATTATGATATGAAAGTTTTGCAAAGCATTAGGTGCAAAAAAGTGAAGTGCAAAAGATGGGATAGGATGGATGGATAGATGATAGATAGGTGGGTGGATGGTTGGATGGATGGATAGACGAAGGATGGGTGGATGGATGAATGGATAGATGATGGATGGATGGATGGTAGGTGGATGGATGGATGGATAGGTGGGTGGATGGATAGACAAATAGATATTGGTAAGTCTTCTTTAACTCTTGCATCTCAGGTAGAATCCCACCCTTCTCCATATCATCTTGCTTTAATTTGTGTGTGTTTTTTAAGATTTTATTTTTAAGTGATCTGTACACCCAATGTGGGGCTTGAACTTACAACCCCCAAGAGTTGCATATGCTCTACTGACTGAGCCAACCAGGAGCCCCTTTAATTTGTGGGTTTTTTTTTTAATTTTTGAGAGAGAGCGAGAGCAGTGAGTGGGATAGGGGGCATAGGGAGAGGGAGAGAGAAAGAATCTTAAACAGGCTCGACACCCAGTGTGGAGCCGGATGCGGGGCTATGTTTCACAATTGTGAGGTCATGACCTGAGCTGAAATCAAGTCTGATGCTCAGCTGACTGAGCCACCCAGGCGCCCCTCGTTTGTGTTTTTTTTTAACGTTAATTTATTTTTGAGACAGAGAGAGACAGAGCATGAACGGGGGAGGGTCAGAGAGAGGGAGACACAGAATCTGAAACAGGCTCCGGGCTCTGAGTGGTCAGCACAGAGCCTGACGCGGGGCTTGAACTCACGGACCGCGAGATCATGACCTGAGCCGAAGTCGGACGCTCAACCGACTGAGCCACCCAGGCGCCCCCTCGTTTGTGTTTTAATAGAAGTTACCATTGCCTGAAATCCAGCTGTTTCCATAAGTGTGCTTTGCCCGTGTTAGTGTTCTCTCTCTGCAGACTCCACGTGAGCAGGCATTTGTCTTTGTGGTGCATCCACAAAAACCACAGTGCATAGATCTCAATAGAGCTCTGCTGACTCAATGCTTTGATCAATTTAAAGCCAAAGATCTTGACAAATTTCAAAGGCCCAGAGAGATTCTTTGCATGTTAATGGAGCCCAGATTTGCTGACGCTGAATTGGGACCACCTTTACCCATGGCCGTACATCTCAAGACTCTGTGGTTCGATTTTTCCCAACTCTGGTCTTAAGGCTGGGGGTTTCCTAATCTTAGCATGACTGAGATTTTGGACTGGGTAATTCTTTGGAGCGTGTGTTTGTGTGTGTGGTGTTCTCTGACAGTGTTGTATTGGATGGATGGATGGATGGATGGATGGACAGACGGATGAACGGATGGACAGATGGTGTATTTTAGGGTACGGACAGCATCCCTGGCCACCACCTACTAGTAGATGGCAGTGTGCTTTCCTCTTCTGTTGTGACGTCCAGAAATGTCCCCAGACATCGCCCAGTGTCCCTTATCCTAAGGAAACCTTTCCTTCTCCTCAGGGAATGAAATATTAGTTGAAGTCCAGATTTGTCTTCTGGCTTACACAGTAATTTGCAATGAGGTTTGTATCCATTTTCTTTGACTTGCCATGATTTAGATTTCTCCACCTTGCTCTCACTGTGTTTCCTAGGCATTATTGGTGGAAGATCTCATTTGGGTCTGAGAACGAGCAATGTTTTCCACTTCCTACATTCTGTTGAGAGGAAACGGAAGAAGCAGAGGGAGGTGTTGAGGGTCCCAAAGCCCCATGCTAAGAGCAAGCAGAGTATAGCAGAGCACTCTTGGTTCTGGAATAATACACAGAAGCACCACATTCTACAGGGCGAAGCCCGCATTCTGGGTGTTGTTTAGGATGAAAACATAAAATAAATGTGGCTCAGGTGCCCCTCTGCATCAGCACTCCTGTATCCCTTGGGTAAATTCCTAGCAGTGCTATTGCTGGGTCATAGGGTAGATCTATTTTTAATTTTTTGAGGAACCTGCACACTGTTTTCCAGAGCGGCTGCACCAGTTTGCATTCCCACCAACAGTGCAAGAGGGTTCCCGTATATGGTTTTACTCTTATGTGGATCCTGAGAAACTTAACAGAAGACCATGGGAGAGTGGAAGGGGGGAAAAAAGGTTAGAGGGAGGGAGCCAAATCATAAGAGACTTTTAAAAACTGAGAACAATCTGAGGGTTGATGGGGGGTGGGAGGGCGGGGAAAGTGGGTGATGGACGTTGAGGAGGGCACCTGTTGGGATGAGCACTGGGTGTTGTATGGAAACCAATTTGACAATAAATTTCATTACAAAAATAAAAAAAATTAAAAAATTAAATCATTTAAATTAAATAAATTTAAAAAAATAAAAT
The DNA here is from genome assembly GCF_022079265.1 of Lynx rufus. Taxonomy (NCBI): domain Eukaryota; kingdom Metazoa; phylum Chordata; class Mammalia; order Carnivora; family Felidae; genus Lynx; species Lynx rufus. The sequence continues at coordinate 2,866,282 of NW_025814849.1, read as the reverse complement.
AAATGTGGCTCAATCTTGAAGTGCCTTTTAAACCAAGAATTATATGGATGACAGACTCTTTTTGCGGTGTGGTTTGTTGTGAAAAGATGCCCGAACGCGGTTACTTTGATACAACTAGATGCACGTTATGGGAAGAAAATGACGTTTCTGACATTCTCTGTATGGGTAGAATCTAAGTGCATGAAAAACCATCTTACAAAAATTTAAGGTGGATTTTTGCATTCCCTTTGCCAGACGGGACATGTTTGCAGGTGCTGCTCAGAAAATGTGCCCTTTCTAGAGCCTGTTTCAATTCCCTGCTGCCTCCAAAATTAGCACCTGATGCCCTTTCCCGTTGATTTGAGGAAGATTTACTTTAATTCTGCTTTTCACACTCTGGACCTGTTACAGCAGAGAAAACTCAGGGGCGGCTGCGGTCTGTGAGTCTGTGCACAGGAGTCCTGTCAGTGCTGGGCTGGTGGGGCGCCCATACCCGTGCCTAGAGTTAGCCTTTTCTCCCTACAGACCTGTCATCTTGGAGAAGGGGCAGAATTCATTTTCCATAGTAGATTGCCCTCATTGTCCCCTATCCATTTTGTAGATGGAGCTGGCCTATTTCTGTTGTATTGAACCTCTGAGTCAGAAAGTTAAGGGATTCTCAGATTGGCAAAGAGCAAAGGTTTGATATTGGTTGTTTTTTGTTTTTTTCCCAGAGAAGTAGGACATTGCAGCTGGGTTCATTAGACACAGCCAGCAGTCAGATCCTAAAAATGCAGACTCGGAAGCTATCAGCGTGGTATTTTGATTGTCTGCTCCCTGCCTCTTGTGAGGGTGTGAGTGTAATTCCAATACCAGTATGGCTCCATTTACGTGACATTCTGGAAGAGGCAAAACCCAGGGATGGAGAACTGATCAGTGGTTGCTAGGGATGTGAGGGGAGATGTTTGGCCACGTCAGGAAAGCACAAGGCGGGTATTTGGGTGATGGAACTGTTCTTTATCTCTTTTTTAAATAAAATGTTAAAAAGTGTTTAGGGGTGCCTCGGTGGCTCAATCATTTAAGTGTCTGACCTCAGCTCAGGTCACAATCTCGCGGTTTGTGAGTTCGAGCCCTGCATCGGGCTCTGTGCTGATGGCTCAGAGCCTGGAGCCTGCTTCAGATTCTGTGTCTCCCTCTCTCTCTGCTCCTCCCCTGCTGGTGCTCTGTCTCTCTCTCTCTCTCAAATTTTTTAAGTGTTTATTTATTTATTTTGAGAGGGGAAGGAGGGGCAGAAAGATGGAGAGAGAAAGAATCCTAAGTAGGCTCTGCACTGTCAGCATAGAGCCTGACTTGAGGCTTGATCCCACGAACCGTGAGATCATGACCTGAGCCACGCTCAAGAGTTGGGTGGATGGTTAACCGACTGAGCCATTCAGGTACCCCAGGAACTGATCTTTATTTTGATTGTGGTGATGGTTACCTGAATCTAGACAGGTCTGAAACCTCATCCAGCTCTCTCCCTAAATACTTAGGTACACTTACACGCGTACGTATACGTGTCCGCGTAGATTGCATGATTCCATGAGCCTATAAAATTGTCCAGACTCAACAGACATTTGACGTGGATGAATTATATGAAACAATATAGATTTTTGACCTCATATTTTATTGTCTAACACTGACCATGTTACTAGTGTCAGTGGGAAAAGCACAGGTCTTCTTCACCTGGGTCGTGTCGGTCTGTATCTTCGTAAGCATAGATGTTCTGCTTACCTCGGGTCACCTAAGCTACAGTCTTGCTCTTTGTGTTGGTTGGAGTATGTAACCCCGGAAGCTGTAGCGGACCAGCGCCTACTCTCAGTTGCTTGGCACAATAAGTGTGTGCTCCCTGCTCACCCCAAGTCCACTGTTCACGCCGAGCAGCTTCCACGGGGGATGTGGGGACCGGGGCTCCCCTGAGGCCCAGCCATCCTCTGGGACTTAAAGTCCTTCACTTCCAGCTAGTAGATAGGGAGCCAGCAGTGAGAGTGTGGAGGATGGTGGAGGAGGGCTTCCAGTCCTGGAAACGGACGTCGCGTTGCGCGGATGCCGTTGGCCAGACGCCGTAGGCCGCTTGCCCAGGTGTAGCAGACGGTGGAGACGCGAGGCCTGGCCGTGTGCTCAGAAGGAGCTGGTTTGGTGTGTACATAGTGGTCATTCCACATCCCCCCTGGTTTTATTCTCGGGCCTCCACGGTAGAAAATGAGCCTGCCTGAGCCTTTACCCTGAAGCATGATCTACCTCTTGTGGTTGCCGTCTTTCATTATCATGTGTGGTGATGCGGTGGGAATTCTGTAACTAGAACACCCCAGGGTCTCTCGGGCGGTGGCACATCTTGACCCTTAGCGTGGCTCTGGTCTCGGCCCTCACCCCCCACCGTCTGATTCCCACGTCTTTCCTCTCCAGCTCGTGACCTAATGGAATAGCGACCCTCCATTCCCCTCAGCTGACTGCTTCCTTGCTGTCCCCGTCTCGTGCTCTCAAGGTCAGATGAACTACAGTCTCTCCTACGTTTTCAGATTAGGGATTGTTCACTTAAATAGCCGGTCTGGGTGCCTTTGTCCTTCTGTTATTCAGGGACCGCCACGTAGACCGGTCCTTCCGCTCACCATTTTGGTCTTCGGGGTCTCCCGTCCCCGGGCCCTCACCCGCCGCACCTGTGGCCACTGCTCTGTCCCCTCCACGTTGTTCAGCTGCTCAAGCCCCCCTTCTTTTTTCTATATGGCTTCCCTTCCCACTTTGCCTGGCCCTCTTTTCTCATTTTCTTACACTCCCTTTGGTAGTTACCCAGTGTTCAACACTCTTTCATTGACCTCAACAGCCGTATTATGATTTCTGAAGGGCTGATAACCCTTCCGTGGGCCAGGGTCCCCACCCTATTTACTTCTTTCTATCTGAGTGCGTGCACCTTCAGTTACTGGGATGCATTTTCCCCCTGGAGACCCGTTTTTAATTTAATGTTGGAAGCCTATTGGAAGCGACTGTCATACCAGCGACTGGAGCTCACATGCTCCGTTGAGGGTCCACCGTGGATCTCTCCGGGCCCCTCTCTTCCCCCGAGAGCGGTACAAGCCCCCGAACATGCCGCGGGCTGCATGTGTGGCTTCTTTCCTCTGGCCGCAAAGGTTTGCTCTTCGAACCTCTTGGCAAGGAGCAACGTGCAGCGGGAGTTTTATATATCACGTTAGTGTTTACTTTTTCTGTCTGTCTCCTCGCTTCCTGCCAGACGGAGCTTTCGGTGTCTCCTCACCCCTGAGAAAGGAGCATCAGAATCGGTTCCAAAGTTTTTAGGAAAAGCTTCCAAATTCAGACGCGTTTTTTTGGCTTTTGCAAGTGGGGAAGAGATCTGGTGCAGACCCGTGGCAAATGTAAAACACGTGTGTCTCCCAGGGTCCCTGGGCACTTGGCTCCGGGGGGCTCACCCCCTGGAGTTCGGTTCTGGTGGAGCCATGGCCGCAGACGCATGCCTATAATGGAAACGGGTCTTAGGGGCCCCTGGGTGGCTCAGTAGGTTAAGCGTCTGACTTGGGCTCAGGTCATGATCTCATGGTCTGTGAGTTCGAGCCCCGCATCAGGCTCTGTGCTGACGGCTCAGAGCCTGGAGCCTGCTTCGGATTCTGTGTCTCCCTCTCTCTGCCCCTCCCCCACTCACACTCTGTATCTCTCCCAAAAAATAAACATTAAAAAAATAAAAAAAGTAGTCTAATATATAATACGTATATATAATAATACATACGTACATAATATATAGAAAACAATAGCGTAAGTAGTCTCTCCCCATGGAGACTCCCATATCCGAGCTAGAAAGTTAAAAAACCCGCCTGAAACTATTTACAGTGACTTGGAGGATAAGGAAGTGCCCAGTTGGTCCTTGTATGAGAGGGAGCGGTATTTTAGGCAGAATATTCAAATGCAACACTTTCCCTTTGTGACTGAAAGAGGCTGACGCCCTCTGCTTCGAACCTTGGACTTGCCACGAGCACTACGCTCTGGTGCGTCTGGTTCTCGCTCATCTTGGACACGAGCTGGTTTCCAGGCTTCTCCCGGGTCTGTCAGCAGCCCTGGTTACAGAGCCCTTAGGCTGGCACGTTCCATGGGTGACGGGAGCAGGTCCCGATGCTGGTAGGTCTAAACCTCCTTCTGGTTCTTAGTTTTCTACCCGGGTTGACTTGGGCCGGTTCTTCCTGGCACATCACGGCTGTTGTGGGAAGACCAGCAAATCACCCCACCCGAGATGGCCCGCCCGTCGGCCAAGCTGGAGGCAGTCAGTCTGAAATACGGTGGCGTTGGGGACCTTCACCAAGCCTGCTCTCCTACTCAGCGGCAGCCAGAGTCTATGCAGGTAGCAGGTGCTGGCCGTACCCCTATGTGTGAAGGTGACAGGGTGTGGTTAAGAATGCAGGCTCCTTGGGTCCCCCGAAGGTCTGATTCTTCAACCACAAACTAGGGACAGGTTCAGCATGCACCCCTTGTGATGGGAAATGCATACAAGTCACTGAGAAATGGTGCTTTGCATACAGGAGGTGCTCAGTAAGTGTCAGTGGTTACTGCCCTTTCTACCACCGTTGCTGCGTTCAGTGATTTTGTGTCTGTGGTTTTATTCCAAGGACTGACCAAAATTGAGCATCCCTCCCATCTCCGAGCGAGCCTTCTTTCTGAGGTTTTTGAGGTTATGTTTTTAATTCTTCTGATTAAAATTGCAGAACACCAAGAGATAAGGCAGTTCAGAGGGTTTTGGTCTCGCTCTGTTAGTGCCTTCTCTTATTATACCAGGCTGGTTCAAGCTAGAACCGGCTCCTGTCCATGCAGCCGTAGAGGTGGAATTCTGTAGTTGTCCAGAAGGTCAGGGTCTGCCGGCCAGAGCCCTGGGGTGGAGGGGTGGAGAAGCCGGGCGCACCCCTCTTCTAGTGTTGATTTTCTCAGGATTGCTGCCGTGAGTCTCTGAGGGCCTCTAATCACACAGCCTCCATGGAAAGCCTGAAGGCAAATTTCTCCCTGGTCTTATTATTTTTTTTTTCTTTAATAGAATCCCAAAAATCAAGCCATGATTCCTAATCACAAAAAGCTGCATGCAGGAGATGTGCAAATGTGACATGTCTCCTCTCTTCTTCTGAATGCACAGGCTACCCCTTTGCAAAGGGCCCCCAGATGGTGATGTTTCCTAATTTGAGGATAATTGTCAAAGTCTCTTAGTCTCACATCACTTTTTTCCCTGGAGAAGGAGAGAGATAGAAGGCACTCTGTGATGACATAGAGAAGGGTTTCCCCCTGGGGTATCTGCTCGTGCAAAGCAGAATATTTGGGGGAGGTTGGATATAGTCACTGCCGTGGATTAAAGGTCTCTCTTCCCCTTTTGCTCCTTGTGTGGATAGTCACAGACGGCCTGTATGGTGCTGTGTTATCAGTTGTGTGGAATGTAGTCCCGATCGCAGCTGCTAGTTGCCGGGCCAGCATCCCCTTCCTCCTTCTTCTGGGCTAATAGAATTCCGATTTTATGCAGGGGGCAAAGCGTCTGGTTACGATCGTTACTTCTAGACTCTTTTGTGGTTCTCGGTGGCTGTTTCATCTGGTCTGCTCTGGTCAAGTCTGAGTGGGGGTCTTGGGAATGACTTGGTGGGACCCTATTCTTGTCTTGATTTAAAAAAAAAGAAGGCAGACACAGCCAGGACGTGCCTCCCCCCGCCTTCCCCCTTCCTGCAACAATGCCACACGACTGGGAGTCACAACCCAAATGTGGGCAAGCAGGTTGTGTTTTCAGGGGCAAGGTCCTCGAGAGCTCCTAAGTGCACAGCGGTAGCCCTGCCTGGCTTCTCGACATCTGAATTTCTTCTACGTGCGAAAACCAAATCATTGGTGTGTTAAACCCCTGTGGTTAAATCTGTTACCTGCAGCCCAAGGCACTCCTGTTACTGACTCTCGTTTCTGCCTTTCCTACAAGGTGGGCTTGTTTGAGCCTTGCGCCCCCTAAAGCCAAGTTTGTGTATTCTGTTCATATGAGTGATGAGCTTTCTTTTTTTATGTTTGTTTATTTAGAGAGAGTGAGTGAGTGAGCATGAGTTGGGGAGGACAGAGAGAGAGAGAGAGAGAGAGAGGGAGAGAGAGAATCCCAAGTAGACTCCATGCTGTCAGCACGGAGCTGGATGTGGGGCTTGAACGTAGAACTGTGAGATCATGACCTGAGCCAAAATCAAGAGTCAGATGCTTAACTGACTGAGCCCCCCAGGTGTCCCTGGTGATTAGCCTTCCTGAGTCATAAGACTGCACACTTGAACCTGGCCACTCCTTAGACACAATCGGGGAGTGGGGGTAGACCTGGTAAGAGAGGGCTCCAGGCTTGGACGAGCCCGCAGAGCCCACTGCCTGAGGTGGAAATGCCTCTGCACGCGGGTTGAAGGAGAGTTTGTGCTGTGTTCACTCTGAAGAACCTTCTGAGTTTAAGGCGAAGTTAGAGGTAGCCTCTGAGATGTGTGGCCTGGGGGCACAAAGAGCAGGCCCCAACTATGCTTCTGTCAGGACCCGTGTGTCCTGCCAGAATGCCACCTGCACCCGCCCTCAGCCCAGCAGAGTATCCCTTCACCTGAATTTTATTGCACATCTCGTCTATACCGCACGCTAAAGCTTCATTGTCTCCCTCTGTTTCTCAAATATTAATTGTATTCACTCTTCTATGAAGATGGAAGCAATCCCATTTCCTACAACTTGAATGTCCCACAGGACGCATCTAGCCCAGGACGGATTTGTGGGCTCAATAAAATCTTGTCATCTGCTCAATCCAAAGGGGAACCACTTAGGAGGAGGAGGAGAAAACACGAACTCTGTCTTACTCCGTTATTATGGCTGTACTGTCTTTTTCCTAGTCCTTGATGACAAGGGGCGTATGACTCCTGCATGGACATTGCTTTGGCCAAAGCAAAGTGAAATGCTTGGGTCGCTCTGAGCTGACCGTGTGTGCGGACACACACACGGAGAAGCCAGCAAGCGTGTCACTGTGTTTCCTTGTTCATCGCGCGGCGATGCAGCTTCCGGAGGTGAAGCAGGTGCAGGCACAGAGCCACGCGTCTGGAGAGCATGTTGTGAGGGCAGATGCACCTGTACCCTTGCTGAGCATCTGCGATGAGATTCACCGAACCGCCTTCAGGTGTTAGGAGTCAACGACAGTTTGCCCTTTATGGAATTATGGGGCCGCCCTGCCTGATGGGCTGCGGGGACTCACGGGCTAGCACGTCACCGAAACGCTGTAGAACACCAGTAACCATTCTGCCCTGTCCTCCATTCTCCAGGTGTGTTTTGCAATCTTTGAAAATTAGGTTTTCAGTAAATTTCTTTTTATGTGTTCGCTCCAGAAGCTGCCGAGGAACAGAAGTAAATGTTTTACGGCTTCATTTCCATTAAAACGTAATGGCCCTGAGATAGCCACTCAAATGCGTGCATTTCCAGGGGCTTAAGAATACCAGCTCCAAGGTGACACACTGCATGCAAATGGCTACTGCTCCCCCCAACCCCCTTGCCCCACTGTGGCTTGGGTTCTAGCAGCACCGTTTGCGAGTGGCCACATCAGACTGGGGAAATGCACTGGGCTGTGGGAAAATAAACTAGGACGGACAGTGACACCAGTGCATCTCCAGCCAGCCGGGTCCCTCCTGCCTCCGTTCTGATGATGGCAACAATGATGTGCTCACCAATTTGTGTCTAGAGGATTTCCACTTGAGAAAAAGAGAAACCAGCTATCGTGGAGAGTCATTTGCCAAATCCCATTGGTGCATCTGCTCCCAAGACGTGGCATATCCCCAGCCCCACAGACAGGGGGAATCAAGATGGTGCATCTTGGTGCCACGTGTACAGATCGGCACTTGCACTCTGAAACTTGGGCTGCTCCTTATGTTCTACTGGATGGCCCCCTTTTAGAGGAAAGGCAACAGCATGTGGGCTTCATGCCATGGAAACCCTCTTACCAACTTGCCCAGTTGATTGGACCGGAGTTTGGGATCAACAGAGACACCAACAAGATGCAGTCCAGACATAAAGGAGGGCCAGCCTCATCAGTGAGTTATATTCAGTATGGCACTTGATGCAGTGTCTAGACGGTGGTGTGGTTCTCCACATTGGGTAGCTATAGCCAGGTCACAACATGTTTCTCCATATTGGATGGCCACAGCCAGTTCCATGAGACCTCTGTCTATTACGGGTTATGGACATAAGATACGAGCATAAGAGAAGGAAGAGGAAGTGACTGTTTCAGAGGTGATGGTAAGAAAGCAGTGTTGTGACAACTTCCCTGGGGGCTGTTTTTGCAACTGAGACACTGCACCAGTCAGCTTCCCTAGGAGGTCTCAAAGACTTGGGTACAGAATGAGTCACCTTTTCCATTTATTTATCTGTTACTTCCCTATATATCCATGTACACTTGACCCATGAACAACGCAGGGGTTGAGGTGATGACCCCGTGCATAGTTGAAAATCCATGTATAACTTTGACTCCCCCAAAGCTTAACCACCAATAGCCTACTGATGCCTGGAAGCCTTTCCAATAACATAAGCAATTGATTAGCACCTATTTTGCATGCCATGTGTGTTGTGTACTGTATTGTTACAGGAAACTAAGCTAGAGAAATGAACATGTTAGTAAAATCGTGAGGAAGAGAAAATGCATCTACATTCCTGTGCTGCTGTATTTCTAAAAAAAAAAAAAACAAAGAAAAATATCTGCATGGAAGTGGACCCACGCATTTCAACCCTGCGTTGTTCAAGGGTCGGCTGTAATGTGATTACTTTACTTGAGTACCGAGCCTGCCTTTTTTACAATACGTATCCCTCCCACCCCCTGGCCTCCACCTCCAGTACCCATTGCCCCTGCCACTTTCTATAAACCGTCCCTTTTCTGGGGGATGTAGGTGACGATTGAACTGTGACCCGGCAGTAACCCCCTTGAACAGCTCGGATAGCGCCCTTTCCGTGGGCTTCTCATCGATGCCGCTGTAATCCCGTCTGGTTTGTCCTTAACTCACAGGTGTGCTGAAATAACATTCCTTGGATATGGCATCCTAAGGATGGGCACACTTGTTCATTAGTTGAAAATTCTACCTACTTGGAAGATTTAGAGAATGCTGTTAAACAAATACAGCCGAATCATTCTCGGAAATAGCTGTTATTTTTTAGAGCTGAATTGCTTTTCATAAGAAAGCAGTTATAATCAAAATCTACTCTACTGTGTCATATACCGTCGTATTGCAAAAGCTGTTTACAACAATCCACAAAAGAAAGATATTCTGTGTTCTTAAGAGTCGTTGCACAAAGCTTAACAGAGCAGAGTTGTTTTGGCTTTTTTTTTTATTTACCTGTTATTTTACCCATTATTAGACGATAATCAAGCCATTCTCAGTTCACAAAATAACAACCTTTCAAGCTGACTACTCCTTTGTGCTCCATAGGAGCAGAGGACATAAGTAAACGCTTATTTGCTTTTGAGAATTTCTAAGTAGCTGGAATGTAAGAAAATTATCTTTTTTTTTTCCTATGCCAAACATTTCAGAAAGTTTCCTTTTGTGTGGCAGCATGATATAGCAGTCAGTTTTATAATGTAATGTTGGAATTCATAATAAAAACATGTGTTCTGGTTATCCCATCACTGTAAAAGTAACCCCACCAAATCGGGGGGCCTTGCAACGGCCCATCTTATAGCTTAGATTTCTGTAGGCCAGAAGTCGGAAGCAGATCTCAGTGAGCTAAATCATGATGTTGGCAGGGGTGCATTTTCTTCTTAGAGGCTCTAGGGAAGAATCTGTTCTGTGCTTTTTCCAACTTCTGGAGGCCGCCTGTATTCCTTGGCTTGTGGCCCCTTCCTTCATCTGGAAACCCAGCAGGCACAGTATCCTCAGATCTTTCTGCCTCTGTGTTCTACATGTGAAAAGACCCCTTACGCTTATATTGGGCCACCCAGATGATCCAGGACTGTCTCCTTACATTCGTGTCAGCTGGTTAGAAACCTTAATTCCACCTGCAACTTTAATCACCCTTGCCTGGTAGCATAACGAGGTCACAGGATCCTGGGGGTAGGACATTGATACCTTCGGTGGCCATTTTCCTGCCTACGACCAGTGCTCAAAATATGATGGTTGAACGGTTGAATGGATGAATGGGTAAATGAACGAGTGCCCTACCTCAAACCTTCTTGGGTAGAGGTGGCTTCCGCAGTCATCTGATGACCGCGTTTGATACCACTCTTCTCTGTGGAACGAAGGTACGTTCTGGGGTATTACATTGATTAAAAAAAGTGTTTTCCACAAATGAGTCATAATCTAGGCTTCAAAGCACAGGTAGAGTTGATAAGAACCCCCTTATAGGCTCTTATCTAAAGCTGCACATCCTTGCTTTGATTCTTCCAGGTAGATCATTTAAAATTCCATTGATTTCATTTTTACATGTGACTAAAGCTTACTACTAGGAACCTCCTAAGTGAGTTATCAAAGTTACAGAAATTTGGAATTCAAAGACTAGAATCTGTTTTTTCTCCAATTTGCTGAAGACTTTATAAAGTCCCGTATAGTCCCTTAGTCTCTGGCACTATTGCAAAGCTCCTACTGTGTACGTGCATGTCCTCGGGAGGCCCGGGAAAAGATATCTTCAGTTGTTTGCACTTTGTAGTCAAAGTGCATGAATTCCTGTGCTGATTTGATCAACATTATCTGATTTGTTTAGGTTGTTCAACTTCACAGTCATCATAATGTTAGAGAAACTTTCTTTAATAGGCTGTAGCTTTCCACCAGGCACTTGGGTGGCTCTGTCGGTTCAGTGTCAAACTTCGGCTCAGGTCATGGTCTGATGGTTCACGAGTTCGAGCCCCACGTCGGACTCTGTGCTGACAGCTCGGACCTGGAGCCTGCTTCGGATTCTATCTCTCTCTCTTTCTCTCTCTCTCTCTGCCCCTCCTCACTCGTGCTCTATCTCTCTCTGTCTCTCAAAAATAAATAATAAAAAATGTTAAAAAAATAACTTGGAGACATCTAGGAATAAACCTAACCAAAGAGGTAAAAGACCTATACTCCAAAAACTGTAAAACACTGATGAAGGAAATTAAAGAGGACACAAAGAGATGGGAAGACATTCCATGCTCATGGATTGGGAGAGAGAACATTGAGCCAATGTCTACTATACCCAAAACAATCTACAGATTTAATGCAGTCCCTACCAAAATACCAACAGCATTTTTTACAGAACTAGAACAATCCTAAAATTTGTATGGAACCACAGACACCCCACATATCCACAGCAGTCTTGAAAAAGCAAAGCAAATCTGGAGGCATCACATTCCAGGCTTCAAGTTCTACTACGAAGGTGTAGTAATCAAGACAGTATGCTACTGGCACAAAGATAAACACATAGATCAAGGAACAGAATAGAGAGTCCAGAAATAAATCCACAATGGTATGGTCATTTAATCTCAGACAAAGGAAGAACAATATGCAATGGGGAAAATTTGCTCTTCAGCAAATGGTGTTGGAAAACTGAACAGCTACATGCAGAACAATGAAAACGGACCATTTTCTTACACCATTCACAAGAATAATCTCAAAATGGAGTAAAGCCCTAAATGTGAGACGTGAAACCATAAAAATCCTAGAAAAGCACACAGGCAATAATTTCTCTGACATCGGCTGTAGCAGTATTTTTCTGGATATGTCTCCTGAGGCAAGGGAAATAAAAGCAAAAATAAACTGTTGGAACCACATCAAAATAGAAAGCCTCAAGGCGCCTGAGTGGCTCAGTCAGTTAAGCATCTGACTCTTGATTTCAGCTCAGGTTATGATCTCACAGTTTGTGAGTTTGAGCCCTGCAGCGGGCTCTGTGCTGACAGCTCGGAGCCTGCTTGGGATTCTCTCTCTCCCCTTCTGTCTGCCCTTCCCCCTGCTCACACACAAACTCTCTCTCTCTCTCTCTCTCTCTCTCTCTCAAAGTAAGTAAACTTAAAAAGTAACAAGGCTTTACACAGTGAGGGAAACAGTCAGCAAAACTGAAAGGCAACCTACTGGGTGGGAGAAGATATTTGCAAGTGACATATCTGATCAAGGGTTAGTAATCAAAATATATAAAGGACTTCAAACTCAACACTCCAAAAAACAAATAATCCACCTAAAAATGGGCAGAAGACATAAATAGAGATTTCTCCAAAGAAGGCATCCAGATGGCCAACAGACACATGAAAAAATGCTCAACATCGCTCATCATCAGGGAAATATCAATCAAAACCCCAATGAGATATCCTCTCACACCTGTCAGAATGGCTAAAATCAACAACACAACAACAGGTGTTGGCAAGGGTGTGGAGTAAAACGAACCCTCCTGCACTGTGGTTGGGAATGCAAATTGGTGTGTCCACTGTGGAAATCAGTATGGAGGTTCCTCAAAAGGTGAAAAATGGAATTACCATATGACCTAGTAACTCCCCTGGTGGGTATTTCTCCCCAAAATACAAAAACACTAATTCAAGAAATACATACACCCCAATATTTATAGTATTATTCACAATAGCCAAGATATGGAAGCAGCCCAAATGTCCATCAATAGGTGAGTGGATAAAGAAGATGTGAGATATATATATATGTGTACATATATATATATATACATATTTTTTCCCCAGCCATAAAAAATGAAATCTTGCCATTTGCAACAACGTGGATGGAGCTAGAAAGTATAATCCTAAGTGAAGTAAGTCAGGGAAAGACAAATACCATATGATTTCACTCATATTTCGAATTTAAGAAACAAAACAAATGAGGAAAGGGAAAAACAAGAGAAGCAAACCGAGAAAGAGACTCTTAACCACAGAGAACAAACTCATGGTCACTAGAGGGGTGGTGCGTGGGTAGATGGGTGAAATGGTGATGGGGATTAAGGAAGGCACTTGAGGTGAGCACTGGGTAATGTATAAAGTTGTTGAATCATGATACTGTACATCGGAAACTAATATGACACTGTATGTTAACTACAGTGGAATTTATGATAAAATTTTTAAAAATTGGGGATCACAGATGAACAGTTCTCTTGTCGCACCCCTGCCTTGTCATATCAATGGGGCTCATCCTCAAGGAAAGATGACCAATGAAAGTGGTTCTGATCTCCCGTCACCCGGGAGTTAGTCGGTATCCAAGGGTAAGCAGCGTAGCAGTAAGGTACATGTCAAGTGTTAAGGGTGTGAACGTCACTGGCGGCCGGCTTATCGCAAGGAATATTCAAAGCAAAATGGAAAAAGCACGTGAAGAGGCAGTTCATGATAGATGGAAACCTGCATGCTCAGTGGTCCTGGAAACGATGCTCAGTGTTGCAAATAAAGGAAATCAGATGAAGCCATGGAAATGGAGGTCCGTGAGTTGGACACAAATTAAGAAGTGTGGGAATACCAATTGTAGGTGATGGAATGGAGCCCCAGGGACTCTCCCGGATCCGTAGTTACACCTGTGTTGAGAAGGGGTTTTGCAGTCCTTGGTGGATTCGAAGGTGCGGGAGCCTCAGAGTGGGATAAGTACAAGACCGTTCGAAGCAGCATCGGGTGGTAAAACATCAAAAACAACTTACAAGTTTATCCCAAAAGGGCCGCATACATAAAAGATGAAATACCCATTCGATGTGTGTGCCACAGCAGAGGGGCTGGGTGAACAGGAGCCGGGTGACTATCACAAGCCTGTTGTGGAAGAACATCGACCTCTGGGTGGCACCTACGTTATGACATACTTTATATAAAGAAGAGAGGAGTTGCTCCTGCCTGGGAGGCAGGTGCAGCGGTTGAAACAGGAGGAGGAGGAGTCACGTGGGGCCTCCGTTGGATTTGTATGGTTTTCTTTCTTCGGCTGAGTGTTAGGTCCTTTCCTCTGACTGTATGTCTGAAATGGTGTAGAAGTTTGGTCAAGAATGTGAAAACAAGGGGTGCCTGGGTGGCTCAGTCGGTTGAGCGTCCGGCTTTGGCTCAGGTCATGATCTCACGGTTTGTGGGTTCGAGCCCCGCGTCAGGCTCTGTGCTGACAGGTCGGAGCCTGGAGCCTCCTTCGGATTCTGTGTCTCTGTCTCTCTCTGCCCCTCCTCCACTCGCACTCTGCCTCCGTCTCAAAAATAAATAAACATTAAAAAAAAAAGAATGTTAAAATGAAACCAATCATTTCTTTCTTTCTTTTTTTTTTTAATTTTTTTTCAACGTTTTTTATTTATTTTTGGGACAGAGAGAGACAGAGCATGAATGGGGGAGGGGCAGAGAGAGAGGGAGACACAGAATCGGAAACAGGCTCCAGGCTCCGAGCCATCAGCCCAGAGCCTGACGCGGGGCTCGAACTCACGGACCGCGAGATTGTGACCTGGCTGAAGTCAGACGCTTAACCGACTGCGCCACCCAGGCGCCCCGAAACCAGTCATTTCTTAAGGATTCTCTAAATAGCAGAGAAAAAGTTACGTCCACCATAATTTTTTTTTTTTTTTGCAGAGATGGGAGAATAATGGGTGATAACAGGTGCTCATCGAATGATTAAGAAGGTCCCCCTCTCATTTGATGCCCTATCTTTTTTGGGTGCTTTCTTAGGCTTAAATTGGTATTTACTGAATTGATAGTTTTTGAGGGGCGGTGGGCTACAGGGGAGGAAGGGACATTTCTTTATGAAGCAAAAGTTTATTTATTTTGAAAGAGACAGAGGGTGGGGAGGGGCAGAGAGAGAGGGAGAGAGGGAGATAGAGAATCTCAAGCAGGTTCCCTGCTGTGAGCACAGAGCCCGACACAGGGCTCGAACTCACAAACTGTGAGACCATGACCTGAGTCGAAATCAAGAGCAGGATGTTAACCGACTGAGCCAGTGAGGCGTCCCATGGGAGAATACAAGTCTGAATTATTTGCTACCATGATGAATAACTGTCAGAGAGTTTGGGAGCCAGCTCCGTGAGGACACCTCGTTTATCTCTGTCGTTCGAACTCTGTATCTGGCACCCGGTAAACACGTTCTTGTTGAAGAACAAATGGGAGATCTGAGTGTGAGTCAGTGAGTCCATCATTCGTGCTTTGACTTTAGGGAAGTTTCTGATCCTTTCTGAGTCTTTCCTTCACTTGGAAATCTGGGAAAATCCTATCCTCCCTTCAGGATTACTGTAAAGGTTACGTGCAGGTGAGAAGGAAGGCTTGCAAGGCTGTGCCCGCCCCCGGTGGATGTGTCCTCTGTCGTCCTGTATCCTCAGAGTGGATGCATGGAGGGCGTTCACCGTCAGGTCTGGGAGACTCCCCCGTTTTGCTCGGCATTCTGTAGTTAATTCCCTTTGCAGTTTTCTTTGACCAATTATACGCACCCATTTATGAAGGTAAAACCCTGTTAGGTAGATTTCATTTGAGTGAAAATGTGTAACATGAAAATTTTGGAGAATTTCCTGTTTATTTAGTGCATTATTCATTAAGATCAAATTCTATGTTAATAGAAGACAGTTGTTTAGACAGAACATACGTGATTTGTTGCAAATAAAATTGACTTGTATCACAATTGAACATAAACAGATACATCCTTAAGGGTGAAACTCATTAATCATTAATACTGATTTGTTTTAAACACAGGCTGTGTGCTTGGCACTGGGCTACGTGCACAGTGTATGTATGACAGGAAAATCATAAAACAGGCTGTGTCTAAAACAGCAAGGAAGAATTAGAAACCGGAATAATTAAAGGGCTCATGCAAATTAGCAAGAAAATGCTAAACAATGCCACAGAAAATTTAGCAAAGGGCAGGTACAAGCAATTCTCCGAGAGGAGAATGCCACCAGCCAGTAATGAGCACGTGAAAAGCTCTTTGTCTCCAGGATTCAGGGAAACAAAGTACTCGATCCTGTTCCGTATTTATCCCATAGGCAACAAGGGAAAGTCGGACAAGAAGCAAATACCGGGAACGCGTGTGCACCGCGGTGCGCGTGTAAACCGGTGTGTCCACTGGGAAGAGCGCTGTGCAGCGTCTCACACAGCCCACGGTGCTCTTCCTCCGCGACCTGGCGGTGCTTCTGCTGGATAGACGCCCCCGAGATAGTCTGCATCTGAAACCAGAGGCAGCAGGCAGAGATGTTCACTGACATGGTGTGGCGCTGTGAGGTGACACTGCGGCCATCCGGAGATCATGCCAAGTGATGACGTGCTTGGGTTGTGTGTGTATGTGTGTTGACCACATACACGTATACTTACAATATGCATGCGTATAAAAGTATTGGCGTGCATATACGCATGTGTGTATATACACGTTTATGTAGACATACGCACAAACGTACAGGTATGGATTCATTTCTGGAAAAACACAGTTGCGAATGATAAACTCTAGTTGATGGTACTAGTTATCTTGAGGGAAGGAGAGAATACAGTAGAATCTGGGGAGAGAATTTATCTCTTCAGCTGGGTGGTGGGGATATGGCCGCTCGCTGTAATACGTCTACATCCTCTGTATTCCTCATAGATTCCCTGATACAGAAGCCCTTGCCCCTCTGTTACTTTGCTGACCTCTGGGAGCAGACGCCCTAAGAATCCCTCGGGGGTGCTGGCCATTATGACCAGGAGAGGCTCTGGTGTATGGGAGACAGATCAGGAGTGTGATCTCCTGCCAGCGAGTTACTAGCATGTTCTGGCATGTTATAGAATGTTCTAGCATGTTACTAGCATGTTCCCGTAGACGGAATACTTACCTGCATGGACACTCCCCATCCTGTCTGCAAAATAGGAAGGATGATGCCTATTTCAGTGGTGGCCGTGGAGAATAGGTAACGCAGTAGTAAGTGTGCTGTGTCAACCCTGGGGCAGTGCTGCCCAAGAGAAACACAGAGCGAGCTGCAGAGGAGTGCCACATAACATCATTTTGGATTTCTCATAGCCACACTAGAAAATAAGTAATTGCAAACAGATAAATTAATTTTCATAATATAGGTTATTTAATTCAAAAAAATCCAAATTACTGGGATGCCTGGCTGGCTCAGTCGGAAGACCGTGTGATTCTTGATCTTGGGGTCGTGAGTTCGAGCTGTATGTTGGGTGTAGAGTTTACTTAAGTAAAATAAATGAATGAGCTTCAAAAAAACCCCCAAATTCTTGTCATTTCAACACCTAATCAACGTGCATGTATTATTGATACGTTCTTCTTTGAAATCCAGTGTCCAGGGTCTTCGAAATCCAGTGTCCAGTGTCCAGGGTCTTTGAAATCCAGTGTCCCATGCCCACTGCTCGTGTCAATTAAGAACGGGTTGACATGCTACTCAGTGACTGGCGTTCGCTTTACTGGGCAGCGTAGCCCTCGAAGAACTACACTAACGCTGGTCGGTGATAATTACTCGTGGCTCTAAGGTTTAGGTAGGGGATGAAGGGGAGAATCGGTGTGAGTTAAAAATACACCGACTGGTGGATTTATCCATTCATTTATTCACAGAGCACTCATTGACCGTGGCGTGACGTGCGTGGTGGTTTTCGCGCGTCCTTCTCTAATGGTCGTCGTAGCATGGCGGTGGGTATTGTAGCTCCCATCTCAGTGGAAAGGAAGCAGAGGGTTGATGGCTGTCCACGGACACAAGGGTCCCATGCACGAATCTCTCAGAATCGTCCATCCACTGGCGTAGGGGTGGGCAAGCATTTTCTGTGAAGGGCGGTGGTAAATATTGTTGGCTTTGCGGGCCATACGGTTTCTGCCGTGGCTGTCCGACTCTGCCACCGTGTAGACGAAGCAGCCGCAGGGCAAGTGGAGCAATGAATGTGTACAACCGTGTTCTTATGAGGCGATTTGCAGCAGCCGGTGGTGGGCTGGCCTTGGTGGCTGGGATGTTCTGTTGGCGGCAAGTCAGGTGGTTTTAGGCGATGTACCGACACAGCGCATGTAACACTTACGCCCATCAGGAGAAAGTAATTCCTTTTTGAAATTATGTGTAAGGCCTTCCGTCTGCGTCAAGGAGAAATTCTCGATCGTTGCCGGAATGTATGTAACATTTCTCTAACTCTTGGAAATTTCTGATTTCAGCGGAAAGATGGCTATCAAGGACATACCGTGGCGAAACTAAGCCTTTTCCTGGAATACGGTCGAGGTTCAATTTACAGGAATAATGTGAGGCTTCTTCTCAAAATAAATGGGTTAAAAAAAAAGCGAGTTGATTTAAAGGGCACTGTGTACTATAGAACAATATTGGTGGTACTGAAAAAAATCACGAAGGGTCTCCTTGAACATCTGAGGTTTGGACAATACGGTTCGTGTTCAGATTCCACATTTTGTGGCAGATGAAGGGAGCGGAGCGGGGGTCGTTTGAGCTAGTTAGGGACAGACCAGTCTGCGAGGGAGCTCGGAGGCGCAGCTGGGGGCTGGGAACTGGGCCGAGTTTGGAGGGGGGGGTCAGAGAACACCAGAAGGAAGAGCCGGTCCTGGGATCAGATGTGGGGGAGACAGTGAGAGCTCACCCCGCTGAGCTGCTCTGGGAAGCCGCCACTCTTGGCTGCACTCGGTGGTTTTAGCGCATTTCCCAACTTTTTCTCATGATACAGCGCAGCTCAGTAAGCTACAAAATGAGCTGCAGTGAGACATTTGCACTGTTAAAACCTGGAAATAGAATAATGGGCTCTTAAAATGAGCCACTGCAGGATTGTTATTGTAAAAGGAAAGCTGTCTTTCGAGCCCCGCCCCCCCCCCCCCCCGACCCCCGACGCATCCAAAAGGGAAGTGCCCAGGAGTGAATCTCCACTGCCTGCCCAGCCCGGCTCCAGAAATGGAGGCGCTCGGGCCCCCCCAGCAGAGCAGGTGTGGGGAGGACAGGGGGTTGAGGGTCTGTGGCTACATCGGGACAGCCCGGATGACGCTAACGCGACCCAGAACGTCACTGGGCACAGAGGGTCCTGGTGGGCTCCTGGAGGCTTCACTGGAAATCAGAAAATATAGGACACGACCTAGCTTCGTTTTAAAGGCTGTTCAGACATTTTTGTAAGGCATTGTGTGGCCCCTCTCAGGTGCCAGCCTTCTGCTGCTTGCAAAGTTCATTCATTCACTCGTTCATTCATTCATTCATTCATTCATGGACAACCTTTTATGGGTGAGGCATTGATCTGGGCTCTGGAGAGGGGATAGACCACGTGGCTGTGTTCATGGAGCTTACTTTCTAAGTTTAGTTGAGAATGAATGAATGACCAGATGAATGAGTGACTGGAAGTAGGGTGAGTGCGGAAATGGTAAATGCTCCGAGTGTTGGAATAGAGCAGGATTTCCTGACCCTCGTCTTGCCATGCCTGACCCAGGAAATGATAACATCATACGCTGAAATGGGGTCCTGGGATGCACGGGAGGTTACGACCGATGGGAACCCCTCCAGGTTCCCATCTCCCAGATTCCACCAGAGCTGGCTGTAACAACCCCGCCAGCTTTTCGTGGCTCCTCCCGCGCCACAGCTCACGGGGAAGGACTGTCGGTGCTGGCAGGTGCTTCGGACAACGGGATCGGAGGAGGTGACTGATGAGCTGACCCGTGAACGGGGGGAGCGTAGGGGGTTGTGGCTGGGGGGATCCACGTTATGTGTAGTGAGGTCAGCCGGAGGATGGGTGTTGAAGAATCTCCTCTCTGACCCTTTGCAGAGAAAGGGCACTGGCCCCGAAAGCGAGTGCGGAGGGAAATAGACTCATTTGAAAGGCCGTGCCTTTTAGGGGAGTTCCTTGGCTTTGGAAATTTGGTGGGTGCGTGCGCACGTGCTATTTCCATGGCATGCTGAGGAGTAAGTGTGGTAGCATCCTGAATTATGTTCGTTTTGGGGCACATCGCACGTCACAGCAGTTTTCCTTTATAAACGCAAATTCCTGTTACGACTCTGACACGTGGTTGCCCTACACCTTCGCCTGGTTTTCGGTTGCCGAAAATTTGGAGGAAAAGTTCACTCAGAATGAGGGAGGTTCAAGCCAGACTTTTGAGCAGGTTCTCAGAAGGCCTGTCCCAGAGCAGTGTAGACCACGTTTGGGAGTTTGGACCTTAGTTGGAAGGGAAGCCGCGGGGGCGTCTTGAGCAGGGTAGCCGTGCGGCTTGACTCACAGTTTTGTTTTTTTTTTTTAATTTTTTTTCAACGTTTTTTATTTATTTTTGGGACAGAGAGAGACAGAGCACGAATGGGGGAGGGGCAGAGAGAGAGGGAGACACAGAATCGGAAACAGTCTCCAGGCTCTGAGCCATCAGCCCAGAGACTGACGCGGGGCTCGAACTCACGGACCGCGAGATCGTGACCTGGCTGAAGTCGGACGCTTAACCGACTGCGCCACCCAGGTGCCCCTACTCACAGTTTTAAAGATGCTGCTTGTAGGAAAAAGTCTTCAGCGGGGCTGGCGTGCGAGTGCAGACCCCGTGCAAAGTGCCGTCTGCAGTCTGGGCCGTGGGACAGTGAGCTGCGCAGAGGGGGTGCCGGGAAGGCAGGAGGAACAGGAACCCCAAAAAGATGGCAGTGGAGATGCCCCTAGAGTGGACAGGGTCATTCTGTGCCCACGTATTGAAGCGATATAAGTAAGCGGTTCCTGGTTTGAGTATCGCCCACAACTGTTCCTTCACCCACGATGAGGAGCTGCCGACCCGAACTGAAATCCGTCTGCACTAGACGTCATGCTGTGCAAGCCGATGGTTAGAAAGACATCCTCCCTTTCCGCACGCCAACCCCCCGGGTCTCGTTTTTGCCGTTTGGAACCCTTGGCTTCCTGGTGCCCCACGAATCTCTACTTAATCTTACGTGCCTTCACCCTTGCCGACCTAAATGAGGAAGCCCTGCGGGCACCTTTGGTGTTAATTACCTTGTAGATACAGAATTGCAGGGCTGCTTACCACGTGGCGACTCGCGTGGGGATCCTGTTCGCACACATCACACCTGTGCGGTTGATAAGTCCCCCTGCCAAAGCTGAGAAGACCCTCCGTGCAAAGACACCGGGGGTATCCACAATTGCGCAGAGAATTCAGAAGTTCCATTTTCCTTACGCCTTCAGAGGACCGGGGAAAATACCTTCTGCTAAAATTTCTGACCGTGAAAACGAAAGTAAAATTTTCAAATTCCAGTTACGGCTTTTGCTTCACCTTCATGAATAGAACCCTCCAGGTAGTCGGGCCGAACCCAGAACATATGCCCTTCTTTACCCCGGATGTGTCCAGTATCTGTGGGTAAAGGTTGGAGGCGACTCCATCAGCCGCGAGGCAGAGCGAATCTGGACGTTCCCGCGTAGCATCCTGGGGTTTATTCTTATGCACCTGCTGTCGGAGGAGAAATAATCCTTGAAGTCAAATGATGCATTTTCCTGTGGAGCCATTTGCAACTTCACGAACTTTCCAAACAGGGATGCAGAGGAACTGAGGATTTTAGAGAACTTTGTGATCTAGTTGAATCTTATTTACTGGAGCTTTTCCATGCAGAGTTCTCCTCTCCTTTGAAATCAAGATGATGGTATGAGACCAGTTAATAAAACAAGTAAGAAAGGACGTATGGCTCCAGCTGTCCTGCCTTTGTTTTTCTTTGCTGTATTGTCATTTTGAAGGTTTTGTTGCATGGATAGAAAACGTCTTCCAGGACCTGGCTGGAGGGCTGGCTCACGTGTCCTTTCCATTATAGAGAAGTTCTGTGAGAGACCAGCCCATTTCTCTCGGTCTACAAAATGCAACGGAGTTGTTTCAGGGCCTTTTAAATAGAAGCCTGCAAGATTCACAGCTCCTGATGACTTTTCCACTACAAATTTTGCAGATGAAGAGATGTGGCCATTAGCATTTACAACGAAGGGTTTTGCTTAAGTGTGAGAGTTAAGAAACTCAACGTGTGAGCTATTTCCAGGCAAACCTGTCCCCTTATTCTGATTTGGGGGTGCTGAGAAGTGCCCTTTGGAGTTTCAGTCTCAGCCTGGGTTTGAACCACAGCAGGTACACTCGGTATGACCTTGGGCATGTCGTGGCCTCTTCCCTCTAGAAGGGGAAATTGTAATACTTGGCTGACAATTTTGTTGTGGGAAGTAATGAACTTATAAGGGCACCTGAGGAAAACACCACACTGAATGAGGTGAAGGAAGCAAGAAGACTTTATTCAAGGCTGTTGCACTTGGGGAGAGAGGCCAGAGCCCGGGCTGAGCCCAGCTCCACCCAAGACGGACGGACGGAGGAATTTTTAAGAGCCGGGATGGAGGGGAATCTTAGTCCGTTGCTGGTGTCTGCTAATTGGCTCTCCCCAAAGGAAAAGTCAACTTTCTCCTGTCTTCAGGACAGGAGGGAGATTGACAGTTGAGAGCGTGACTCCAACCCAAGTCTGGTCCCGTTTCTCCTAGAGAGGCTAGGATATGGAAAGGCATCATTCTTGATGGTTACATTTCAAAGGGGTGGCTACGAGGTCCCTGGAAAGAACTCTCTAGGGCTGTAAATCTGGCAAGAGGTTTTTAAAAAGATTTACGTCTCAAGGCAACAGAGAAAGAAGATACAATGGCAATTTTTCTAAAGTGAACGTTCTAGGAGAAGGGAGGGGGGACCTCTGTGGTTAGGCCATCTGGATTCTGTGAGGGCAGGAGAGGACCCTGGGTGGGATAAGCCTGGTGAGGTGTGGCCGGCTGAGGGGCAGTAAGACCCTTCTCATCTTGGGTAAAGTACTCAGAACTGTGCCCAACACAAAATGTGTAAAGCTGATACTAGAAAGTTTACATCTGTTTGCAAAGTGAATTAGAGAGCGACTGTCACTATAGCCAATGGATTCCTTACAGGAGAACAAACAAACGAAACAAAACAAAATCTCTTAATAATGACCTTCCCCGTGTATTCAAAGAACCTACTCACGAGAATCCAAGACGATGGTAGGTTCACAAACTCACTTTTCAGTGTAAATTTTGGAGAAGTGTGCATCTGAATGTAGTGTAGCTGAAAAAAACTGCAGTTACTTGCAATAGGAGGGAACAAAATTGACCATAAAAAGGGCTATTTTAGGAAAATAAAAGCTTTTTGAGACAAAAAATTTATACAAAGCAGTGAGAGTATCTGCCCATGAGTCTCCTTTGCTTTGGAAGTTTGCCTGTGTGTGTGTGTGTGTGTGTGTGTGTGTGTGTGTGTGCGTGCGCACGTGTGTGTGTGCATGTGCATGCATGTGTGTGTGTGTTCACTGCATGCTGAGGAGCACGTGTGGGAATGTACGTGGCAGAATTTCCATGTGCCGGCATCGGGGATGGGGGTTGATACGTAGCCGTGTGATGTCTGTGGCATTGTTGAACTCATTCTTTATTATGCGAACTTTATGAATGCAGGTGGCCCCTTGTAATGGTACCATCCGCCTTTGTCTTAAACCTTCACGCAGACTTCATTTGTCAAAAAGTGGAGATAAAAACTCACTCTGAATAGGAGGACATTCAGGCCTGACTTCCAACTTTTGAGCTCTGCCTATCCCCCTCTCTCCTCCCCTCTCTGCCTCTTTCTGTGTCTGTCTCTCACACCTGCTTCCGAATACATCTGAATACAGGCTCCTCACCTGGGAAACGCCAGGGAACACGCAGAGCATAGGAGTTGGGACCACAGCGACTTTGACAAACTACTTCTCTAAATACTTAATTGTCATCTCTGCCTAAGTCAATCAATTAAAACTGGCTTTGACTCTGAGTGATGGGAGCACTCCACCATCAAATGAAGACTGAGCACTGCCTTTTGACTGATGGCTTCAATCTCGGCCAATGTTTGGAATGAAGCTGTTGGCGGAGTGGAGGGTGATTGCTGGTGCGGAGGCCTCATGAATTGGGGCGACCGTGGCTCACGGGGCCACTTCCTCCCATTCTTCGCTGCCCTCCCAGCTCTGCCAGTCTCTCTGCACCTCTCTGCCACGTGCGTTTGTTTGAGGACCTAGCACAATGGAGATGGCAGCAGAGAGAAAATGGTGCGCATCAAGTTAGAGAGAGAGCGAGAGAGAGAAGGAAACGGGCACCTGGCAGCCTACGGCAACCCTGATTAACTCAAGACTTCAGTCCCAAACATTTAAAGGCAAATAATGGGGGCGCCTGGGTGGCGCAGTCAGTTAAGCGTCCGACTTCAGCCAGGTCACGATCTCGCGGTCCGTGAGTTCGAGCCCCGCGTCAGGCTCTGGGCTGATGGCTCAGAGCCTGGAGCCTGTTTGCGATTCTGTGTCTCCCTCTCTCTCTGCCCCTCCCCCGTTCATGCTCTGTCTCTCTCTGTCCCCAAAATAAAAAACGTTGAAAAAAAAATTAAAAAAAAAAATAAAGGCAAATAATGTAGAGACATCAACGTATACAGTTGCTGGGACTCCAAAGGAAGGTGGGGGTGTTGCAATTAGACGTAACATTTAGAAACGTTCTTTGTAATTAAAGATGCATTGTGTGCATGTAAATGCTAACAATACAGATACTTCGTGGGAAAGCCTTTCAGTCCAGCTGTGGAGTTGGTTTGCAAACTCAGACATTTTCAGTGAAGACATTTCATTTTACCTTTTTACCCCAAAGGTTAAAATTCTTACACAGACTTGGTTTCTGTCTTCTAAAGGGTATAACAGGTTTACATGAGTGAACTACAGAGCAGAGCTCAATGACTTAAAATTATTTTCATAATCTCCTAGGTGTTTATGAAACCATAACACAAATTTTTAAAAAGGCAGAACTTGGGGCACCTGGGTGGCGCAGTCCATTAAGCGTCCGACTTCAGCCAGGTCACGATCTCGCGGTCTGTGAGTTCGAGCCCCGCGTCAGGCTCTGGGCTGATGGCTCAGAGCCTGGAGCCTGTTTCCGATTCTGTGTCTCCCTCTCTCTCTGCCCCTCCCCCGTTCATGCTCTGTCTCTCTCTGTCCCAAAAATAAAGAAACGTTGAAAAAAAATTTTTATAAAAAGGCAGAACCTTTTTTTAAGTCCTACTGTGGGATCCCAGAAAACACTAAGAAGGCAAACACGATGCAGCTTTTGCTATAAAACAAAATACCTTCACGTAACTTTTTTTTTTTTTCAACGTTTATTTATTTTTGGGACAGAGAGAGACAGAGCATGAACGGGGGAGGGGCAGAGAGAGAGGGAGACACAGAATCGGAAACAGGCTCCAGGCTCTGACCCATCAGCCCAGAGCCCGACACGGGGCTCGAACTCCCGGACCGCGAGATCGTAACCTGGCTGAAGTCGGACGCTTAACCGACTGCGCCACCCAGGCGCCCCTTCACGTAACTTTTTGAATAAAGTATTCGCACCCTCATGCGTCAAGATCCCGTTTTCTTTGTCTCTGACGCTTTGCTTTAGACAGAAAATGATTACTTGAATAGCTGAGGATAGTCCAAGAAAGGGATAAACAGCACCAGAATTGTTCCCAGGATTTCGAGAGAAAGTTGTGAAGATTCTTGAATACATACGTGCAGAAGTTGAATCCATTGAGAAGTACGGCAGCACTCTGGACAGTTCCCTCCGCACCTGTTGAGCACCAGACCATGACATGGGCACAGGGTGCCGGCCATGGAGGGGGGCGCGCCCTAGACAGCCGTGGGGGGCAGGGAGGTGGCCGGGGGCTGTGCAGATGGGCCGGATAGACGGTGTTTGAGAATCGGAATAGTTTCAGCAAAGGCTCATTGCTTCTTCTGCAACAGAGAGTTGGATCCTGGTGAAGAATGTTGCTGTTTCTTCTTTTCTTTTTTTTTTAATATTGTCCCATCAATTTAGATGGGAACTCAAGTCTCAAGAGTTACTGGCCTAACTTCTTTTGGCTGAGTATTTTTAAGTTTGGGGGACAAAAGTCTCCAAAGCCATTGTGTTTTCGTTTCTGTTGCTTCTGAGTTCCCTGTGAGGCACACATTAGCGGCTCCCTGGCAATAAGAAAATGAAACAATATGAAGGAAGGCTGTCGGGCCGGCGGGTAAGCGGGAAATGGATGGCGGGCAGGATGGGTCCTGACAGCCTGCGTGCAGGCGGGTTTGCGCGTGGCTCCCCTGTCATCCATCACACTTCGCCAGAACGGCGGTGTCATTCGGATGTACTTAAATTCCCAGAGAGCTGGTAAAATGAATCCAATTGGGGGGAGGCTCAGGCCGTCGATCCTGCTTCCCAGACTTCAAAGGGGATTAATACCTATGAAGACACACAAGCCGAGGAGTCTGTGTTCGCAGAGCCCTCAGGCTCATTTTCCTATAGAATTCCTGTTCCTGCTCAGGCGAGGGACAAAAAAGGCATAATGAGTTTCCTGTTCTGCGGCACAGCAGTGGCCAGCAGCCTCTGGCGCGGTAATTCACAGATCCCATCTCTCCAGCCAGGGGCCAACGTGTACCCAGTTTGGAGCCCGGTCAGATCGTGGAGTTAAATGGTTTCTCCCCTTTAAATAGGTAAAAGCTTTTTGTAATAGTGGGAAACTTGGTGACTTCTGAAAACTTTGGATTTGCCTGGTTTCAAATACCCACACGTGGTTGATCCACAGTGCTGTAAGAGCCTTGGAGCAGTGGGGGCGAACGACAAGGGGCAGGTGAGCCAGAACTTGTGGGGAAGACACTCACCTCGTGGCACACAGGTTTTTTTTTTTGGTTTTTTTTTTTTTTTTGCTTTATCTGTGACATGGTGGCAGGTAAGGTAGAGTTCATTGTTCCAGTTTGGGGGGCAGATGATGACATTACAATTTCAGTAGCATTGGGTACAGAAGTCCGGGATCATAGCCAGGCCCCTACTTCCCTTGTGGGGATTCAAGGTGAATCAGATGCCACCGTGGAGTTTGTAGTCTGCGCAGGGGCAGGGGGATGATCTGTGGAGGACGACAGAACGTGTGAATGAATGGACCCAAGTAGCTGAGACTGAGGACGGAATGGGAATGCTCGCTGTTGACAGGCAGCTGGACAAGGCCGAGTCTGTAGGACTCGGCACGGACAGGAGAAGACAGTCCCGGGAGAGTCTCGAGATCATCCTGGATGGTTTCGTGAGGGTTCTGTAGCCGGGAGAGAAGAAACCAGATGTGGTGACTTCCCTGGAGGGAACAGCAGAGTGTCCCGAGCGGGAGCCTCGTCTGCTGGCCTCAGGCCGCTCCCGGGGGAATGAGACCCCACCAGCCAGCACGGATGCAGGACGTAAGGTGAGATTGAGATTGGTTTCTTGTCCCAGCGGGTCTTGAAAGCTGCCCTTCCATGATGAGATCCAGTCTGTAGGAAGAGGGAAAAACAGGCACACAAATGACTTTTGAACTCAAGATGAGTATCATTAGAGCTGAGCATAATACTACTCTTTTCTTCTTCTTTTTAGTTTTTATTTTTTGGCCTAAAAAGCATTAAGGCAGAACAGAATCAAACTCCCGTCCTCCTACTCCGACTCGGCGAATTGTTCTGTGTCTTCTTTCAATGCTCGGACACTGTGGGCAGACTGTCATCTCGGCATAATTATATATGGACACGGCTCTGGTCTGGCCTCTTCCGTTTCTGTGTCACCATTTCACAACATGTGAAGTTAATTCCTAATCACAGTTTTCACCACCCTTTAATAGCCACTCACAAGTAGGCACCAGGAGATCGGCGGTCCCTTCCCAGAGCCCTGGGGACCCTCATCCGGCTGCTGTTGTAAATAATACTGTAGAGAATATCTTCACGTGTTTCCCTTGGCCCAGCTTTAGTCTCTGGGATATGGAATTAACAGCCTCCGATTCTCGAGTTGCAGCGTGATGAGTTTGAGGACCCATGGGAGTTTGCAGGGTTTAGGAGTTGGTCATGTTACAACCCATCACAAGGGTTCCTCCCCAGGATGCCGGGGGCCTGTACGGTTTGTGCCCCTCGCTTGTCAGTTGCAATGATGTGAACAGCCCGGCAGCTCTGCGGTGATTTCATTTGTCTGAGAGGCAAGACTTTGCGGAATCCTGACATCTCATTTTGTCTCTAAATGATCTCTTCACGGAGAAGAGTTTGTCAGACCCGTCAGCGGAGATCATCAATCATGCGGTTCTGTCCCCGCCGCTCGCCTCCGCTCCGTTGAGGACGTCCGGGCTTTCCTGGGTTGGATGTTGGGAGCATGCCCCTCCAGCCCCCTGTGACCCCTGTTTGTGGGCGTGCAGGGTGTTTCTAAGGCCGTGTCTGCGAGGTTTGCAGGGTGAGCATCTCGGGATCCTTCCTGCCCATTCTCTTGATGGTCAAGTGAAGCTTTTCGTCTTTCGCTCGCATTTAGCCGCTCTTTTTATGAGACAGGCCTGAACAAAGGTTTCAGGACGGTGCACGGCTTTAGTGCAGAGCTCTGTAATCATTTCCAGGGGGCAGCTGAGCCGTGCGGAAGCGGAAGTTGGTGGTACCCCCGAAGGAGGCGGGGTCTGAGGTCACACCTCCTGGCAAGTCGGCCGTCACATTGGAACCCCTGTGTTCACAGCTATAAAATGGGAGTGATGGTAACAATAACTGCGGTGCTCCCATTTCCCCGGGGAGTCCATGCGAGTCTTACGTCAGGTGGGGACTGACCGTGTGCTCAGGAGCCCCTGTCACCGCTGCGTCCCCTGTGACCGCCACAGTGCCAGAGCCGATGGCGCTCTCGGGGCCCGCGTAACCGCCACATCTCCGTCAGCTTAGACTCAGCGGCTTGGGTCGACACCTTCCTTCTGTGCGGCCCCTGCCACGCTCGAACCCCTCTCTGTGTATTCTGCCTGTACAAGCCAGGTGCACCCTCTGGACCCCTCTTTTCCTCGTTACCCCACCAGATGATTTCGAGGTGTCTTCTGAGTCTCTGCAATGTGGTTTTCCTTTCTTTTCCTTCTCTGGGCCTCGCTGCCCTGAACTCCAGTCTTGCACCACTTGGTCCCACTGTTTCCATCTGTCTGTTTTTCCCAAACACACACATGCCACGTATCATCTGGGTTCCAAGATGGAACACGTTCAGTTAAAGATGAACGGTACCCGCTATCGCATGAAGGCCTTGGGAGTGAACCGGGGCTCCTGGAAATCTGCGTGTACTGACCACGTGCCACAGCCGTCTGTGTGCTTGATGTGTGGCCACGTAAGCCACTTCTTAAAAACTGTTTAGCCAGCCACCCAGCAACTATGTATCAACCGCCTGCCCTCTGCAAAGCTTCTTTTCAATTGCTGTGTAAAGCCGAAGATGAATCAGAAACAAATCTTGCTCTTCAAGGATACATTGTACTTTTCCAAACGGATACTTAACGGCACACGTTCAACTGCATGTGCTCAAGTTTTTATACGCAAGGGGTCAAACACGAGCCAAACCACGTCATGGGCTGTGCCACTGAAAATGCCAGTCAGCTTCCCTGTGGTGATTGTGTTGAGGGGCGACACATCGTTGTGGGTTTGTGTGCAGCGTCATGGATACTGAGCTTACAGGTCATCGGGGGCTTTCCGAGGACCATCCGGATCGTCCCACTTTTCTTCCTCGTGCGTTAACTCCTAAGCAGGATACGGCAGCACCAGTAAAGCAATAGGAAGTAAGGAGTCAGCAACCCTGCAGGAATGTGGGAAACAGACATCCTGCAAGAGGCGTCGAAAAACTGAGGGCAAGTGACCAAGTGGTCTTCAAGGTGGGAGCCAGACTATAGAAAGTTTTCTGGGGAAGACACGTGACTGACCTTGGCACTGGTCACACGTATGTGGAGTGTGACTTCGTGTCGGGCACGGGGCTGGGTGCCAGGGCGAGAGTGGACGTGGTGCATAGGGGCTACATTCGTAGTTCGGTGAGAGCCACCGAGGAGTGTGGCCCGTACGAGAGTGTGCACTGGGGTGAGCAGGTGGCCCCACACAGACAGAGAAGCCACCCAGTGGCCGAGATGCTCTAGACAAGTTTTGAAGGATAGGTAGAAGGCTACTTAGGGGTTGAGAGGAGGGAAGAATGTGCCAGCAAAGAAGGTGGCATGTGCAAAGGTACTGTGGTAGGGGCGTGTGGGGAGGGCAAAGGCTTTCCAACATGGTGGGTTTGACCGGAGCAGAGGGAGGGATGGAGGGAGAGAGAGATGGGGTGTGTGCGAGTGAGAGAGAGAGAGAGAGAGAGAGAGAGAGAGGGAGAGACAGAGGACTGGCAAGAACAGAAGTGTGGATGAATAGGACTGCACAGGACGCATCCTGAGTGAGGAATTTTGGCTTTATTCTAAACACAATAGTAAGTGCAAGAAGAAGGTCACCAGCAGATGTGAGCGGGGTCAAGGATGTGGCCGTCACACTGACCCTCCCCGTTCTCTGTTTTCCCTGACCAGCACTAACCACCTGCACTTACCGTACCCATGTGTTCATCTACGTGTCTGTTGAGGGTTTCAGTTGGACAGTAAGTCCCACAAAGGCGGGGAC
The DNA here is from genome assembly GCF_022079265.1 of Lynx rufus. NCBI lineage: Eukaryota > Metazoa > Chordata > Mammalia > Carnivora > Felidae > Lynx > Lynx rufus. The sequence continues at coordinate 2,836,075 of NW_025814849.1, read as the reverse complement.
TCTATCCCTGCTGTTTCCTGCTGCGTCCCCAAAGCTTAGTATAGTTCCTGGCATGTAGCAGGTGCTCGCTGTGTATTTGTCAAGTGAAGGAAAAGTCCAGGGTTGGCTGGACAAGCCTGTCCGCCTGCAGATGGCTGTGTTCACCGTGGGAAGACCTCCCATAATGCCCAGGGTGCGGGGCTGAGCGGGCTGCCTCTGTGTCTCGTCCTGCCTGCCCCCTGCCGTGTGGCTTCTTCAGCAGCTCAGCGAGTCTGCAAGTATATAACCTACCCAGCACCACTCTTCCTCCCCCCGTGAGGGTTTCCTGCAACTGTGGGGCGGGGGGATTCTACAGTCGTTTGGGGGGACGCATGCCTCCCGGATACGGGTCACTGTAACACGCGTCTGGAGGGCCCTGCCTCCCGTGTCTTCCTCCTCCCGGAGAGTCGCAAAGCCCCGGACCGGGAGAGCCTCTGCGAAGCCAGGCAGCCGGGAAGCCCTCTAAGCTTTCTTCCACCCAGGGTTTCTCAGAATTAATAGACCATGGGGCTTTTTTGTTTTCAGCTTAATGCTGATTAAAATTCCATTAGAAACTAGTGTTCCAGGAAACAGAATTGGAAAACAAGTGTAAGTTGATAAGTTTATAATAGCCGTGGAGTATTCACTGCTTCTGTGAATTATATACTTTCAACCTGCATTTGAAGAGTTCTCCAAGTTAAATTGTTTAAAGTTGGAGTTATTTATGTAATTTGCAACAACAGCAATCATCTTTAAACACCCGAAATTGAGACTTCAGGTACCCCCTCTGAGTGGGTGTTTTTTAAATGCAGCCTCACAGATTGAGGGGGGGAGATACAGAATTCCTGTGGGTGTGAAGGGTCTAATTGTGTTGAAGGTAATAAATCCTGTCTTTAAATAATGCAACTACTGTATGGGGCTTTCTTTGAAATACCTCCCGCTCGACTAGGAATTGGAAAGTGATGCCAATCTCATCCACACTAACTGTCAGAGACACAGTAATGGCTTTGCTGGTCTGTGGGCTGGAGCGGTCTGTACAAACGGTAAGAATAATGTTCGTCTGGAGCCGGGAAGGGCTCCTGGCTTGGGGAGAATGTTGATTCTGGAGGCAGAGCCGTGCCTACCTTCCCAGCCTTTGTTCTACCTTCCCGGCTTATAGAGTCGGTTTTAAGGTTAGAAAAGAATAATTTAAAAAATGGGTTTTAACGTTTATTTTTGAAAGAGACAGAGAGCATGAGCAGGGGAGAGGCAGAGAGAGAGGGAGGCAGAGAGAGAGGGAGACACAGAATCCGAAGCAGGTTCCGGGCTCCGAGCTGTCAGCACAGAGCCCGACGTGGGGCTGGAACTCATGAACCGCGAGATCGTGACCTGAGCCAAAGTGGGATGCTTAACTGACCGGGCCACCCAGGTGCCCCAAAAAGAACAACTTTTAAAAAGTGGAAGCAGGGGGCGCCTGGGTGGCGCAGTCGGTTGAGCGTCCGACTTCAGCCAGGTCACGATCTCGCGGTCCGGGAGTTCGAGCCCCGCGTCGGGCTCTGGGCTGATGGCTCGGAGCCTGGAGCCTGTTTCCGATTCTGTGTCTCCCTCTCTCTCTGCCCCTCCCCCATTCATGCTCTGTCTCTCTCTGTCCCAAAAGTAAATAAAAAAAAAAAAAACGTTGAAAAAAAAATTAAAAAAAAAAGTGGAAGCAGCTTAAAAGAATAGTCACTGTTTGGAGGAATATGTTTTTGTGTCTCTTCCTTGGAACTTTACAAAATGTTGGGCACCGATGCCATGATTTAGTGACTTAGAAAAGAATGGCTAAGTCATCTATGTCTCTCTCTGCCTCCTTCCTACCTTCCTTCCTCTCAGCACAGATCTCCTCTGTGTTATGTTTTCGTCTGTCGCAGATGAAGTTTCGTGGCACCGTGCGGCCAGGAAAGGTGTCTCCCGCAGCCCTAATGTTTACTCCTCTGCTGGCCAAAGCCAGGCTTACCCCACTAGCTTTGACAGCCTGAGCAGGACTGCTACAGTCCTGGGTTGGGTCTTTGGTCCGTATCCTGGCCAAGCGTCGGGGCAGTGAAGAGGGGTTTGTCTAACTGGCCACCCCCTTCTGTCACAAGACGGCTCCTGTGTCTAGCAGGTGGGGCACCATGATTGACCCACGATTGACGTCTCCTGGATAAGAGTGGGGCGCTTGGGAGATAAAGCAGGCGTGTGACCACTACAGAAATAGGGATTAGTTGGTGATAGTTATAAGAATATTTAACAAAAGATGGGGCACCTGGGTGGCTCAGTTGGTTAAGCGTCCGACTTCGGCTCGGGTCATGATTTCGTGGTTCGTGGGTTCGAGCCCCGCATCGGGCTCTGTGCTGAGAGCTCAGAGTTTGGAGCCTGCTTCAGATTGTGTCTCCCTCTCTCTGCCCCTCCCCCACTCGCACTCTGTGTCTCTCTCTCAAAAATAAGTAAATACTAACATTTTTTAAATAAAGAAAAAGAATATTTAGCAAAAGAGTATAGAGAAGAAAGCCCTACTAGCCCGTACGGTTGTGGGTCATTATGGACCTTTTCGCACCTGAGGCAGGTGCCAGATGAGCTGGGTGTTTCTTTTCTTTTTTTTTTTTTTAACGTTTATTTATTTTTGGGACAGAGAGAGACAGAGCATGAACGGGGGAGGGGCAGAGAGAGAGGGAGACACAGAATCGGAAACAGGCTCCAGGCTCCGAGCCATCAGCCCAGAGCCCGACGCAGGGCTCGAACTCCCGGACCGCGAGATCGCGAGATCGTGACCTGAGCTGAAGTCGGACGCTTAACCGACTGCGCCACCCAGGCACCCCAGATGCCCCCCTTTTAAAACTATTTATGTATTTTGAGAGAGAGAGAGTGCGAGCAGGGGAGGGGCAGAGACAGAGAGAGAGAGACACAGAATCTGAAGCAGGTTCCAGGCTCCGAGCTGTCAGCACAGAGCCCGACGCGGGGCTCGAACTCACGGACCTCGAGATCATCACCTGAGCCGAAGTCGGCTGCTTAACCGACTGCGCCACCCAGGCGCCCCTGGGGTGTTTCTATATTTAGAAAAGTTGGATATAGCCCAGGATGTAGGATGTGGGACATCAAAGTTCCATTTAACTTCTGACTCTTGAACTTTTTCCTGGATGTGCTTTCTCCCAAATTTACCCACGTTCAATTCCCTATGTTACGTGTTGGGTGTTCTTGGGTTTCCTTCCGGCCCCGACGTTTGCATATGGAGCCCTTCCGCAGACGCCCACCGTCCTGGCCATCCGTGATCCGTTTGCGGATTTCCCGTCATGGTGTCTCCCACGGGACCACAAGCCCAGCGGGAGCCCGGCCGTGTCTCTGTCTCTGAACTTGTACCGCCAGGGGCTAGTAGGCTCCCACACACTATCGGTTAGCCCGCTGTTCCCTTCTTGTTCTGAACACTTCCACCTTTATGGATTCGGCGTGTGTCTAAAGAGAGAGAGTTCGCCCACGGACCCGATGAATCTCTGAGAAAAGGAGAAGTTGCCTCTCTGAGGATGGGCACCGTTTGAGGTTTTCAAGTCAGAGAGGGACACAACCTTCTTTACTTTTCCAGAAAAGGCCAGTGGGTTCTGCGTAGAGAATGGACAGTAGCATAGACAAAATAGATAAATTAGTTAGGAAATTAACTAAGTGCTAAGTAGGAGCAGCCGTGGGGGATGGTTCCACACAAGGGCTCTGGACCAGACCACCTGGTGTCCAAGCTTGTTTCTGCCAAGCGGCTGGGTGTCCTTGGCAAGCGACTCGGCCTCTCTGTGCCTCAGACTCTTTATTGGTAAAATGGGATAATGGTAGGACGCAGCTCACGTAGTTGAGAGATTTAATGCGTTCATCCTTTATTTTTTATTCATTTTTGAGACAGAGACAGAGCATGAGCAGGGGAGGGGCTGAGCGAAGGGGAGACACAGAATCGGAAGCAGGCTCCAGGCTCTGAGCCATCAGCCCAGAGCCTGACGCGGGGCTCGAACTCACGGAGTGTGAGATCACAACCTGAGCTGAAATCAAAGAGTCGGTCACTTAACCGACTGAGCCACCCAGGCGCCCCAACGGGTTCGTCCTTTAAACACTCAGAACAGTGCCAGGCACCTGTTAGCACACCCTCAGCATCAGCTTCCTTTATTAGGATGCTAAAGCAGGGGGTGGACATCAATGTGCATCAGACATCGGTCATCAGGGCATTGCGTGAAGCACACGGTTGTGGCCAGTAGGGTCACGACAGTGAACAGACAGACCCAGTCCTGGCTTCGTGAGACTCCAGTGGGGGGAGGGAGCAGGTAACACGCAAACGTGTTGCATGTCGAGGCGATGCCGAGCGCGCCGGGGAGAACATAGCAGCGTGAGAGGGTGGGGTGACCTAAGGGAGGTGACTGCTCCTCGCTGCTGGTGGGGAAGGCGCAGAGCTGGCGGGAGGAGGACAGGTGGGCTCCGTGTGCTTCGGGCAGAGGAAGGAGTGGTAGGGAGGCCTTGAGAAGGGAGTGTGCTTGGCGTCTTCCAGAAAGCAAGGGGGCAGGTGTGGCTGGGGGGAGGAGAGCAAATGGGAAGACAGGTGTTCTGAGACGTCGGGATGGCCACGAACACGAGAGGCCAGAGAGGCCACAGGAGGGACTTCGCCTTTGCCTTTGCAAGCAATATGGAAAGCCATGGTTGGCTTGGATCTGGGCAGTGACTCGGCCTGACACACTCTAGGCGGATGCCCCTGGCTTCTGTGTGGAGAACACATTGGAAGGGGACAAGTGGAAGCAGGAGGGGGAAGGTGCTGTTCCAACAACGGTCTGGACCAGAGCAGACGGTGGCTTGTCCAGGGTGGTAGCAGGGGTTGTGGTGACAGGTGGCTGGGTGCTAGGTAAGCCCCCAAGGCTGAGTTGCCAGCATTTGCTGCTGGGCTGGTTGTGACTCTGAAAGAATGTGCAGAGTCAGAGATGGCCCCATAGACATGGCAGATGGCTCTAGGAGGAAGAGCAGATTTGGGGACAAAACCAGAAATAAATTTGTGTAGACTAGATGTGTCGCTGACTTGGGTTGGGTAGTTTGGGGCCATTTTAAATATATATTTATTTTGAGAGAGAGAGAGAGCGAGAGAGAGCGAGCACATGCACAAGCGAGGTAGGGGCAGAGAGGGACAGAGAGAGAATCCCTTGTTGAGTGTGGATCCTGCTTGGGATTCTCTTGGATCTAGTGTGGAGCTCAATCCCACAACCCTGGGATCATGACGTGAGCCAAAATCGAGAGTCAGACGCTTAACTGACTGAACCACCCAGGCGCCCCTTTTTTAGGGCCATTTTAGGGTACCATAATCCAATACAACTGATTCTAGATGCCTTTCTGGAGAAGAATTCTGGTTTTTGTATTTTAAATGTCCTTTTCTTGTTAGGGCAACACACTCAATGGTAAAATGAAATGTCCTTTAAGGAAAACTTCCTCATGGTGTTTAAGTTAAGAAGAAAATGATTACCAAAACTCAGTTTGAATCAAAGAAGGTTGTTTAAGGAGTTCCATTAACACTACTGATTGAAACCTTTAAACCAAATGTCAGATGATCCTCATATTTAAAACATCGAAAACAGGAATTTGTAATGGGAACATTAAGAGAATTTAGTTCAGCAAGTGGGATTAGGGTGATACCTTTCCTTTCAAAAGTTAATTGAGTTTAAATGAAGGCAATTTGGCTGAAGTTGAAAAATCAAGTGGGTGGGGGAGGAGGGGCGGATAAGCCAAGACAAATGAGTGCCTTAGGAATAGGAACACTTCGGAAAATTAGCTAAATGTAGGGAAATTGGCTAAGTGTTTCCATATCTAATTAGGTAATAAGTCCTGCGTTGGCAAGGACATTCCTGAACATGCACCCAGTTAGTCTCTGTTGAGTCCTGTGCTAGGTTTGATGCAGGTCTTGTGTGGAAGTGAACTCTGTCCTGTGTCAGGTTGGCATGTTCACAAGTGCATTTCAGTGGGGTCCTCGGTGTTTTCTGTCCTAGTACAAATGTGTGTGTGCGTATTTAAAAAATTCTAAAAACGACGTTGACTTTAATTATCATGGAAGCTACAAAACTTGTAAGGAATTTGATTCTCACCGTGTGGCTTCTCTCTTAGTTACCGAGTGTAGCTTGGATACGATTGTGTATTTGCAAGAGAGGCTGTCGGGCCAACAAAGCCAAAAATACTGACCATTTGGCCCTTCATGGCAAACGCTTGCCAGACCACGAGATAGAACACGAGTGCAACGTGAATAAGCAGTTGTCTGTTAAGTGAACGACCTTTAAGGCCTGGAGTTCCGAGGGTTCCCGGTGTTGTTGGGATGCTTAAAGCTTTATAGTCTAGCTTGGTTATTATTTTATTTCATTTTTGTTTGCTTTATTTAAAAGTATTTTTAGGTATTTTTGTTAAAAAAGTCACCTCACGCTTAGGGTTCCGAGACCAGCAAATGACATGTGGTCTTTGAAACTCAGTGGAAAAAGACAGTTGCGTCTATGTAATCTTCCACGTGCATTTTGCTTTGTTTTATTGAATTTAAGTGTCATCACCGGCAGGCACAGTGTGAGGCACGCCCCCAGCTTTGTCTGTGGTCCTCATAACAGCACCACAAAGTAGGTGCAGATGCCCCCTAGTAGTAGGTTGGGAGGTTCACGCACTGGGAGGTAAAGTGACTTCCCCAAGGCCCTAACACTACCTAGGAGGCATCAGAAGTGTCAGGCCTGAGATTTAAAAAATTGCCAGTCTGCTTCCCAAGCCACTGATGGAGGTATCGGGTACGGGGAGGCAACGCTGACCCTGAGGTGCATTCGCACAACTCGGTCTAATGAGTGGAGGGAGGCCTTCCTATACATGAACCTTGCTCACCCGAGCCTGGTGGCTAGAATCTCTTTTTTTCGATTCTTTTTATCTTTCTCATTCTTCATTTTCTGTGTTAGTCTTGAAAACGGAAGTTTTCAGAGCGCCTGAATGGCTGGCACCCCGGCCTTGCCTCCTTCTGCTAGTGCACACCCGAGGGTTTGACCCGGCACACGTGGCTCTCAGGCTCCGCCCACAGTTGTGGGGCACTTGTGGGTCTTTGTAAGGAGTTCTGTGACTCAGCATCGCAGACTTGCTGAATGTCTTTCCTGCGTGTGTCCTAGTTCCAGCCCTGAGCTCTCCTCTTGTTTCCTGTGATCACTCACAGCCAGGCTACCGTAGTCCCTTCCCTGGATCTCCCTTCCCTGGATCTCTGTGTTGGGACCGGGGGATCCACCTCCATCAGGACTATGCTCCTTCTCCGAGTCTCCATCTCACTTCGCTGGCTCAGGCCTACTCTGCTTGCACCAAAGCTGCCATATCACTTAGGTTCGGGCTCACAGAACTGCTCAAGGTTTTTGAGCAGGAAGGTATTTAACGGAGGGAATGAGACGCTCACAAAATTGCGAAGGTTGTCAGCTGTGCCCCCATGTCTGTGACCCAGAGGGTGCGAAAGCTGTGTCTGCCATCCGCCTGGGAATGCTGGTGCCGCTCCCAGCGTCCCCCAGGAGGGCCCCTGCAGAGAGGGTAGACGCCACTGCAAACCCACACCTGCCGGGTGGCGGGTGTGGCCCCGCCGTGAAAAGAAGCAGGAACGACTGCCATCCCATGCTCCTTTCCAAATACTCTACAAGTGAATTGCGTTGGCAAAATGAAGATTACATCCAGAATTCTGGAGGAATCGGGATCTGCTGCATGCAGCTGCCTGGCTCCCAGCCCCGTGCTTTAGTGGGGATAAAAGAAGGGAACGCAAGTAAGGGAATGATGTGTGTGCGGCAGGAGCCAGTATCCCCCATCACGTTGTCTGCTTGGCCTCCAGCCACGGGCTGAACTCATATTTAAATTTAGAAACTTCAACAGTAAGAAAAAAATACAACACACATAATTCTGTGATCCCCACTTCCCACATTAAGCACACAAAAGCATATGTCCTGCCCCCCTTGGGAAGCCCGAAGACCCCTTGGCCATTGAATCCACCTCTGGGTGATCTCTGTGCCCTCCCCCATGCTGTCCCCTCCCCCTTGGGTGTTAGGTCAGCCAGAGATGGACTTGTAAGGTGACGATGCATCTGGGCTGAGGGTGACAGTGCCTCCCTGCAGCTGTCACTTCCAGGGTCTGGGTCTCAGAAACACGGGTGCCCTCCGATTTTGGCGTCTATCCCGCTTGTAGTGAAATTACAGTGTGGGCTCTTTTTGTTTACCTACCCACCAAACAGAGGGGTGGTGGTAAGGTGTCTCCACCTTTGTCACATCTAACTTCTCATTTGTTGGTTTCTTGTGTTTTAGTAGTGTTAATTTTGCTCAGTGGTCTCACTGCAAATTGAAATACCTTCCAGGCTGCAGGTGCCAGGAATGTTAGAAGGAGGCTGGTTATGTCCCAGGGACTGGCGGGGGTGGGGGAGCGGTGCCAGGCTTTTCAGAGCCTGTTTTTCTTTTTAAGAAGCTCGCATAGGGGCACCTGGGTGGCTGAGTCCGTTGAGCATCCGACTTCGGCTCATGTCATGATGTCATGGTTCGTGACTTCGAGGACCACGTCAGGCTCTCTGCCCCTCCCCCCATCGCTCTCTCAAAAATAAATATTTAAGAAAAAGGAGCTCACATATAGATTTGTAAGGAAAGGTTTTCTGATTTAAATGTAGTTACAAATTAACGAACTATGTGTCGGCCAAATTAAACATTATTTGTGGTGAGGAACTGTGAGCCATTCTTTTGCAACCTTTTACCCAAACCTGGTCTCCCGATCCCGACAGGCCAGATATCTGCAGATACGACTCCAGTGTTGGGGGTTACTATGGACCCCAGGTCCACCTGGAAGTAAAATCGTTCGGTGATTTCCTTCCCAGACAACAATCCACACATCTCTGTTCTCTGTGTTAGGATGTTGGGATGACAGCTAGTGTGTCCAGCCTCATAGCAGCCATTGCATTGCTGTATGATAAGCCTTTAGACAACATTAGACAAAAAACATTTGTTTCCTTAGATCCCTAGACATTTCTTCAGAAGTGATTTTGATTGTAAGAGAACAAAACTACAGGGGACAAGGCCAGATGGTTGTATAGAGTGGGTCAGCTGTTAGACATGGAAGAGTCTCAGATCAAAGAGGGGTTGGTTTGCTGTGCACGTGGAAAGTCAGACGACGCGAACCTTTTACAAGCTACGTCACGTCAAATCCACATTTCCGTTATCCTCAGCAATCCTGGGAGATCCGGGAGTCCTTGGCACGCGTGGGTGTGACCTGATCGCAATGACCACTGCTGCCATGATTCCGTGCGACGTGTGTGTGCTCTTGCCAGGTTCCCACAGCCCCCACCCAGTCTGTTTGCTCATTTCCTCTATCCCTCTGGACCCTGTAGGCATTTGGTTAAGTTCTGCTCCTTCCCAGCAGAATTCTGTCCTGTAATTCACAACAGTCAAGATACTGTAGAGATGTGATTGGAATCGAATTTCCAGGAAGAGAATTGTTCTAACGAGAGGGAGCGTAGCAGGGGGATCATATCTGCCCTTGTTGGTTGTCAGCCATCCAGTTATCTTCTTCCATCACAGAACTCTGGTGAATCCAGGCCATTCATGACAAAGCTTTCACCCACCCCTTCCAGCCTCTTTACAGCTGGGATGACTCATTCTGGTCTGGAAATTGCTGAGCCATTGAAACTGTGTTAGAAATAGCTGGATTCTGGGCATTCTGTTATGTGGGCAAAATTAATGCCTCTGGTTAAGCCACTCTCGTTATATTTCTGTTATTTGCACCTAAGTACACTGCTAACCTATATGACACCCAAGAGCTTTGGTTCTGGAGCCGCGTTACCTGGGTTTTGATGCTAACTCTTAATACCACAGTCATGGACCACAGCCTGCCCTGTGGTCCCCAGCTTTCCTTTTCCAAATGGATGTGCTTATGTTACTTACTGTGTCCTTGGTCCATCATTGTGTGTTGGGTATTGCTGGTGCTAATTACCCTTAAAATACACTAGCTCTGTGACCCTGCTTATGCAAGCTATTTTTCCTCTTTATGCCTTAGTTTCCTCATAAATGCCATCTGGTTGATAAAAGTAGCTAACTTGTAGAGTGTTGTAAAGATTATATAAAGCACATGTAAAGATCTTTGGACAGTGTCTGGTACATGGTGAGAGAGAGAGAGAGGGAGAGAGAGAGAGAGAGGGAGAGAATCTTCCCAATACTTTTTAAGCAATCCTGGTTTGAATTCTGCTGCAGATGTTTTGATTCCTGTGGTGCATCTGAGACGGTGAGGTTGGGGATTAATGAATATGGCAGTTCTTCCGGATCGAGGTGAACTCAGGCTTCTCCCTGGGGAGAAATTTGGACCAATGCCCCTGTCGATCTGTTATCAGAACATTGGTGCCTCATCAGACTAATGCACTTTCGTCAGTACTTAACCTAATTGCCCTGTAAATCCCTCCGATTACGTGCTGTTTACTTCCTAATGCGTCCTAGGAACACGCTTCTAATTCACTTAGGGACGAACACAGCAGCGTCCTAGTAGTTTTTGTGTGTTAACATCATTAATTACTTACCCACTTGCAGCCCAAGGAATGGAGCCCGCATGTGCATAAATTTGATGCCTGGCATGTGCTGACGGGCCACATGTTATTCTTCAACTTAGAATGTCCTTTGGCCCTTCCTTCTAGCAAGGAAGCATTGGATGCTTGGATGGTAGCGTAACCTTCGCAGAGACCCCGCCCTCCAGGAAGCAGCCAGACTTGTAGAAGAAGAAACTCGGATGTTGGGGGCTGTTTCAGTGTTTGAGCTGGGTGACAGAGGAAAAGGGAGAAGTGAGCATCGGAACAAGGCAGGGATCCGTGAATGCATCAGGGGATTGCTACAGAAGTTGGTTGCAAGGCTTACGGTAGAAGAAAGGGCGTCACCGGTGGTGTTCCAGAGAATGATGTACTGACTCCCGGACCCTCTGGTTCTTACGGGAGAGGATCGCACCAGGGTCCTTAGGAGCTGTAGCTGAAGCTCCTGTCTTGGCCAGCAACTGAGAGGTGAATCCCCACTTGGCCGTGTGTTCTTGAGATCACGGACTGTGTCCTCCTTCCTTTTGTATTTTCACCCTGAGATCCACTGACCGGCGGGGTGCAGAACAGAATACATGGGTGAATTAAGGCCGGAGGGGCCCCGGATACATTTACCACGGACAGCCTCAGACTCCGTTGTGTTAAAGTGAACAGAGAAACAAGATGATGCCCGTCCTGTGCTTCCACAACACCTGCATACTCTTGCTTAATTCAACAAGCTTGCCTTTCTTTATTGTGTTAAGGTACATAGGACATGACATTCACTATGAGACTCATTTTTGGGGATACAGTTCGGGGGCATTCAGCACTTTCACGTTGTCTTGTGGCCGTCGCCTCCATCCACCCCCAGATCGTTTTCATCTTGCAAAACTGAAACTCTGTCCCCAGGAAGCACTAATCGCCCTCTTTCTTCCAGCCTCCGTCATCCACCACCTACTTGCCGTCCCTATGAATGTGACAACTCCAGGGACTTCATAGATGGGGCACCATTCAGTGTTTGTCCTTTTGTGTCTGGCTGACATCACTAGTATAATGTTTTCAAGATTCATCCATGTTGTAGCATTTGTCAGAACTTCCTTCCTTTTTCGGGCTGAGTATTATTACGTTGCAAGTATACATCAAATCTTGCTTCTCCACTCATCCATCAACGGGCACTTTGTCAACAAGTTTTAAAGCCTGGATTATTACCCCCATTTATTTAGACACAGAGAGGTTAAACAACTTGCCCAAAGTTAGAAACCTATTGATTTCTGAGCTCTCACATAAGGTCTGGCTTGTATTTTTCTATATAGGTCTCTGTAACAAATTCTTTGCATGATGGTAAAATTTTAAGGCTGGTCATCACAGACTCATTTAAAAGCAATAGATTGGGGCGTGTGCTAATAATCTTCTCACCTCCCTCAGTGTCTCTGAAATTAAGAGGATGGGTGCCCTCTAGGTCGCCTGTCCTGGATTTATTTCCCTTTCCTGAGGGCAGCCCAGATTCCTTAAGTTGGAATTCTCTTTTGTGGATTGAACACGGTGTAGGGAGAGGAGATCAAGTGTTGCTCCTCTGCTGTGCAGTACAGGTCCTTGACCCAAACCAGTCTAACCATGTGGGCTCCTGTGGAGCACGGACATGAAGCAGGCATTGAGAGACATGGTTAAATGGTGGTCAGGGTCCCTGCCCTCTGAGGGACAAAGTTCTGACCACAGTGCTCAGGCTCCAAGACCCGTGCGCCCATTCCTTTAATGTCCCACCCGTCCCCCGGCCCTATACCTCACCTCTCATCAATCCCATGGATCCCTCCCCTCTCCCCCCCCCCCCAGTGCCCTTGCACCTGGCTCTGTCTTTTTGAAATTAGCCAGAGTTGGTTTCTGCTGTTTGCCATGAAGAATTTTGAGTAATTCAGGAGTATGGTGCTTACATATTCCCATTAAGCGAGTGTTTATTCAATTTGGGGCCTATTACGTACCAATTACTCTTCTACACCATCTTGGAGTTAAAAAAGAAAAAGATGAGGGCAGAGCATGCTACTTAACGTTTGGACCACATCACCTGGGAGCTCTTCAGAAATTTAAAATTCGGGTACCTCCCCCGCCTACACACACAGAATCAGAATCTCCACTTTAACTTAAACTTTGAGAAAGGTTGACCTAGCACATAACCCTTAATCTCAAAAATATCAGCCGGTTCTTAGAAGTAGACATGTAATTACAATAATAGGCTTATGGACAAAATGGCCAAGGAGGGGAGCCCTTTAGGGTTTTCTGCTCTTTCAAATGCTCTGGCCCTTCCTGCTGTGTTCCTGACCAAAGAACCACCATTTTTTTCTCCCAGTTGTCTTTACTTTTATTTCTAGGCATTCCTTTGGTTTATTTTGTCCAAGAGGAGACGGTTAAATGCATTATTTTATTTCCCTTTTTATAATTATAAATCTAAGCAATTTTATACCAACTTGTTTAATGAAAAGAAATTACTCAAGTACATGTGGATGAGTTGAGAGTGTTCAGAAAACAACTCTCTTCTTGTGGATAAATGTGTGCCCATCGACGTTTGGGAATATCTCTCAGCGATTCATTCAGGTATCTTCTGATTCAAGACGTTTTCTCTGGTCTTCTCCACTGGATATGATCTCTTGCTTCCTTGTGAGAAATTACAGCTTTAGTTTGTGAATCTTGTAGCGTTTGCCAGGTTTAACCTTACATGATAGGACTTATTTGAATATTAGCTCTAGAATTCAGCAGATGGTGACTTTTAGGGTGTTTTCCTATTCGTGTTTGCATACCTTTCATCTCCAGGTTTTGGAGGATAGAATATATTAATATTGTGGGCTGACTGTCTTGACTACCTGGGTATTGTTACTTTCATCGCACATCCTTTATTCAATATGAGCGTCTGAATGGATCTAAAATTTAGGTCGGAAATTTGGAAGCATGAAATCAAGAGAAGGGTAGAATTTACTGCCCTGTTAATCTTGTGTGCTCCAAAAATGTTTTCTCTGGAGTACATTTTAACATTGTCTTTAGATGTTTTTTTAAAAAAAATTTAATGTTTATTTTTGAGAGGGAGAGAGAGAGAGAGAGAGCAAGCAGGGGAGAGGCAGAGAGAGAGGGAGACACAGAATCCGAAGCAGGCTTCAGGCTCTGAGCCATCAGCACAGAGCCCAATGTGGGGCTTGAACTCATAGACTGCGAGATCATGACCTGAGCTGAAGTCAGACGCTCAACTGACTGAGCCACTCAGGCGCCATGACATTGTCTTTAATTCATAATTAATGTTGCTGGGCAACCCTTGAACTTGATGCAGAATGTACTGCCCTCTCCCCTGCCCCACCCCCCCCCCACCTGGCATGGTCTGGGGCTAGAGCATAGATAACAACATGGTAGACAGAGTCTTGACTTGAGTGCTCCCTGGAGCACCAGCCCCTCCCTGGTATGATCAGAAGGCTGAATCATGGGGCTGAGTCTCCATGAACTACTATGACCTTCCATGACCTGTCATGACGCCGATTGATTGCCTCAAGCACTGTAGCATTGTCCACTTGCCCGAACTTTGTAAGAGGCTGTCATCCCTCTTGGGAGGCCACCCATACCAATGGGCGGAGGGTGTGATGAGTCCGATTCTCAAAGGATGGTCCCCAAACAAACAGAATCAGCATCACCTGGGAAAATATTAGAAATGAAACAGCTCTGACATACACAGCTGGAAGATCTGGGGGTTAGGTCCAGAAACCTGTGGTTCCACAAGCCTGTCAGGTGGTTTGGGTGCACCTGACCTTTGAGAAGCAGTGCTCTAGTAGGGTTTCTTTGCAGCCAGAATAGAAACAGTGTTGTTTGGAAACTGGGAGATGGGAAGGAATGAGGAATAAAACAGAAGCTGGAGGCTTTAGGACATTGACTTGGATATTTTGAGTTTCTCCGTTAATGGGGGTCACCTGGTTTTCTGCAGGGCACACGGTTTTGTTCTTACCTGTGAAGTTAGCATTTTTTTTTCAGGGAAAAAAAAGTAAGTACAAAGGAGACTCTTTACAGGTTTCAGAAAGAAAATCGATTGCCATCTCCATCCAGTGAACAGACTGGTCTCTTATTAACAGTATCCATGACTTGTCAGATGGGAGCTGTGGTCCTGTAAGGGCTGTCCTGCCTCATAGGCTTTCTGTTTCTGGTGACATCTGAGCCTTCATCCATCATCGAATCGTCGACGTATTTGCATTCCATCTTTGCTGATGGGACGCAGTTCCGCATCTGGATGGCATGAAAATGGGTTTCCAAAGAGAGCCTTTAGTGTTCTTGGCCGGGCGTCACCACCCACTCCCTGCAGAAAGGTCGGTATTCTATTAGCTTCTGCAAACCACTCTGGTCTGTTAAGTGGAAAGTCAGTGCGTTTCAAGTGAATAAACATAAGAGTTCTTATTTCTGCCACTTCAGGGTCAAAAGGGCTGAATTAAAACTCCTTAAAACACACTTCAAGGTTCCTTCACAGTGATTTCAGTTTAAAAGCCAGGGATTTGTTCTTCTTGCCATGTGTTATCTGTGTTCCTCCATAGCAATCGATATTTCACAGAACCAAGCAGAAACAAGTGCTCATCTGTCAGACTCCCCCACTTTCACCCCAGGAGGCATATTCCTTGGGGGCTGGGCATCGTTACTTGGGTGGTGGTGATTCCAGCCTTGCAAAATATATTATACGTTGATTGGTGGAATTAAATGCTGGACTCATGCCATGAACAACTCAGCAAGCAACCTCTAAATCTTTTGAGAGTTGTAGGGGAAAGCCTGTGAGAAATCAGCAAGTGCTCATGAAGAGGAAAAGACATTCAGAATGCATACTTAATTTATTTTGGAATTGGTGTCCGTCCGTCCATCCATCCACCCATCCATCCACCCAGTAATCAGCCATTCGTTTTCTTCAACAGATATTAAATATGTGCAGTAGAGGACTGACCTTACCCAGAGACAGTTTTGGCCCTTTGTCCCTTGCTCCTGGGGATAACCTCTCAACCTGACAAGAATGTCTTTGTTTAAGGACCTGGGGACCTTAAGCCACACCAGATGGTCTGTGTTAACAATGGGATCTATGGCGGAGGTAGTGATACCCAAGATACTAACTCCATCTTTAGAGGGGTTGAGACTAAGGTCAGCCCATGCAGGTGTCAGTCATGCCTAATGGACCAACATCCCGTAAAAACTCTGGACACCAAGCTTTGGGTAAGCTTCCCTGGTGGGCAGTACCCATGCATACCGTGAACACTGTGGGGCTGTGCTGGGAGAGGACAACTGGAAGTTCTACCCCTGCGTCACCCAAAGGACCTTTTCCGGTTGCTGATCTTCATTTGCATCCTTTCCTTGAATGAACCCTAATTCAGTGTAGCAGTCTTACCGAATTCTGTGACTTCTGGTGACATACTGCACCAGGCGGTCTTGGGGAGCTCCTGAATTACAAAGAGCCTGTGCAAAAAGTCAGGGGCTACGTACGTTAGCACTGGAGACACAGAGATGAGAACACAGTCTCTTTGTTCATTTCCAAGATAGACAAAGAAACCAACAACTGCAGAAAAGCATCATAAAATTCCCTTTGGCAATCAAGGGGATGACTATACCTACTGCCAGTGACCCCTTCTATGGACGAATATATTCTTTGGAGCAGGTTGCATTCTGAGAGTTGCCCTTACATCTGGCATTTTTGTAGAGGATGCTTCAATCAGATGGTATACTCAGGTGTGTAAGAAATGTGATTTTTATTCCTCCAAATTTAGTGTAACTTCTCTTTCTTGCTTTCCACTTTCTACCCACATGGCAGAAAGTTCACCTCAGTCAGTCACAGGTAGGTCTGTGTGGTTTTTTGTTAGTTCTGAGTTCTTCTTGCCCTTTTCCAAAAGCTGCTTCTAAGTCTCAAGCATTTCTGTAGTGCCTGTCTTGGGTTGGAGTGACGGAGGGTGGCATTGGCCGTTGGTCTCCCTTGTTAAGCCTGATTCTCAGCTTTCCATCCTGTCTCATCAAAGCTGTGCCCTTGCTCATTTGCTGCCCTGGTTTCTGACTGAGCTGGTCTACACCATTCCACAGACACAGGGAACTTTAGCTGCTTTCTCAAGTGGCTCTGGGGCTATGGCAAACTCTGAGGCTATCTTAGGGTCTCTATACCTACACATGACAGACCTATCTCTACCCTCCTGCATTTTTCTTGCCAATTTCCCTACTTTCCCTGGGCCGCACTCAAGAAAGTCTAGAGAAGCTATGTATTGGCTTTACCAATATTCATTCCAATCCCCTTCTAGCTTTCTTTCTGAAACGTAGAGGGTAAAAACTAAAGTGGCATTTCCCAAAGACCCTTGTAGCTAGGGCTCCACCTGTAACCTGGGTTCTGCCAAGAAGACCCTGCTTATAAGACCAAGGAGGAGAAGCGAGGTCTATACAAGTGCAGATT
Organism: Lynx rufus; assembly: GCF_022079265.1. NCBI lineage: Eukaryota > Metazoa > Chordata > Mammalia > Carnivora > Felidae > Lynx > Lynx rufus. Next base: position 2,819,135 of record NW_025814849.1, on the reverse strand, counting down.
ACCCTGTGCAGAGAAATTGGCAAGCACAGTGACTAAGGACTCTGGTCCCTCTTAGCCAGCTTTGATGGTGTGTGTATCATGCCATCCCTAGTGTGTATAGCTACATAGGAAGTAATAGCATCTACCATGATTTTTTTTGCTAGAACAGTGCAGTGGTATAATTGAGCCATTTTCCTGCCTGTACTACTTTTGGATCTGGAGCATCTAAGCTTGTTTATGTGGCGCTCACCAGATCCAGTAAGGCTGCTGTTGATTGCATCCAAGAACTCTGACCCATAAAACTAGTGATATATTAAGACCTCCATTGCCTGTTCATTGATTTACAATGGGAGGTTTGACTATCTAGGCATCCACGTGAGTGCTAATCAGTACATCTTCGAATATATGGAACCCTAATTGCCTATAATAATTTCAAGTCTGCTTAGGAGGCATGGAGACAGAAGAGAAATTAATTGGATTTTCTACTGCTGAGGTCCAAGTGCCAATCAAGGACCATCCAGGTCAGAAAGGGTCATTTTTCTCCCGATGTGTGAGAGGTGGTGTGTCCTCCATGTAATTTGGGGGATTTAAAGTCACATCCATCTGCGTTCTCCCCCACTTGCCTCTTACTTGTTCTGTACACGCACTTTTAGGGATGATTCAGTAAGATGGGAAACCCCCAGTGCCACAATAAAAAGTAATGTCCCCACAAGTGCCCATCATTTTTATAATCACACCCATTGTGTTTAAAAGTCTTCAGTGACATATTGATGTGTTGTTGTATGCTGGGCAGAACAAACTACAAAATATGTGAGAAAAAAAAGTCTTAAAACAGAACAATAATTAGAAGATTCAAGAGTGGGCCCCATCAAAGTTGTCTTAGTTTTATCTCTCTAGTATGTTTTTAAGGGTATATGATTCATTTTTATAAATATCTACACTGTGAAGAGAAAAATTCTAAAATTAACATGTGGATAGGTTATAAAGTGGGAAAAAAAACTCTGTTCTAAAATTAATACCTCATACCACCTCTTATTTACCACCCCTTCTCCCCAAGGCCAAGGCTGTTTTAATTAGAACCATTTTCTTATGAAGGTGTGCATTTGTATTGTTAAAAATTAAGTCTGCTCACAGCATCTTAATTTTGCGCCTTGGCTGGGTACCTGGAACTTGCAATTCATTTGCAGCTAGCCAAGCTTCAGTAACGATAATGATAATTAAATCCCATGCTTCGGTATCTAAGTATGATAATGCTTCAGGCACGAGGGAGGGAGTTTTCTCCATTCTGTGACATTTTCCGATTGGTTAGGTGCATTATAGTGATCTGAATGCATCTTTTCTTTCCTAATGCAACTGGAAATAATTACCAGAGGCTAGACAGTTGGGTCAGGTCTGGAAATGATGACATCTGTGATGTTCTGAATTAAAAATGGCATATGCCCATGTGACTAAATCAGTAGCAGACCCAAAGAATTGCAGTAACGAGGCCGTGAAATTTATGTCCTAAGAGCTGGAGGTGATTGGTGTCAACCTCCAATTTTACCTCTATTTGCCTACTTCCTCCATGTTTCTTTTTTTCTACTCATCATTTTTTCCTCTTTTTTTTTTTTGATCTTATATTCTATCATTCTTTCCTTCCCACATTTAAATAAACCACTGACATCCCAGGCATTAGTGTAGTCTACTTTTAGAAGCAAAATTTGAGAACATCATTGGTAGCTGTATTTGTATGTCCTAGGATTAATAATAGTTCCTTGGTACTCTAGTTTTGGGGAGATGGGTATTGAGACATGGGTAGATGCTGGAACATTCTTTTTTTTTAAGTTTATTTATTTATTTATTTTGAGAGAGACAGAGACAGCACAAGTGGGGGAGTGGAAGAGAGAGAGAGAGAGAGAGAGAGAGAGAGAGAGAGAGAGGGAGAGAATCCCAACCAGGGGATTCTCTGATGTGGGGCCCAAAACCGTGAAGCCATGAGATCATGACTTGAACCGCAATGAAGAGTCAGACACTTAACTGACTGAGCGACCCAGACGCCCTGATGCTGGCACATTCTTAACCAACAGTGTGGATGTAATAATTTGAGCTAGGCCACTCAGCTTTTACGTTTAACCTTTTTTCCTGACGGCTTTCATGGTTATCAGTTTGCAGTTGGACCTGTCCTGCCGACAGAGAGCCTTGTCTTTGCCAGGTGCTGTCCAGGGTACTGAATTTAGAGGTGGGAAGCAGTTCCAAGTGGGGAGATGGAAATAAATAATTACAACTCCATTCAGTATAAGTGATAGTGAAAAATATAGATGAAACATTTAAAATGCATGAATTATAAAACATGAATTCTACTGATTCATGACGATGGACTTTTTTATGGTTGTAAGGTGATGCTTGAAATGTAAAAACTTGGGAGCAATTATACCTTCTAACTGATGAAACAAATTATGTGATATGAGTAGTCATATTTTGGGTTTAAATTCTTTTTTCTATTTGACTGGAAGGAATTTTTGTATGAGGACCATATAATCACTGGTGTTTAAAGCTTCCATAATTCCAAGTCACATGTTTATTATTACTTCTGCTGTAGATTGTAAACAATGAATTACAAATGCATGCACCAGTACGTATTAGTTGTGAATATGTTAATTGCGGAAGACAGAAACCCTACTGAAGCCAGATTAAGTAAAATGGGGAATTTATTGGTTCATAAAACTGGGAATTCTGAAGCACTACTTTCATGCATGACTGGTTCTAGGATTTAAACAGAGCCCTTGGCAATAAATCCTTTTCTGCTTCTCAGCTCTGCCTTCCTCTGTCCATTCAAAGAGTAGTTCTTCTCTTCGATGAAAATGTGGCTTCCAGAAATCCCAAGCCCATTTTCTATCCCTCAACAATCCCAGGGGAAAGAGGACTCCCCAGTGACCCTTAGAAGTGTGGGGGTTTCTGTGGTTGGCTCAATTGCATCAAATGCCCATCTATGGACCACTTTTGATGCAATGCCATGAAATGGTATGACTTTCCAGACCTTGATCAAATCCCCCCTTGGCTTGGAATAGAATCAATCTACCCAGTCCACATGGACTTTGAGTGAGGAAGAGGTGGAAATACAGCTTGTAGTATCAGAGAAAAGAGGGGATGAATTCTTGGAAAGCAGGGAAACCGATGTCCAACATCTATTACCAAAACACAAATCTGTGGACATCGGTGCAATCTTTCTGTGAGCCGTGCCTTCTCCTTGCATCAGTTTTTGTTGTGTTTGGGGTGGGTTCCCCACCCCCATCCCCTGATGGCTTTCCTTTGGCTTATATGTGTCATGATTATGGCATTCCTTTCTTGTTTTCTGCCATTGTTGCCAAGAAGAGCTTAGAAGTATAGCAACAACAATAGAAAATACAAACACAGAAAATCTGTTTCTAACTTTGCAGTGGTGGTTGGAACCTGCTGAAAGGGAGGGGTGATGATGGTTCTCTTAGGGGGAAGGAACATCACAGGAAATGTAGGATCTAGATTCTTTGCTCTGGGCCAGGTCCACCAGCAGTAGGTTGGTGTGTTTAGATGGCGAGGGGCTTTGACCTCTTGTATCTCTGTCCTTCCAGCTGCTCTGGAAGCAATGCCTCGGAGTCATTCCAGGGTACATTGTGCTCCTCAGTAGCCCGTAAAAGAATAAAGAGCATTTCGTAGGATGCATTTTCCTCGTGGAAGATGTAATGTGTGAACACACTTCTGGGTTTCATAAGAATCTGTCCTAGGAATCTGGCTTACGATGTGCTAGAATTCCACACCTCCCAAATGTGTACAATTTATATTTGTGACTGAATTTCATTGTAGAATTTTTTTTTTTTTGCAAAGGATGTCATGGCTGGGTTCCTACTTTTGAAATTCTCCTATATCTTTTTACTACTTGTGTCTGAATTCCATATGCCTCTGACCTTATCCAAATGTCCTTTAAAAAACTCATGTTTGAGTATACCTATCACTTCCCGCCCTGTAAGGCTCACATAAACCCAAGACCCAGTTTGAACTTAGTGGTAAATCCTGTGACTCTCTGAGCTACCAGTAGACCAAGCCTGATGGGAAATGGTGGTCCTACAGATAATGACAGGCCGCCTTGGGGGCCTTTGTGATCTTCAGAGAATGACTCTGCCACTGTAGCTACAAGTTCTAAATGCTGTGTCATGGTTGAAATGAAGGTAAGAGTCTGAACATAATATTTGGATTTCTTAGTTATCCATTTTTATTTTTAAAAGGATTTGTCCACCTTCCTTTTAGGGGAATGACATTTTCGTCTCTGCGCTGCCCGAGGGAACATGCTCACGTGATGGGCTGCGAGATGATACAGTTTTCCCAGGGGGCTCTCCCGCTCGTCCTGCATGGCTGTGTTATGCGCTTCTGGGTAATCCCGATGGAACATTTCTCTTCATAACCGTTTTACTTATCACTCTAAGAAGCAATACAGCTATGTTTTATGTAAATACTGGGTGTGCATTAGAGAAGATTGGATTAGATTTTCCTTGTAGGTGTACCTCTTTTAAATACTTCGGGACCCGAAAAACATTTTGTGATGTTCTGGTCGTTTATGTATGCAGATAAATTGGGCAGGATTATATCAGCATTCTTTTGAACATACCCCCACCCTCGAATTGATATGTGTACAACCGTTATCCACTGTCTTGGTATTATTGTCCACTACCATACATATATGAGAGAGAGATCTGATTACGTTTATGTGTAACATGTACTTCTTCATAGCTACACCATATATATTCTGTGCTTTTTCAGGGATAGGAGGAGGTGTATGGTTTTACTTGAACTGTCAAAGTAGTTTCCTTTCATCCAAGTGTTTTTGTTCTTACCTGTGTTCTGTGCTCTACAGAGTATCCAGTTATCTGTCAACAAGATAAATAGATCATGTCAGTCTCTTGTTTTATAGCTTCCCATTGTGATCATGGTGAAATCTCTACCACAGCCTACAGGGCCACACTCAATCTGTCCCCTTTCTCCTTGTGTGCAGTCGTGTCTCCCTCTATGCTTTCACACTTAAAATTTTTTTTTAATGTTTGTTCTTGGGAGAGAGAAAAAGAGAGAGAGTGAGAGCGCAAGTGAGCAGGGGAGGGGCAGAGAGGGAGACACAGAATCAGAAGCAGGCTCCAGGCTCTGAGCCATCAGCACAGAGCCCGACGCAGGGCTCAAACCCAGGCACCGCGAGATTGTGACCTGTTAGATGCTTAACCGACTGAGCCACCCAGGTGCCCCTGCTTTCACGCTTTTAACAAGCTACTCAGTCACACTGGACTGACTCCTTCCTGTTCCTCAGAGTCTAACCTGTACTACCTTTGGAGACTTTGAAGCTACTGGTCCATTTTGGGGGGATATCTGTTTCTCACGTCAGCATATCGGTGAGCTAGGGCCGTGATGTACTGTAGAATAGAGATGGGCAGTGTGAAACAGTGAGCATTTCTATGGCTCCTGTGTCGCCGGGCAGCTGAGGGTCACCTGGAGATTGGCCGGTGCAGTTTGGGCTCTGCTGGTGACTCTTCTGGTCCCAGCTAGACTCAGTCACACACCTGCAGCTGGAGGCATCTCTATTTCGTTGCTGCACCTTATTTCCTAAAAGGATATTGTTTACACATGTACACGTGTGTCCCTCCCTCCTCACTGGAACGGAAGGTCCATAAATCCGCCCTCAGCGCCTGAATCGGCACAGGCACAAAACTGGCGCTCGGTGCGGTGTTGTTGCATTAATGACCGTGTGCAGTGTCGGTTTCCGTTCCCGTTCCTGTTTGCGTGTTGTCTGGTTTCACTCAGAATTAACGAGGAGGGCAGGGTGCTAGCTCGGGATCTACTTTGAACACAATCCGTGTCCAGAAGCCAGTTATTTTCTCTCTTGTCCCTCCTCGTCACCTGTGCAAAAGAGAAGCTATTAAGTTGTGTGGGTTCGTGCTTTTTTTTCAGCTCTGCCTGTCCGTGATTATAGTCCTTGAGCCTATTGAATAAGGTAAGGATTCACGTTGCTTTCACTCCTGAGTGCTGCGGAAGTCGTCTGCCCTCAGTCTGAACAGCCCTCGCCTTCTCAGCAAGTGTCACTCACATCCCTACGAGACACACGTGCCCCGCCTGAGTTGGACGACAAGGTATCCCAGGCAGGCAGCAAATGCGAGACACCCATATCAACGGGTAACGTGCCCAGTACTGAGAAGTAATTCCCACGAGATCCGGGAGAGCTCCGGGGACATGGGTGCAGGGCTGAGTGGGGTTGCTGAAATAGTTTCCAGCTACATACATCCCTCTAACCTTAGTGGCAACTGATTTGAGCCACTCTGGATTGGATGCCACGCCTTCAAATACTATAGGTTTTGGCTTCATGCATCATATGTGATATATCCCTTTTTATCTTTGTTCCAGTAAAAACTGAAGGCATCTATCTGCGTGCAAGGCAGAGACTCTCTCTTGATGGTCAATCCTCCTGACAGTTAGGAAAACAGTGTATTCATTGCCCCTGGTCTTGGGTGAAACATTAATGTTCATTTAGCCGGCAATGTATCCAACGACTGTCCAGAAAATCTCTTGACTAATCTTAAATGTACAAATCACATCGAAGCAAATCATTGTCTTAAATAAGGCCGCGTGGCTTAGGGGTTGCAGAACTGAATCGGCTTATAGAATAAAAGCTTTTAAAACCCTTTGTGAATCCTGAGAGGAAGCCTGGGGAAGTGCCCCGTGTTTGTGGCATTACGGCGTTCCTGCTTACTGTGCCCCGCAGGCCAGAGTGACGTGGTCTCCTGTACTCGTGGCTTAAACGTGAACCATGGAAGCCCGAAAGCAAGCCCCTCGTTTTTTGGTAGGATGCCTCAGACAGCTGTCAAAATGGGACCCAGAAGGACTTACCTGAGTCTGACATCAAACGCTACATGATAGGAGGTCACCTAACACCAGGAGGATATGTACAAAGGTGGAGAAGGTGTTGGGAAGCAGCTATTGAAGTCACGCAAGCTTTAAAATCCCTGGCGGCCCTAAGGAACTTAATATTTCAGAAAAATGCATGCCAAGTGGAAGAGAAGTTCCCTGTGCCCCCTGACACTTTCGGGTGTCAAACTCAGCCCTATGCTAATGCACTTTATCCCAAGAGAATGAATATTGACCAGGTAAAGGAAAGGTATCTCCTGATCAGAGGTGGCCTCCATTTCTTGGCGACCACTGCTTATCTTGTCCAAAAGCCAAGGTCACAGTATCTCAGCGTTTGGCGTCTCTATTTTTTCTCTCAACCCACCCTTTGCCCCTTCGCTGCCTCCTGCTGCCCTTCTACTTTCCAGCACATTCAAAATGTGTTAAAAACCCTTCCCAGCTTTCAAGTGCCTGAGACCTGATCTGTGTCATTGATATATTAGCACACACTTGAATTCAGGGATGTACGTGACCAGTTTTCCTTGCCTTTCTCCCATGCCGGTAATGGAGATTTTATGGCAGAATACAAAATCTGGCGTCACAAGGCTGTTTCACTTTCTGTTTCCTTGAGTGAGCGTGGTTTGACCTACATAATGTTGAGAAAGCCTGCCTGCTTCCCCCCATCCGGGGCCCTGGCCGGCCTGCTGCTAGACGGTAGCTCAGCGCGAGACTCTCCCGACTTTTGCTCTCCCCAACCATTTTACGCACGCTTGTGCCTCAGCAGCCTTTTTGCGTGGTGATTGGTCTTATGAAATGTGTATTTAGACCATAGGAAGAAAGTTCAGAAGACGCAAACCTCGAAGGGCTCTGTACTTCTTTGCAACTAGTGTGATGTCAGGTTGGAAATCTGTTCTGATTTTCATTCTCCTGCTTCTCCTTCTTTCTCATTCTCAACTGAATTATTTTCCTCATCCTCATCACTGAATAGGCAATATAGTACCTGAAAAAAGTACAGAGCACAAAGGGCTACATGATTAATACAATCGTCTTTCCAGTGGCTCCCGACAGCCCTTTCCCCATACCTCCTTACTGACACATAATTCTTGTTATACGTAAGATTATATAATTACCTATGTTACATAAGACCTATGTAATTCTTGTTCTGTCCTCACACCCATTAACAGTACACACGTTCCGCACGTTGCTTTGTGTCCCTTGAGACTATATCTTGCATGGCATTTCCATATCAGAACATATAGAGCTGACTCATTCTTTTTAATCGGTGCGTAATATGTTATTGGGCAGAAGTATCATTATTTACGTAATCAGTCCCCTACTGTTGGGTATTGCCTTATTCCCATTCTTCATTTCAGATAATGCTGCAAAGAATATTCTCGTGTATGTATCATTTCGTCCATGTTGGAAACATGGCTGCGGGCTAAATGCGCAGCTGTTGAGTCGGAGGAGACATGTTACCGAATTCTGTAGGTGTGTTGGATTGTCCTGTGAAATGGTGGATTTCAAAAGCAGGAACAATTTCATAGGCAAGAGTAGCATTGATTTTTCTTTCTCTAGCCTGTTTCATCTGGAATGCTGATGGTAGAACCTGGGTCTGGAAGACCGTCTGCAAAAAGAAAGCAAGATATTTCACCCTGTTTTACCAATTTCAAGTCATTCTTTTCTCCCTCCCTGCAACCAGAGGGGTGTCCTACTTGGGGGTAACTTGCCGTTACGTTCCACCGTAATTTTGCCTTCTTGGTCACACATACATTGAAGGCGTGTCTTGCAATCATTGGTATCTGAGATTCAATGACCTGTGACCCTTTTTGTAATAAGAAATAGGAAAAATAATTTGATTTAGAAATCACATCTGCTTCTGTTCAGATAATGTTACTTAGATAAATGTTCAATTTGTCAGTATGAACTCTCCAGGTTAACAACTCAGTATTACTTCTCTTGTTGATGCTGATTTTCACTACCACCATGGATGCACCTTGAATTTCTTAAAGAAAGATATGACTTTTTAGTCACTCTTCTGATTAAATATTAAGCAATTAGAATTATCCATTCAGAAGAAGCATCAGATCATGTGCTCTCAAGCTTACAGCATCCATGTTTCATGCATTCTCACTCTTAGAATGAATCCCTCATGAATTTGGGCCAATACCTGTCTCCTGCCTCCCATTCAAAAAAAGCTTCCTGAGGGCTAAAACCTAGCACCATACCTACGTGACTGCCTCCTACTAGACACTTGATAAGTATGTATTGAGTGACTGTGTCTTTATAGCCCCACCATGGTTCCTGAAACACAAAAGCAAACCCAGATCCCATCCAGAACACTGGTTGAATGGTGGGATTACTTCTGTTTAGTGGGAAGCCTCTCTTCGGGAAGAGAGACTGGAATATTCTGCCAAGTGCAGGGCTCATCCTTCATTTTCCTTACACACTTGTTCCAAAGCGTGATGTCCTTGTTGATACTGACACACGGTGACGTTCTGTGGTGTGGACGATCGAAGCTGGAGGTCTCTCCCACTGCCGCCATTCTCAGAAAGAAGACGTGGGATAAATAAGTGATGGTGTCATGTGAGGGTTAATCAGGAACTTTCAGAAAGCCGTGGTGAGACTCATTTGCCAGTCTCCTGATTTCATCTGCCAGGACCTTCGCAATTTCTTTGTACCTCAGCCTTCCTTCCAGGGCTCCCCCGCCATTCAGATTTGCCTTTCTGTCTCCCTCCCTTCCAACTGATTTAAAGGTCTCCTATTTTTATCCCTCGTGTGCATTCTGGGGATTCCTGGTCGTCCTTGATACTCTTTGTTTTTTCTTCTCCATCATAACACAACCCACAACTGCAATGTCGTCTGGTCCCCGGACCACTGGGTAGTGCGAACAGGTATGTTTGGGTCCTGGCGGTCCCAGGAGGGTGGCCATCCTCAGGAGCTGTGCCAAGAGCACTGTGGGTGAAGCTTGGCTCACCCAAGCCTCACGAGTGAGATGGGCATTATTTCATGAAATCTAAAAACAGAATCAGCCTTGGAAATCCACGTCGGCAGCCGTAGGAGACCGGTGCTCTGCTCACCGGCTCTGCTATCTCCCTGCAGCTGTGTTGGGTCCTGAGCCTTGGCCGTGATGAGGGTGGGGTAGCTCGGTGGAACCCGCCCCGGAACTGAGGCACTCGTGACGGGGCGAGCTGGAGGCCGAGGTGCACACGGGTCTTCACGGGGTGGGGTTCTGCAGGAAACCCAGCATCTATCTATCTGACAAATACAAGTCCTCCTGCGTGTACGGGTGTGGAAGTGTGATTTCTGGGGTCTCTGGAGGGATTCTCTTTCGATGACAAGTCTTACTCTAGTTGAAATTACTACATGCATATTATTGCCAAACTCTGTATCTTTCACTTAATATTTTGTTAGCATTTTTCCAGCTGATTTCGTGGTCTTTAGCCCCATATCCAAGTGCAGTATGCGGGATGAAAATACACTTTTATTGTGTGAACCCAGTGGAGTTTTGTGCGTTGTGTATGGTATCTGTCTCATGTTTTCTCATTTTCAACGTGAACGGGTAATTATTTGAATGCCATTTATTGATTCATCTTTTCCCTTTATGTTAAATACTGTTGCTATTTCTGTTACCTACTACATGCCCTGAATAGTTCTAATAGGCTAGACCGTGGTACTGTGACACATGAGCTTTGAAAGTCATTGGTGTAGTGAATAAACTTGTGTTGTAGCGAATAAACTTGTGTTTGCCCCACATAGCACAATCTGAGGGTGGTGGAGGGTCCCTTGTCCATGTTGGTGTGATGGCATCCACTCTCCACGCCCTTCAGGACAGATGCTACAGGACAGAGTCAGGCTGGGGGATCGAACACAGGATTTTAAGTGCAAGCTTAGATGTGCCTTACGTGATATTCCACAGGCAAAACTTAGTACATGTTCCAATCTAATTGCAAAGGCGGTTGAGAAATTTGATTATCCCGTGTGCACAGGGAGAGGAAAAGCTACAACGGGCAATACCAGCAGTGTCTCTAGTGGAGTACCAATAGGTACGTGGTTTGGCTTCTAGATGCTCTATTTAGTTCCAAGGAACTATTTATTCATATTTCAATACAATTCTCTTTTAATTGCTGTTATTAAATTTTACAGTGCACATTGATATATACTACAGCAAATCTTTTTCTCTTATGTCTTTTTCCCCTGTAAATATTCATGGGTTTTCTTATGCAAATACATTTACTTAATAAAATTATCAAGATATTCTCTCCCGCCTCACACACCCACACACCCACACACACACACGCACACACACACATCTCATTGGCATGTTGATTGAAAATGCATTGTATTCATACTTTTATTCCGGGGGACCATCGACATCTGTATGTTATTCGTCCTTTCTTCCAAATGCCTCTATTATGCAAACAGAACAAAACAAAACTATCCAAAATCTTAATTTGAAGTCCCTTTGGAAGAAGCCCTCGGTCATTTGCCGAGGGATAAAAATTACTTAAGGGAATATTTTTAAAAATCAAGCTTGGAAATGCACGTCAGCATCACGCAGTCCATCGGTCAGTTGTGCACTTAAGGAATCGTTTGAGACCACCCGTAATGAGGCACAGTCGTGAGCAATGCACAGGGACACTCAGGGCCGGTGTGTGTCCCACAGAGGACAGCGTTTGCTGCCTGCCATGTGTTCCCTCCATTCTCCAGTGTTTTGAAACGTTGCCCATCTTTTACGCAGGTTCCTGAGTTGCGACCCAGAACAAGTGGTAGACTTGAGAACGTGAGGATGTGCCCTCTTTCTCTCCCAAACCTCCTCCCCGCTCTGTACCCGCCATGGGCTGGGCCGTGTGTAGGTGTCACACTTGAGTCTTCACAGGAGAGCACAGTCCTTGTTCAGATGTTCCGCTCATGTTAGCAGCAGATAAGGCTTTTCTTGCCTTTTATTGAAACCATTTAAAAATTTTAATACCGCTCAAATAATCACATACGCTTCATTAGTGTAGACGAAACCATCTTTAATGAATAAAGAAGCCTCTACTTAATTACTGATAATGGTACCAAAGCTGTTTATTGACCGTGTTTTGTGTGTCTGCTCTGTTCTAATGGTTTCATTTGCATCGATGTGTTTCATCCTCAAATCCATGCATTAAGTAGGTCCTATTATTTTCTTCATGTTAGAGATGAGGAAACTGAGGCACATAAAGTAATTTCCCGAGGTCCCTTGGACTGAAAGCACAGAGCTGAGATCCAGTCCCATACGCTGGGTTTGGTTGGACCTCCTTCCGCTGTGTGATGGGACTCCCTTCCCATTCCCTGTGGGTAGCTGACACACACATTCAGGGCAGTTCTGTCGTCCTACTTAGTTATTTCACTACACTTATTGAATGAATGCGGGCAGCCTTGATCTTTTTCCACTATCCCAAGTCATCTAACGTCGTTCGAATTAATGCAGCATACCTAACTTGCAGGTTGGAACAAAGTCCCATGGAACCTGGGCCAGGCCAGATAGTTCCCACACCCTCCTTGGACCAGTGTGTGTAGCCAGGGAACGTTCTCCACTGTGAAGGTGGGGATGTAGCTGAGAACATCCGATGAAACCTGCTTGTGCTGTACCTGCTCACATCTGTTGACCAAAGCAAGTTGCATGGAGACCCCAAACATAAGGGATGGGGCAGGTAGCATTCATCCACCATATTGCTAATGGAATCCACCCAGCAGACTCAAAGATCAGTAAGGCACAAAGTGCCAATTATTTATACATAATAATCTTATCTACTCCTCCCCCTGCTTCAGGAACAATGTCTAAACTATCCTTGGATTTTTAAAGATATGGAGAAATTTCCCAAGACTTAAAAATTCCAGATTATTTAAATCAAAATAAATATTAACACGAATACAAGGTCTAAGCCAGCTCTTTTTTTTTTTTTTAATTTTTTTTTCAACGTTTTTTTATTTATTTTTGGGACAGAGAGAGACAGAGCATGAACGGGGGAGGGGCAGAGAGAGAGGGAGACACAGAATCGGAAACAGGCTCCAGGCTCTGAGCTGTCAGCCCAGAGCCCGACGCGGGGCTCGAACTCCCGGACCGCGAGATCGTGACCTGGCTGAAGTCGGACGCTTAACCGACTGCGCCACCCAGGCGCCCCTAAGCCAGCTCTTTAGTTACCAATAATAGCATGCAGTGAGACGCCCGTGTTCAGCGTTCACTACAGTCAGTTCATGCCGATAGAAGAATGTAGAACTGAACAGCCAGGGAATGCAATTTTTTTGGATATTTCTGATAGAACTTCTTGGCCAACTCTTATTTTAATGTTTATTTACTTTGAGAGAGAGAAAGAATAGAGGAGGGGCAGAGAGAGAGAGAAGAGGAGGGGAAGAGAGGATGAGAGAGAAGAGGAGGGGAAGAGTGAGAGAGAGAGAGAATTTTAAGTAGGCTCCACACTGTCAGCACTGAGCCTGACGAGGGGCTCGATCCCATGAACCGTAAGATCGTGACCTGAGCTGAAATCAAGAGTCAGACACCTAACTGACTGAGCCACACAGGTTCCCCTTAGCCAACTCTTTACACAAATTATTTTTCTGAAATGTTACTTGATGGGAGCCCAGAAAAAGCATACTTTTAGAAGTTTCTTTGCTCTTATTTAAAATACATTATTCCTCCCCCCCCAAAAAAAATGTTATTCTAGAAACTTTCTTAAGAATAGTAATAGCAGTCTAAGAATTAAAACATTAAGTTATCTGTGACCCTTTTAAAAGTTGGGGTTAAATGTCCATGAATCTTCCATTGTGGAGTCATTAAGATCCTACTTCCATCTAATTCATGGCAGGGAGCAAGCCTTTTCCAAGAGAGCAGAAAGTGTCTTTCTCAGAAAGGAAGGAAAACGTGGGTAGAATTTTAAAAAGCAGCATAACACTGTTTCTTGGGAAAACCTGTCTTTTGTAGGTTGATAGGGTGATAGGTGTGACCAGGTATGATGACAATGATGCTTTTCCTCATCACGAAAAGTAAACGGATATGAAACATCTACATGACAGTGTCACAGTCACCTGCTAAAAATTCAAACCTGAATATAGCAATTGGAGTCCAGTTCAAGTTTATTAAATTCATACAAAGGCCTACAATCTTACTGAATCTCAAAAATGAGAAAACCTCTGAAAATATTATATAAAGAGTCTGAAATTTTATTACCTTTTCCAAATGTTTGTTTAAAATATTGATCTCGTGCCTATTTCAATGACAGAGATGTAAAGACAGTAGGTATTACTTTTTGGACAGTTAATTTTCCAGCATTGAATTTTCTTTTTAAAAAAATTTTTTTTAATGTCTATTTATTATTGAGAGACAGAGAGACACAGAGCATGAGCAGGGGAGGGGCAGAGAGAGGGAGACGCAGAATCCAAAGCAGGCTCCAGGCTCCGAGCTGTCAGCACAGAGCCCGACACGGGGCTCGAACTCACGAACCGCGAGATCATGACCTGAGCTGAAGTCGGACGCTTAACTGACTGAGCCACCCAGGCGCCCCAGCATCGAATTTTCTAATATCAGAAAACAGTCCTTTGTAAAAGACCCTTATTTGCACATTAGGAGAGCAAGATTTTTTAAAAAAATAATCTAGATATTTTTTGAAAATATCTTCACATTTTGATGATTAAGATACATTCCCCCCCCCCGCCCCCAAATATTTCCTTAATCAAAGAAAATGTTTTTCCTGGTAAGTTAGCAGTTCCTAGGACGGAGAATTCTAAGGAAGCAATCTAAAAGCAATGTGCCACTGGGCAAGTTAATTTGAGGACTTTCCACTTAAGTAGCTAAGAGATTTCTAGCAAGATCACTATAATGTTTTCTAGGCACATTTAAGTTTGTTTCAAAACTAACTAATTTTAAACATCCCATGTATGACAATTTCCAAAGGAGACAATGAAGAAAAGAAAAGGAGAGTCGAATCTCGACCTGAGTGGTGTATGAGTTTTATCACTCGTGTGCAACTTGACCAGTTGGTCATGTCTTCCTAGCGCCATTTTGAATTTGAATCTGTAGAGAATTCTTACTCGACTAGAAAGGACCAAGAGCAATTCTAAGTTCCCCTGAAAGTAACTTACTCTGTAAAGGGCCGTCTGGTGATATTTTAGGCTTTGTAGCTCTTCAGCTATTCAACGATATTGTGAAAGTAGTTGGAGACTGCCCGAACAAATGGATGTGGCTGTGTTTCCAATAAAACTTTATTTACAGGCATTTACGTTTGAATTGCATGTGTCACGTGTCCTCAAATGTTACTCTTCTTTTGATTTTTTCCCCAACAATTAAAAATGTTAAAATTAAAAAAAAAAGTTTTAGTTTGCAGGTCGTAAAAAACAGGTGATAGGATGGATTTGACCAGTGACCTATAGTTGACTGACCCCTGATACAAAGGTTATACATTGGCACAGAGTGAGCTCTAGCCAAGTGATAACAGCCTCTGACTGTTTGGAGTGCATACAAAGTAACTATTATATATAAATCTGGGATAAAAGGGGCTAACTTATTAAATAATTAAGAGCTCTAACAAAGTATGAGAAATCCTCTAGCAATTCGATGTAAAAATAGTCAAATGACAAGAACAGAAAATTTGCCAAAATTCTCTGCAGATGGCTCCAAAGCAGATACTCAGCCTCATTCAGGATAAAAGCAGTACCAATTGTCATCGAACAGATTGGTGAGGATCAGAATTCTTGATAAAGAAAAGTGTTAGGAAGGGTTTGTAAAAGGATGCTCTCTTCATACCGTTCTTGTGAGTTTAAACCAGTATAATCATGTTGAAAGGCATTTGGACATCCGCCACTGTTTTCTCCAATGAACATCATTGTCCATCCAGAAATTCCATTTTTAAGAATGTGACCTATGGCCCGTGCGTGCAGAGATTCTGTAGAGGGACGCTCACTGTGGCATCAGTTACATCGTCAAAGGCTGGGGGCCACGACATGCTGGTCAACTATGTGATGGGCTGTGTTAAATCATGGCAGAGTACAAAGTAGAGAGAGAAAGCACCAGTGTGTAATTGGCAGATCTGAGTCAATCTCCAAGATCTATTATTAAGTGGGGAAAAAAAGGTACAGAGAATGGAGAAAGCTATCAATTATGTGAATAATAAACTTGAAATAGAAGTTGCATTCACGGAGACTGGCAGAAGAAAAGAGTCTTATTTTTCTTCTTTGAAACTTTCTGACAGTTTGAATTTCTTGCCATGTGTGCTCCTTCAGTCAGATGTTTAAATACTCAGAGTGACTTGTTCCCAAATAATTACTTATTGGCTCTCTCACTTGGTTACGACGGGGGGTGGTTTAAGATTTCTAACTTGGATCCATGTTGAACTGAGACGAGGTAAGAAAATCAAGTTCTCCGTATTGAATGTACGCTATTGAGTTTCAGAAAGTGAACTGTTTCTTTGTAAGAGAGAAGATACGTAAGAGTGCTCTGCTTAACTAATAATTAAAAAAAGGGCCACTTAGAACAGAAACAAGTTACCTTTTCCCCCCATTGGGTCTTTTCAGTCAGGAAAGGACTCCCAATGTGTTGACAAAAGTGTGGTTGGTGAAGCTACCACATCCCTCTCTGCATGTGGCTGGTTCTTTCTAGTAAAATCTGCTGTCACCTTGACTCCCCTTCAGAGAGGGCTGTGCATTGCTTTCTGTAACGCAGACTCCCACCCCCACGGCTCATCCTCTATCATATCATCCGCTCTATTTTCACTACCCTGTGGTGTTACCTTGCTTATTTGTTTACAAGTCCTTTGCTGCTAGAAAGTAAGCCGTGTGAAAACAAGTCCCTTTACCTCTGAATCCAAAGTGCCCAGGACCATGACTGTTAATGACGGCACCCCAAATGATGTTTGTAAAGTTGATTTTGAACAACAATAAAAGCAACTCTTTTTTGGTACACAGCTCTATGAGTTTTGGCAAATTCATAGAGGTCTGTAGCCACCACCACGATCAAGGCACAGAACATTCCGTCACCCTAGGAACTACTGTCACCCTGCTGTCCGTTAGTCAAACCCTCCCTCTCCCCCAACACCTGGCGACCACTGATTTGCTTACCAACTCATGGTTTTATCTGTTCCAAACTGTAAAATCAGTGCAATTGATTAGTAAGTAGCTACAAGCTAAGTAGAACATCAGTTTTGAGAGGGCTAACCACGTGCCTGATATTAATTTAAATGCTTCCCGTGCATAATCTCCAAAATATCTTCTGTGTTATTCCAGTAGATAGATAATGAAAATGAGGCTTGGTTTCACAGATAATGGGTACTGTTTACCTAACTTCTCAGCACTGGGGAGGGAGCGGCTGAGCTGATGTATAAACCCAAGTATGGACCCAGCAAGCCAGAGTTCCTAAGCAGACTGCTTCTGGTGCTCGGAGGCATCCGAGAGGATGGCAAGGTGTACATTTCAGGTGCCAGTTCCACAGCCACAGCCATGACTCTGAGAACGCAGACCCTCTGCTGGGAATCAGATCTAATGCCGTGCTCTTAAACAAATATCTGGTGAGCTTCACTGCAGGGTGGCCAATAAAAATGCCAACAAACCAAGATCCAGCCACCTTGATGGGGCACGAGCTCCCCTCAACCGTTCTGGAAGGAAAAAAGAACTTCGCTATGGTCACAATCGTGAGAGAAACGTCAGTACATGAGACAGGCCACGTGGGTTGTGAAATACAAGCCATATCCTTTGGTTGTGCCACGGTGTAAAAACGCGACATTTTTCATCGAGATCGGGGAAGAACCAGAGAGAACGTATGAGCACTTTGGCATAAGTCAGCAACACCGGTACGTCCATTTGTGCCAGCTGTGATGGCTGATGCCGTGTATCATCACCCATGTGTTGTCCGTGTCAACACCACCCCTGTGGCCAGTGAAGGTGTTGAGGGCTGTGGACTTGGCTAGAACATCATGTTACAGCAGTGTTTGTGGTTTTAACAAAAGGATGTCAGAATGCATTGAGGAATGACCTAGTCACGTCTGGAGTAGCCAACCATCATCACTATCACCCGTTAACCTTTGTCTGTCTGGTGCCAGTTTAGCGAGGCAGGCTTTCGCACTGGGATCCTGCCCGTGACTTGAGAGTTCTAGAGATTGATTGGTAGTGGATTATGCCGATCTAATTTACATTAACAGGAGAAATGTCAAGACAAATTGTGACTTTTTGAGGAATCTTAGTATTCGTATTTTGAGATTTTTAAGGCGATACTCAAAAGGATGTAGATTCTTCTGTTACTGGCAGAGATGGACCTAGCTTCCCCAAACTTCCCCACATATTCCGTGTGGGGGACTCTTGTACTGCAAGACATTTATGGCTCAGACCCTTTTGGGCACTCCTTCATGTTCTGTCAAGTTCAACTCTGACTCCAGGCACGGATGCAGTGACGAGATCTGCCCGGGCTTCAGCTAGGTGGGTGCAGGTGTAATCTGACCACTTCACACCTCAGCGTGTGGGTATCTTGCTTCTGTCCTGGGGTTCTTCTTGCCTTGAAGGAACCACTTGGCCTTCAGGTGTGCGCGTCCCAGAAACGTGGGAGAGCAGATGCCTCCTGGGGCCATCCTTGCTTGACTGAGGAGCTGAAGCCAACAGTTAAATGCTTCCCCCTTCTCCTCCCTCAAGTGATGGCTCAGCACCGACCCCATTGCCCCTCAGAAAACCCTTTGGGTCAAGCAAGCGGTTGCCTCCTCTGATAGTCAGCTTGATGACACGTCTCATGTTTACTGTCCTTTCTCTGCTCATGCCTTGTTCCTCTTCCTCCTGCACCCTGAAATCACATTTCCAAATAAACCACTCATAGCAGACGTATCTGAGACTTTATTTCTGGAAGAATCTAGGCTAAGATATCTCTAACGGGAAAAGTTCTCTAAATGTTCATGACATACGAAGGAAGGTACATTGATGGAGTTGAAATTCTAATTTCCTCTTGTGGGAACATTGTCAATAAATTCAGAGCTTCTCTCCTTAAAAAGGGCAAAGAACAGGATGGATCAGCATTCATGGTGGAAATGCATTTTTCCCCCTTAGAAAATGTATTTAATATTAGAAAGGCAACTATTCATTTATTCTTTTAACAAATGATCAACACCTACTGCTAAGTGTCCTTCTGGATAATGGCCTACTGTGGTAATAAGACAGAATTTCCATTTTCATGGAGCTCATTCTGTGTGTCTCTTTCAATTACAAATTCAGAAAATTATTAATTGTTAAAAATCACACTGAAAGACCCCCTTCGCAGGCAACATTCAAGAAAAATTGTTGCTTTGAGTCACTGCATTTGGGGTTGGTTTGTTAGATGGCATTGTTTTGAATGTAGCTAACTGACATGGAGCATGACACATCATTCCAGAGAAAGAATGTGAACGTTGCACACAAAGACCCGTGGGTTGAAATTGGCTCATAAATGCGAGAGTTGCCTGAAAAATACTTGAAGCATTCAACACGTAATTGAACTAATAGCCAACGTATGTGTAGATTTCACATAGAACTGGACATTTTTTCTTTCGTTGGATAAGCAGATCTGACAACACTCGGTCCATATTTCCAGTTGGCAGCGATTGGTTGGATCTTTCTAGGATGTACGACTTCAGGGACCCTGGCGTTTCATTTGGTGACGTATTAACACCACTCCCTATTTTCCGTTTGACACCTGCACATTTATTTTACCAACTGGCTCTTGTAATCCCTGAATCATTTCAGTTTTGACCGTTGCAGCAAAGGATTATCTCCACACTGATTTAGGGAGAAATTTCTAACACCTGCACGCAAGCAAATAGCATTGAATAATTTCAACAAACAGGCGCTGGAGAGCCATAATCATGCATGAACCATGAACTGTACTGATGGGATGGAAATGGTCTGGGGTGCTGAGGATCTCCATGACCACTTCTTCCAGAAAACATCCTTCCACATTCTGGGTGGCAGAAGGGCCTCCTTAGACTCCGTCTCCACCACCTGGCAGACATGATGAGGAAATTAGCCATCCTCCTGGAGAGTTTGGGCTCGTCTGTTTCTCTGGCCCCGTCTCTCGGTGCAGGCGGCTGCACTTGGTTGAACAGTTGGCAGCTGCATCTGGCTTCCTCTGGCGTGGGGCTTCTCCTATCACTTTGACCTTGCTGTTTCCTTAGTTGGGGGTCTTTTCCATGTGCTTCATATTGCATTCTTTCATCTGTCCTTTGATACTGGAGAGCACGGAGGGACAGGGCAAACCTCGGATTTCCAAAGTATTCGTGTTAGGACCCACTGTGATAATGTGGAAAAGCCCTGGACTGGATCCTTGGGTTTTCATCCTAGTGGATTCTGAAGGGTTCTATGAGCTTGGACACATCACGTTCCTTCTCTGGGCTTCAGCTCCCTCCTTGCTCAAAATGGCACCAATAACACCCGACCCCTGTGCCCCCACTGTCGTCGGACAAGCTAGTGGGTAGGAAAGGCATTTTGCTTTGCACACAACTGCTGCTGTAGCTCAGTGGCCTCCCTAGGAAAACAGAAATCCAAATCGTAGTGCGTATCACATCTTTGCCTTTCATTAGATTTTTGGGAAAGTTTTTGGGTTTTCGTATTCCCAAAGATCCTGATTAGAATGGATGGAACTCGAGCATGTATATTTTCCTCACTATTTGATTATACAGACTTTACACATGCAGTCATGTTGATCAGATTTTACAGTTAGCACCCATACCATCACCATCTAGATTCTATAATTAACATTTTAATTATGTCTGTGTGTTCATGTATTTCTCAATTTATCCTTCTTTGCATGTATGAATCTGTCTTATTTTTGATGCATTTCAAAATGAGCTGCAAACATCAGTATACTTCATCCAAATATTTTAGGATGCCTATTGTTAAGTGTCCAATATCTACGGATAGTTCTTCTTGTTGTAAAATTTACACACAGTGAAATGTGGCGGTTGACGAGTTCTACCTAATGCAGACCCCTATCAAGATAGAGATTACCGGCTCCGTAGACCTCCCTGGTGCCCCTTCTAGGCAGGGCCCACTCCTTCCCACCGCCGCCCAGAGGCGGTCAGTATTCTGTTTTTTCCCCCCACAGATGGCGTTAGCATGCTCTAGGGTGTTTTTTTAAGTAGGCTCCACGCCCAACAGGGGGGCTTGAACTCACGATCCCGAGAACAAGAGTTCTACCGAAGTTCAGTCGTGTTCTACCGACTGAGCTAGCCAGACACCCCTGTCAAGAGTTTTTTAAATAAACAGAATCATACAAAATATACTCTTTTGTACAATGCTTCTTTCACTCGGAAGCATCCATGGATGCTTTGGATTCATCCATGTCGTACTGTGGATCATTAGTGCGTTCCCTTCCATCAGTGAGTGATTTTTCATTGTAGGAATACACCATCAATGGTTGATTCCTTATCCTCTTGGGGTCACCTGGCTGTTTCTAGGTGGGGCTACCATAAATGAAGCTACTGTGACTTATTTGAATAAAGAAAATCCGTGCACACACTTTCCAAGTTGTCATGATCCCCAGTTTTATGTTGAAGAAGCATCGGTGGAGAATTTGGATCTTAGACTTTAGTGTCAGAGAGACCGGCAGCTGACTCCACCTCCCTATCCGACCAGAATACAGACGGACATGCTAATTACTCACCTGGTTGTGAAAACAAGATGCTGTGGCTTAATGGGGCGTCCTCTGGATCGCACATGGTGGGCACCCAACAAGCTGAAACTCCTAGGTGCTTGATAAATGTTACTAGGGCAATGCACATATCAAATGGGCTGTTTTCCGATTGGGCTCCTCCGGTCTGTATGCAAACACCGAAGATCGGGCTTAGTTCTGTCTGGAATTGTCGACCGTGGACCTCCTCCTCAGCGCCCTCTGCTCTCTGCTTTTGTTATCCCAACCGTGCTGTGTCTGATCCTCAAGATAATGACCGTGTCAGAGTCCATAGGTAGGGGTTATACTCCTGGTGTTGTGGGGATGGGCTAGAGGCTGGTGGGCGGAAGCTTGGTGCCCTGGGTGGTGCAGGACCAGCTCACGTCTCCAGGCCACATCTCCTCATGCCCCTCTGCCTCTCTCACATGAGCAGCCCTGTCAGCATATGACACGGGCACAGCTTGTGCTCTCACCTGCAGGTTCCCTTCATCTCCCAGCTCCAAGGGTTCGCCCTCTGGAGCTGCACAGTCTAAAATCTATATAATGGGGGACGGCAGACTTTGCTGAGTTTCTTCTTGTTGGCAGTGCTTCCCCCCCCACCCAGGTCTCTAAATGACACCCTTCTGTTGGGCAGTGGGTAGTACCCTCCTTCCCTTCCTTCCTTTTCCCTCAATACCAGATTAAGAATCGGATCTGGTTACTTCTTTATTTATTTTGAGAGAGAGAGAGAGAGAGAGAGAGAGAGAGAGAGGAAGGGGCAGAGAGAGGGGGAGAGAGAGAGAGAGAGAGAGAGTCCCAGGCAGGCTCTGCATTGCCAGTGCAGAGCTCCACGTGGGGCTTGAACTCCCAAACCGAGAGGTGATGATCTGAGCCGAAATCAAGAGTCGGACACTCTACTGATGGAGCCACCCAGGCGCCCTGAGGTTTTGTCTTTCTATGACAGGAATACCTTAAATAACCACCAGAAACAACAGTCAAAAGCTTATGGGAGGGGGCTCCCCACTGTCCAGTGGATGTTTCCACAGGTGGTGTTGGTGCCCTGGAGACTTCTTACCCCAATCTCCTCCATACGTCTAGTCTGACTTTTAGTGCTGGTGCCCCCCATTTCATGCGGGGCTCCTTGGGGGCTCCTTGGTGCTCATGTGGCCCAACCCCTTGGGGTCAGAACCAGCATGGAATTAGCACCCACCAGGCGCAGTGCTCATCCGGCATCCAAGGCAGCTCCAAACACCCCCCTTGCCTCACCTCTTGAGTGGGTAGCACTTGGGGCCCCTCTGGGTCACCCTGATGTTACCTTCCTTTCCAGCTCCCTCCAGCTTTTACCTGTGGTCTTTGGGTTGCTCCTCAAACAGACTCTTCACCCTTGAGTCCTTGTCTCAGTGTCTATTTCTAGACGACACGAAATTAATTCAGATGTCCCTGTGTCGCCATGAGAAACTTGGAACTGCCCAGCCATCTTGGGACCCAGGGGAGACTGACCTGCAGGCTTAGATGGCAGAAAGCAGAGCCTTTACTGAGCGGTGGCTCATCTGGGTTAAATGTTTGTCCAGTGGAAGACCCCTAATCTACTTAAGAAACTTCTAGATGGTCTTTTGTTACTTCAAGCCAAAAGCATCCAAACTAACAAACCAACATTTGGTTTGGATTTTTGATCCTGCCGTCGTATCCACTAAGTTGTTTCTGCCTGATTTTATTCAGCCAACAGAAAAATACTAAACATTTATCACCCAGCCTCTTTCTCATGAGTTTCTTCCTTTAAAGTTGAAGAAGCTGCTGGCGTTATTTGCCATCCACTGAAATCCACACACCTGCTGCTTCCTGGGGATTTAGAGCTGAAATAGGATGTGTGTCCACTTTCATTAAAATTACCAGTGCATCTTTCCACCCACAGGCCACAACATCCCAAATAAGAAAAGAAAAAGCCCCTTTCTCTCGCCATCGTAGTGACAATTGAGTGATAATTGGCCTTGGCTTTTGTTTCCAGATCTCCGTGCTCATCAGATGGTCATCTCCCCGGCAGAGCTCAGTAAAATGAAGCTGTTACCTCATTAGAGTTGCCTTATCAGAAGCCTGCAGGTCGGGCTTTGATGGACGTTATGTAATTGGCACGTTGCATAACCTCATGAATACTTTTATTTTGTGCTTACGCCTTCTGCTGTCGTAGTTTCAAAAAGCCAAACAAAAACTTGTCTTTAAAATATGCAACACGGAAATGTTTTAATTCCACAGGGAAACACAGAGGAGAAATGCCTTGCTGTTCATTCGTCTCCATCACCCCAGGGTTTATTTAGTGTCTAACACATAGTGGGATTTCAGGGAGCATCTAAATCACCGACCAGATCCAGAAGAGAGGGTGACGTGCGTGTGGCTGCTGAGGCTGGTGGCCAGGGCATGGCTGTATCTGAAAACCGTTCTCCCTTTTTGTACCAGCGTCAATGAAACCATCCCCAGATGCCCTCAGTAGGGTCCCAACTTCTGGTCTCCTTGGCATGTTTGCACCTTCAGTGCCATGGGAAACAACGTGTAGGTTGATCTAAGCCAGAAGAGCCCTGCCATTTTATAGTCCCTTGAAGTCTTACCGGTCAGGTCATTGGGATGCTCTTTGCATCACCGGCTGAACATCTTCGTACTGTTCTGGTCTTTCCAGATCTCACTTATGGAAGCCTGTCTCTGACAACGGCTCTCGGTTGATCTAGGACACTGGTTCTCAAAGTGTGGTCCGTGGACTGGCAGCTCCAGGGTTCCCCCGGGAACTTAGACTTGCAAAGTCTGCAGACCCGCGGAGCCAGAAACCCTGGGGTGGCGCCCAGCGTTCTGTGCTGCGAGGACTTCCACGTGATTTGGGCGGTGCTGGGGTTGGAGAAGCGCTGCCCTGCTGGCAGACCGTCCATCCCTCTTTCTCCTGAGGCTTCAGTCCTGACCTGGGGAGCCGCTTGCTGTGGGCGTCCACACCGAAACGTGTGCCTGTGCTGTTTCCATCGCTGCTGAGCCAACTCAGAAATAAAATGACAAATATGTAGATTCTCTTCACACATGCTGCAGCGAGTCGGAGATGCAAATCACTGAAAGTAAAATAACATAACGTAACGTAAAGTAAAACAAAATAATATAATATAAAGTAAATTCAAGCTAAATAACATAAAGTAAAATCACATAAAATAACGTGAAATACAATGACCCAAATGTAAGTTTATATTGCTAAACTATTGCTTAATATATTTGAAGGGCTTGCTTTCTTCCTTTTAGAAACACTGTATAGAAAGTGCCCTGCCTTTCTACATAATTGGTTTTTTTATGTTTATTTATTTTTGAGAGACAGAGAGACACAGAGCGTGACCAGGGGAGGGGCAGAGAGAGGGAGACACAGAATCGGAAGCAGGCTCCAGGCTCTGAGCTGTCAGCACAGAGCCCAATGCGGGACTTGAATTCGTGAACCGTGAGATCATGACCTGAGCCAAAGTCGGATGTATAATGGACTGAGCCACCAGGCACCGCTCAGGGGTACTTCTTAGCGGAGAGAACAGTTTGGTTTGAGCTTTTTTAAAAAAAATAACAGAACAACAGATGCCTTCAGAGTAAATGATTTGAACATGATCAAAGCTGCTGTTTACGAAACAGACACAGGAACAATTCTGTCATAAAATCACAGGTACTGAACCCTCTGGGGCGTGTCTGCTTCCCGAGGGGTGAAGGTGTCCTTGTGTCCCAGCGGGGGTCGGGGATGTGCTCCTCAGCACAGTGCATCAAGGGTGCACTCCACATCAAGGTCTCTGCCTTCTGAGTTAGCAGCTCCGTCCACAGATCCGCATTCAGTACCCAGGGCAGGCTGTCCCCTTACGCTTCCCCTGGCAGACCCTTCCAGATACGATAAACCCTCCTTTCCCCCAACCATTGTACACATCTCCTTAATTACTGCTGTGTTCGGTCTGTTCTTATCCGATGGTCAGACGGTGGCAGGTGCTTGCTGGCTTCCACCGGTGCTTCTCAACCTTTTTTGTCTCCGGCTGCTTTACGCCCATGCACATTATCGAGGACTCCAAAATATGTTTGTTCATTTAGGTGATGCCCATCAATTTATACCACATTCAAACCTTAAAACAGGTACTTTTAAATTGTGTGTTTATTGATTTGACTTAAATAACAGTCGTAAAGCCATCGCACATTAACGTGAATAATATATTTCTTTAGGGAAAACAACTATTTTCCAAAATGAAACCAAACGGATGACAAAGGCAGCGTTGTTTTACAAGTTGGTCAGTTTTTTTTAATGTCTGAGCCTAGTAGTTCGATTCTCTTTACCACTCGCTCGTGTCAAGACTTTTATTGAAGTATAGATAGACTTGTTGGACCTCACAGGTTTATGTAGTTGGAAAAGAGAGGAATATTTTAATAGCCTTTTCAGAGCACTGCATATATGTGTTCTTTTAATACTACACCAAAACTTGTCACGTAGTGGCTTCTGGAAGGTGAGCTGCAATGTGGGTACTGGGACTTGAGTGTCTCCCTTGCCCACGCCTGACTGTGGCGTGCCGTCATGCATTTGTTGTTTGGAAAATACTGACTCTCCAGTTATACAAGACTTCCCAGTGTGGATCCGTTCCATTTTTCAGTACCCCACATCCACATTTTCCTTTGAATACCAGCACCAGTGTCATCAGCAAAAGCCTGTGTGTATTGAAGAAGCTTCCGGAATCACAGTGGCAGATAACAGTTTTCCAAAATTGGCAGTTTTGGCTTGAAAGCTGTAATTTGGTCATCAGGAACAAATCGTGTGAGTTTTTTGTCTTGAAGTGGCGTACTGACTTCGCTCATTATGAAGAAGATGTTTGTCACATACCCACACTGCATGACCATGGTTTGCTAGTCGTTCTCATAAGTGAAAATGGTGTTTTGTGAGGGAAGAAACTAGCTGGCCCGGCTTGTGGTTCAGAGACTAGCGCACACGTGTTTCCCAAGACAGCCACCAGAACTCTGTAGGTAGTAGAGATGGCCTGTGTGTTTTGTCACACAGAATATTAAAGAGATGTGATCTCAAGGACACCCATTTAACAAAAACAGGTGACTTTCACTGTTGCATCATGGATGTCCTGGAGTAAGGTTGGCATTTTTCACGATGCGAGTTGCGGTGTATAATATAATAACTACCAGCAGAGCTGGCTTCGTTGCCTCCATCCGTGCTGAGCTGACAGCAGTTTCACCCACCGCTGCCTTTGCACCGTTCAGACAAAGGACGGCACAGTGAGAAATGTGAATTCGCATCTTTGTTTTCTTACGAAAATAGTTGTGACTTTGCAGTGCCACTGGAAGTGTGGTGAATCCTTCTCGGAGAGTCACTGACGTAAGCCACCAAGAGCCCTCTTGTCACTCAGTCCTCTAAGAGTGAAGTCATTTTCCAGAAGCCACAGGGTGTGAGGGGGTGATGGAAATGTCCTCTAGGGAAACAGAAGTGCACTGTTTCCCCAAAAAAGTGTAAGAGAAAGTTGAGTGACAAAAATAGCGGATGCTCAGGACAGTGGTCCAAGGAGGTTGTGGGGCCCTTTGTCCACAAAGTTCTCGAGGAGGAGAAAAAATGTCCTTGTCCCAGACAATGCCACGACGACACTGCAGGGAGCACCAGG
Source organism: Lynx rufus (assembly GCF_022079265.1). Lineage (NCBI taxonomy): Eukaryota > Metazoa > Chordata > Mammalia > Carnivora > Felidae > Lynx > Lynx rufus. The sequence continues at coordinate 2,792,036 of NW_025814849.1, read as the reverse complement.
CTGTCTGGTCATGTTCCCGTTCTCCATTGGATCTTGTCGCCACCGTGTTGTGACGTGTGCCGTGGCTTTTGGTAGGAGCTGTCACGTGGCCTATCGGGAAGATGCCTGCTTTTCTTTAATAAATTCAGCAAGTCGAGGAGATTTAGCTCGGAAGGCCGGCGCTGCTGCTGATGAGTGCTTGACTTCAGACGTTGTCAGCTTCTCCCGCCCGTGGTTTTCCTGTCTGTGAAATAAGGCAGGTTGACTAGATAATCGCCAAAATTGAGGCATACCAGCTTCTCTGGGCGAAGTAAGTGCAAATCCTGTGAAATGCCTTCGTTATGCCCGAAATAACACTGACGTGTAAGAATCGCTTTTGTTCGTCTTCCAAACTAGACACCTGCTTCCTTTCGGCCAGTGGTCTGATGCTTTATTTGCTATCATTTCCCTTGACTGTCAAGGACGCTGTCTCAGGTCAAGGACGCTTTCCCAGGTCAAGGACAGCCGTGTCAGTATTGATGGCTGCCCTGATTGGTTCCTGTCACATAGGACTTGTTAAACCATTTGGTTCTCGCCACCAGATAGAAGACTCCAGTTCAGATAGGTATTCGGGTAAGGGTTTGGTGTCTCTCTCCTTCTTCCCCCGAAATCTTAGATCTTTTCCCAGTCGTGCTGTTCCCACCCCGGGTCCTCGATCCATCCCAAGGGGAGAACTTCATCTGATCTTTGGTGTTCACTGCAGGAGGAGGCCTTGGGTCCTTCAGATTTTACAGAATGAAATATCTACCAGAAAAATAAACGTCCGTCTTGTAACCTTCCTGACAGGTCTGCTGCAATGCTCGGTTATGCTGACCACACTGTGTGTCTGTCATGTAATCTTCTCTCTTCCCTTCTCAAGAAGGGTTAGGGGAAAGTAAAGACAGAAGGATGGGGGGAAAGATATCCACATACAGCTCCATCCATACACAGACACACTCACACCAGAAGCACTGCCATCAAAACCACATCAAAGAACAAACAAAGAAGAGCTCTATGCATTCTGGAAGGGTGGAAATTTATGTCCATGGTTAAGGTCTTCTACATATGCAGTATTAAGCTGATCCTCAAGGTAAACCCGTACTTGGATTGAGTTTGTGGTTAACCGTGTTTCTTATGAGGAAACGGGTTCAGAGAGGTCATCAGGCTCATTGTCTAAGGATGAAAAGCTTGGGTGCTGGGTCTTGGGTTGGAATCCGGGACTTCCTTCTGCTAGGCTGGGATCTTTGTACAGCTCCCTGGGGTTCTCGGAAACGCAGAGGACGGGGGGCTTCTCACAGTCACCTGTTGTAATCTGTTCTCTGCTCTCTGGTTATCTATCTGTCAGTGATGTGTTCAGTATCTTCATGGAAAGTCCATTGCTTGCTGGTAAGCAGAACCCTTCCAACTGAGGAAATGAGTTTACAGCAACGTTCTCTTCCTCATTAAGAGTAGAATATGCCCCAGATCCATTAAATTCTCCTCTGGAAGAATTGGTAAATTCCATGGCACCTCTCAAAGGTGATTTGGGAACTCGGATTACCCAGACATGGATTGTCCAGTGGACAATCTAGAACAGATTACTGACACTCAGAAGCAAGTGCTTTGAGCCAGGGGCTTGGGACCTTGGAGAAGTCCTTGGTTAGTTGAGACCGAAATCCTCTTAAATTTGATGAATCCCTTAATAAATATGGAATATATCCAAAGTTTTAGTGTTTCATTTTTAAAAATGTGTCAATATATATACATACATATATACACGCACACAAAAGCCATCAAAATCAAGTGGTATTTCTACTTCTGGAGAGAAATCCACTTGTGCTCTGAATTAATTTACATAGAAGCTTATCACCTTCTTTCAGTTCAAGTGGATGGTGTCTGGAAGGCCCAGCTCTAAACTCACAGCACAGACCTTTCATAAGCGAAGGCCCAACTAGTCTCCTGCCCTTTTGATAATTAAATTGAGCACCAACACCTTCTGAGGCTTATATTTTTAATATCTCGGTTTGAAAGCGGGTTGTCCTCGTATCTGGACAGAATGCCTTTCGCTCTGAACCGTTAATTGGGCGGAGAACCCAGAGATAAACAAATTGACTTCATTTTAATCTGCTTTCGTGGTGATGCATAATGATAACTGGCTTCTGTCTCATAGGGTTGAAAACCACGGCCCTTAATAAGAGTTTGCGGGTGTATTATGCAGCTTTAAATAGCTTATGTTGTGCCAGACCGCTCTCCATAAATTATTCCAACTCCACAGCGTCTCAGGGACTCCCAGTTCTTGTCTGCTGCAGATTTTCAATCAGTGACACTATTAGTGTGTCATGAAAGAGCTCAGAGCCTCCTCCTGTTAAGAACAGCACTGATTCCACGCCTTGTGTGCCGTAAATGAGGTTCGTTCTGGAGAAACCAGGGGTGCTGTCTGTTGCTGCGTGAGAAGCCCGGCAGGAGCATTCAAAGCCCTGGGAATGGCCTGGGTCTTGGGAGTGACCTTCACATACTGAGGTGCCCACAGACTGGTTGGTGGAGTGGTTCAGAGTGTGGATCCCAAGTTAAGGCTAGTTTGGGTCCAGGTCGAGTCATAACGGTGAGGCCGTTGACTCTCAGTGGTGGTTTCTGGGTTCTCGCCCAACCAGCTCTGTTCTGAGTCCGCGTTTTGTGTCCTCTCCCGACAGAGAGGCATTCTGTGAATTCCTCCACCACACTGAGGCCCCGTCGACGTCCTCCTGGCACCTGAGACAGTTCTTCCCCGCTGTCTGTCATCACCTCATCCTTTAGCGTCTGTCTCCCTTTCCCGGCCGTTGCTACCGCTCGCTCAAATCTCCTCTGGAAAGAAGTGGGATATTCTCCCCCATCGCCGAGCTCACATGGTTTTTCAGACTAAGGGACAGATAAGGGCAAGTGACACGTCACTCCCAGGGGAGCACAGAGAGGGGCTGGGAGGGGAGTTTCCATCTTTTCTTCCCCAAATGAGGCATCTGTCAGCACCCCTGATGGTACAGCCTCTGCGGGTTGTCCCCGAGGGAGAAGGCACTGGCCCCGGGTGCGCGTGTGTGGGAAGCAGCAACGAGCTCCTGTGCCCGCTCTGTAGGTGGCATTGTTACTGTGGTCTGCGTCCCCTGAGTGGCTCATTCCCACTTGTGCCAGGAGGAACCAGGGCTGGTCTGTCCTCTGCTGTTTCCCCGGCAGTTAGCAAGTGCCTGGGGATACCCACGTCCCGTGCTTTCGTTTCCTCACCGAAACCTTGGATCTCTCAGTGCTCATCAATGGATTTGAGACCCGGCCTTGGAAATCTCCATGGCTCCACATTTCGTGAGTTTGCCCCTTAAACTTCAGTTTGCTTTGAGCATTAGGAGACTCTTCCTACTGAACAAAAATATATCTTCTCTGAACGTTCCTGCGTTTTTCTGGCCCCTCCAGTTGGTCATTCGCCATCCACACTCCACTTCCCTTCGTGGTTCTCTTTTGACTTGAACCTGGCATCTGTGTCCTACATGAACCTTCTCTTACCAGCAGGTTGTCAATATGAAAATTTCCTTGTATCTTTGGATTTTGATTAAATTTATGTGGCAGAAAGCAAATGTATGCTTCTTCTTTCTACATTAAAAAATAATAATGCGGGAATTGAAGTCTTAGAAGGTGAGTTCCACGTCAAAAATTCTGTCCCAGGTGGCTTTCCGGAATGTGCTGTACTTGAGAGCCCAAGGCAGAAGAGCTGTTAGTGAACACTTGGGATTTAGGGAGGAAGAAGGTTCTGGGTTAAATCGTGGCCTCTGCATGTTAGGTGAAGTAGAAGGAAATTAAAACAGATTTCCCAGGGCTCCTGGGTGGCTCAGTCAGTTAAGTGCTAACTCTCAATTTCAGCTCAGGTCATGATCCCAGGGTTGTGAGATCGAGCCCTGAGTTGGGCTCTGTGCTGTTAGACGGGAGCCTGTTTGGGATTCTCTCTCCCTCTCTCTCTTCCCCTCCCCCCTCAAAATAAATAAATAAACATTAAAGAAAAAAAAAGCACACAGATTCCCATCTCTTCTCTCGGGCTTGATCTCGTGTAGCCTGTCAGGTGCATAAACTTTTACACACACAGAGCACTCACAGCCTCTGCACCTGTTGGGAAAAACAGCTGGTGAGTCCAGTTATGTGCTGGTGGGTCGCATTGTGGTTATTCACCTAGCAGAACATGAGTCCCCCCTTTGGATTCCTGAGGGAAGTTTTACACTCCTGAGGGAACTTTTAAATTCCGGAGGTGTTGCCCTCGGCCGTGAGGATGGCTGGTGTTCTGCAAAACCATTCCAGGAGCATACAGACATAACTCCTTTTAAGTAAATCTGTTGGCGGAGTTCTCTGCTTCCAGAAGCCCTCTTCCCTGAAACTGAACCCAAGGAAGCATCGAAGCTGGAGGTGCCCATCCTCACATTCTCCCTCAAAGCATCGAGGTATATCGCTGTATCACAGTGCACTCTGTTCAGCGTTTCCAAGGACCTCGTCCACAAAACGTCGGACCCGAACTGACCCTGAGCCCATCTCATTCTTGCCATAAACGAAGGGCCTCCGGTGATCCACGGACACGAGCTGTAACTGGGGGAAGTGTCCCTGCTCTGGGATCTCTCTTACCAAGTCATGGTGACCGGCACCCCCTTCTATGTTCTTTTCTGCATCTCAGGACAGGAACCCACACCGCCGTGTCCCCAGCCTTCTTTTCCTGTGGTGCTGGGTTAGAGTCTGCAGAGGAGAGGCGTGAGGATTTGGAAAGTAGAAAACAATGAGCTGTTGTCCTGTGGCTTCGCGGAGATTGTTGGGATCCCCGGAGGCTGGGGAGCTAGGGTTGGAAGTCACCCCCATTCCTGCTGCAGGCAGGACGCTTTGCGACGCTTCCTTCCAGCCTGCTAGTGGTTTCTCCGTCCTTCTCTTAAAGACCTTCTGCTTGGACTGTGCTAGACTTGCTTCATGGGGCAAGTCGAGGCGGGGCCCTGCAGGCCTTGTTTCCAACGCGGGAAGACATGGCCACGTGACTTGCTTTGGCCAACACTTCCGCATAGATGCATCTGTGAAAGTCAAGGTGAGGTGTCCTGCTCTGTGTTCCTGGGCTTGGGAAATTCTGAAGTCCCGGGTAGCGATGACATCACCAGAATATGGGTTCCACCAGCCTGAGTTCTGGTCACATAGAACCTCAAGTATGAGCAAGAAAATAAATCCGCGGTTTTAAGCCAGTTAAAGCCAGGTTGCTCTGGCCTAAGACAGCATGTAAGCCCACTCCCACCATGAATCACTGCATTTCTGATACTCCCTCCCTGTCTCGCGTTGAATAACTGTTCTTTAAAAGTTAGACCGCCCCTGCTTGAGTGTGTATTGAATCCAATTGTAATGAATCTCAATCTAGAATTTTAAAACCCACATTTAGAGGCTGGTGGACGAAGACAAAACATGAATTTGAATTCATATACGTACTTTTGTTGCAGAGACATATGACAGAGTGATCAATAAAGGACTTTCAGACATAAAAAACAGAACACACTAGGGTAAAATTCAGTGAAAGAGACAATGAATATGCAAGCTCAAGGATAAAAAAAACGAATATAAAATTCGAGTCTGGGAAAGAAGAGGTTTCTGCATGTTTTTTTTTAAATGAATAATGGTGAGTATCAAATCACCATGGTATTTGGATTCCAGTGAATACTTTTAAAAGAATGATATAACAGTTTAATTTTAAATGTCAATAGTTACAATATACTGAAAATCTCAACCTCTGCAGCTTAGGAGGGAAAATTTTAAATGTCAGCTTTAAAATGTGCCTGGGGAAGCATAGAAAATTATTCTCGCGCAGTGCTGTCCCATGACTTTTTCTGCGGTGATGGAAACGTTCCGTACCTGTACTATATAATTTTGGTAGCCCCTGTCTGCATGTGGCTCTCAAGTTCTTAAAATGTGGCCGTGCAAAGTGAGGAACTGAATTTATTTTCTCTTAACTATTTTAAATTTAAATAGATGCACATGAATGGGGGGGGCTGCCTTTTTGCACAGTACTTTTTCAGAGTATATGATTGGACCAGCAGGTGTCTAAAAGGACCGAGTCAAATTGCAAAATGATTTCTGGTTGCCGCTGTCCCAGAGGGGGCCCCCTTCTAGTAGTAACGTCTGCGGTCTTTCCTGCGATTTTAACCGCCGCTGAGACAACCCTGTGCTTCACACCGGAACACCTTTGGGAGACAGAGCCCCACTCTGTCCCCAGGGGAGACAGGAGCCTCCCCGTGGTAACGAGGGGTCCGCTAGGATTCCGGCTGAGCTCACAAGGTGAAGAAGGTGCTCAGAGACCTCTCTCCGTGTGGATACAGGTGCAGGTGGCCAGGTGTCGGCGGAGTAGAGGCTGAGGTGAGGCAGTAATGACACATTTTCCGCCCGGTCAGGTGCACGGACAGGTGATGGGTGGGAGGGACGGCTACAAGGTGTTGACGTTCTAGGAGGACCACATCGGAAAACAGGGGGAGCGTTCCTCCCACGGCCCCGCACACCCCATGTCCTTCTGGAGGAAACTCGGATAGGGAAGCAGGGGGATCAGAGAGAGAGAGTGACGCTCCATGGGACAGACACCCTCTCATCCTCACCTGAGGACACGCATCCTGTGTGCGTATGACGGACGACTGGTGTTGTGATGGAGAAGAGACCACGCGGAACACGTAAATCACCCGGGACCCAATCTCCCAAGATTCAACGATCACATTTTGACGTGCGCGTCTAGCTTTCTTATGCCTACCTGTATTTTTATCCCGTTTTCTACAGGGAGGAGTATAACCCATTAACACGAGAATGTCAAGGAATCTTCTCACTTATCTAATATAAATAAACAAGTTCTTGCTCATCTCTACGTTCTGCTTTTCACCCCGTTCAGGGACTGGGAGGGAGAAGAAGTGTGTGGGCAGAGAGGCGTGCTGACAACTGGGAAAGGCCTGGCGACTGGCAGATCACCGTACCTCCCTTTCTCTGCACGTCGGTTTGAAATATAAACAAAATATGAACTACTAGCAGAATCTGTGTCCCTCCCCCCCCCCCCCCCGTGATTATCTTTTTACAGATCAAAACCTGTGAGATCAATGTCTTGTTCAAACTTGTGTGTACTTAACAGGCTGTAACAGTGCCTAGCAGACGATTCAGCTCTTCTGGAACATCCAGGAGGCCCAGAGGTCACCCCAGGGTGATTCTGTGGCTGCAGACCCAAGCTTCCAGCCAGTCTGCGAAAGGGGGCTGCCTGACGCCCAGCTCCCTTTTCCTTAGGGCGTTCTCGTTCTGGCAGGGAGGTTAGATACGTCCCCATGCATACAGTGCGTTCCTGGGCTCTGTATCGGTGCCACTGAGCTGTCGGGTCCCCGTCAACAATGAGGCCGCCTAAGTTCTGAGTAATCGGCTTCCCTTTCCAAGTTGGAAGAGAAGGCGCTCTGCTGGGCTTAGGGAGGTGGAGCAGTTCCTATTATTGTCGTTGTTTTTACTGACAGCCTACAAATTGGCAGGATGTTTGGTGTTTTGGAAGGACAGAGACAGTAACATAGCTGGAGGGAACGTACCGTTTGGGGCACTGGAAGTTTGAAGCGGTGATGGGGCTGGAGGAGAGGATTATCCACGTGGCTGGAACCCCGTCAGGAATAGGAGAAGGCAACCAAGCGGGTCCGGCTTTCAGTGTCTCAGAAACGTGGGCTTGGTGACTTAAGGCCCTGCTGTAGCTGGAGTCCGCATCACTGAGACATCCCGGCAACATGGACTCAGGTCCCCCTTGCCTTCCGCACCATAAGCCTGCAGGCTGCTCGGGAGCTGGTCTCCAGGTCTCTCTTTCCAGTAAAGGAGAGTCACTTGCTGGGAGATAACCAGATGCAACAAATGGGAACGTTTTCTGGGTGTCTCTGCCAGGGATGAATGTGGTGATAGAGGGGCAAGGTACCAGGATTGTGGATTCAGAAAAGAGAGGGTAATTTAAAAAAGCCTGGGGTGGCTCAGTGGGTTAAGCGTCCGACTTCACCTCAGGTCATGATCGAGCCCCGCGTCGGGCTCTGTGCTGACAGCTCGGAGCCTGGAACCTGCTTCGGGTTCCGTGTCTCCCTCTCTCTCTGCCCCTCCTCCATTCACACTGTCTCTGTCTCTCTCAAAAAGAAATAAACACACAAAAAAAATTTAAAAAGCAGGCCTGGAGCTAAAAGGGAGGCAGTTCATCACTAGAGAGGATAGATAGATGGTAGAGATACATAATCGATAGATGATAGGTAGATAACAGATGATGGATGGATGGATGGATGGATGGATGGATGGATAGATGGATAGTTAAATAGTTAGATGGATAGATAGAATTTAATACAGGAGCAAACACGGTTACAATGTAACTTTCCATTGCAAATTCAGTCTTTCCTTTGCCAGTCTCTGTACGTTTAAACAATTTGGTCGGAAGTTGTCCGTGTGACGTATGGATTTGCCTTCATCATGTCTTTGTTACGTTTCTTTCCAAACACAGTTTTTTCATTCCCTCTCAGGCCTCAACAGACACACTCTTCACTCTTGTGGGAAGGAATTTAGAGCAAGAGAGAAACCTCACTAGTCTACGCATAAGGACTTTCCGGCAGAAAAGGACTAACCTGTCAGTATTGTGCCCATGTATGTTACTGTTGTCGTACCAGCAAAATATTCTACACCCCAACTAAAATATCGGAGGGTGTTGGGTTCTCTTTGTTTTTTTCATGGCACGGGACTGTAATCAGACTACTGGAATCTGTCATCACTGATGTGGTTGCAACTTCGGACCCTTTGTTAATTCCAAAGGCAAAAGCGGGGATCCCAAACTCAGCTGCCTTGTGGGGACAGGCAGCTAATAAAATTGAGTGAGTCAGTCCAGGTCAGACATAAGAAGGTGTTTGTGTTTGGAGAGGCACGAGGGGGTGAGGGGGGAGTGGGGAAGAGGAAAGAACATCTGTGCTGTTTAAAGGTAACAGCCTCAGCTGGCTGGTGCTATTAAGTCATGCAGACCAAGGACTGCAGTCCTGTTTCAAGACAAGCCCCAAATCTGGATCTTTAAAGGAAATGTAATTTCAAATAAAAAAATTTTAATGTTTATTTTTATTTTTGAGAGACAGAGACAGAGACAGAGCGTGAGCAGGGGAAGGGCAGAGACAGAGGGAGACACAGAATCTGAAGCAGGCTCCGGGCTCTGAGCTGTCAACACAGCCCAACGTGGGGGCTCGAACTCAAAAACTGTGAGATCATGGCCTGAGCCGAAGTCGGATGCTTAATCGACTGAGCCACCCAGGTGCCCCTCGATTATAAATCTTTTAAACAAAAATTTTTTAATGTTAATTCATTTTTTGATAGACAGAGCATCAGTGGGGGAGGGGCAGAGAGAGAGGGAGACACAGAATCCGAAGCAGACTCCAGGCTCTGAGCTGTCAGCACAGAGTCCTACGCGGGGCTTGAACCCATGAACCACGAGATCATGGCTTGAGCCAAAGCCGGACGCTCAACCGACTGAGCCTCCCAGGCGCCCCTGTAATTTTAAAATATTGCTTCAAATGCTCACGATGGAATAAAACTATGCCAGACAAGGTTTGTTGGCTACCTTGAGCCTGTGAGCGGCCACTAGATGACCGAGGGAGAGACCCAAGCCTCTGATGAGCGCCAAGGCGGGTAGGCAGTGGTTCCCACTTTGGGTCCAAACACTGTCCCCCTGCTTTCTCTTGCCGCACTGCACACTGAATGCTCTAAACAAAACCTTTTCTTGTGTTCGCGGCTTCCGTGGACCAGGAATCAGGAAGGACACGTTTGGGGTGTGGCTGTCTCTGCTCCGTGATGCTGGGGGCCTCGGCCAGGAAGGCCCCAAGGAGACGACAAGACCCTGAGGGCTGGACCCTGGGAAGCCTCACTCCGAACGCATTTGGTGGGACCTCAGTGGGGTCGTCAGACGGATACTCGCCCCGCTTGGTGGCCGGGCCTCCCCACAGACAGCGGGCTCCTTCTGAGAGGAGGCCGCGAGCTCCCAAGGCAAGCATCCTGCAAAGCCGTCGAAGCTGCTCAGCTCGTGGGACTTACGGGTCCCCTTGCGTCACCGCCCCATGGCTGCCAGCCTTCCTCCTGGGCGCCAGGGGAGGCGACGGCACACCGGAGCAAGAGCGTGGGCAGCAGGACACGGGCTCCGCCTTTGCGAAACACGGCCTTGCATGTCTGCCAAACACCACGCAGATCGAGAGGATCGAAGGGGAGCTGAATGGAGATCCGAGTCCACCAGCTAACATGCAAAGCTGTCCTTCCTTATTTATCAAAGTGTCTGTCTTCACCTCGCCTGGTTTTCGTTGTCGTTGGCGGCCAGTTTAGCGCCTGGCTCTGCGCTGACGGGGATGGCTGTGGGATCGGCACTTGATGCCGGGGACGGGGGAGCAGGTGCGTGCAGAGGCAGCAGCTCACGGCCTCCGTGCCCGTCAAGACTGTGAGGCTGTCACAGGGGGCAACAGCGGGACAGTCAGGGCGCAGGAGCACGGAGCCACCCCTCCTTCAACAGACCCCCTCTTGCCATCGTGAAAGCAGAGGGATCCGCTCCTCCCCTTCCGCTCCCAGGCTACAAAACCAAGTCTCTCTATCAGGGATTTTTTTTTAAATAGGAAAACATGGGAAAGCATATCAGTGTGGAATAGTAATTGGTGTCATCAGAGAAATCCCCCAGTGCTGTAGAATCTGGAGAATCATCTGTGTTCTACGCACGACAGAACCTCTTTCAATAGCTACCAGGTCAGTCTGTCTCTTGTGTCATCAGGGCTGAGGGAGCGCCCACAGATCCTCACGTGCTGGCCACACAACAGCACAGAGGAGGCTTTGCAAGTGACGGCCTGGTCCGTGTTCTGCCACGTCCCCGATAACCCCCAGGCCTCAGTGTCTGAAGCCCGCACGATGGTGTGTCCTCAGTTGGGGCCCGGATGAGGGAGCTGTGCCATCTGGGACATTCACGGTCAGGGGGTTCCAGGGGAAAGACGCCACAAGAGAACATGCGTGAACCCTTACGGCTTCCGCCAGTGCCGGGAGGTGTCCGTGCAGCTCGCGATGTGTTGAGCAGAGCCACAGGGGCAGACCCCACTTCAAAGGGAGTGGAGGGAGCCACACTGGGCAGGTGACAGAACCGCATCCCCAGGGCCCCTTTCCTTTCCGCGTCTGACCGTCCACCCGCGTGAGCTCAGGAAGCGGTCCGTCTCTGGGACCTCTGAAACCTTGGTGTCTCGTTGACAAGGGGAGAAAGGTGACCATTCTTGGGAATGCATTCATGGGTTTCCTCTTCAGCGTCTCTGGAGAGAGGACTTTCTTCCTAGTCGAGGCATCTGCTGGCCTCGGGATGGGAGACGCTAGGATGGGCTCTCCCATCGCTCCTGAGGTTGCGCCGTGATTTGCTTTGTCCGGTAAAACGTGAGAAGTGACGCGTGGCCGGTGACGGGGGAGAGCTGTAGGGCTGCCACACGCTCTTCGAAGCTCTGTGAACACGCGGTTCCACAGCCAGAAGCCCTGGGGCTTCTGTTGAGGCTGTTGAGGCTCTCGTGTCCCCAGTGGGGTTCTCTTGTGCCCAGAGAGGCAGTCAGCCTGAAAGCCTGGATGTCAGGGAGTGAGTGAGAGAAGAATCTTCTGAAAATCTTTCTCATCTCCCCACACTCTCCCGTTTCAACACCACGAGGAGCCCTGAAGGATCAAACGAATAGATTTTGTTACACTCCAGGGGCAGGGAGGACGCAAATGGTGTGTCAAAAGACCAGATCCCACCTCTGTGCTCATGGGTTGGGGCCTGCGGGACCGTGGGAAGGACAGAGGGGAGGGGGGCGGGAACAAGGGAGGGCGTGCCTCAGTTCCCCCTGATGATGGAGAGAGGAATTTTCCGGGAAGACCAGCAGGAACTCCAAGGCCAGAAGGGTCTGTGCTGGCCAGCCACATTTGGGTTCTGGAAGCAGGTTGCCCCGCGCATTCGTAACGCAGTGACTAAATCAGGGTTTGGTGAGGCTAGGTCTGATTCCACTGGGGCAGTGTAGAGGTACCCGCACGCCCAGCCCCCGTGTGCCCTGCAGAGGGGCGGGCGGGCTTGGGTTTCCCAGAAGGTACCCCGCAGGGACAGAAAAGTTGCAGAAGAACACAGGGAGTCAGAGTAGGGCTCCCGGAACCAGCGTCAACCACGCAGTAGCTGTGTGGCCTCGAGCAAGTTACTTAACTTCTCTGTGCCTCCCTCTCTTCACCCGTAAGATGGGATAAAACAACAAGTCTCACAACAGCACTTGTACAAATACACTTTTTTTTTTTTTTTTACACGAGACTCTTATGCAACGTATTGATTTTTTTTTTAGTCCACAGACACCTCAGGAGAGGCACGGTTGTGGGCTCATCGATGGTAAGGGGTATACGGCTGGGGTGTTCCGGGATCCTGCTGACAGCTGGGGGGTTGTGTAGGGGGGCAGGGGTCATGCACAAACTCTGTACTTTCTGCTCTAAAAACGAAAGCTTATTAATTTTTTTAAGAAGTGATATTTAATCATGAATGTCTTCGAGAAAGACCCACTGTCTACTTTGCTCCCCTGATACTTTCCAGCCCGATTCTGGTCAGAGGATGTTGTGTAGACAGACTTTAATTGGCCATCGTGTTTGGGTGGGATTGCAGGAATGAGAGCCTGCCCACTGGGGTTTACAGGGATGAGAACCCACCGTGGTGAGCTGAGCTGGGGGCCGAGTTCTGTCTCCCCAGATGCCGGACTCCAGGGTCTGACGGAACCTCATTTGGAGGTAGAGGCTTTGCAGACGCAGTCCCTGCAGCACGCTGTTGGCTCAGTCGGTTAAGCGTCCGACTTCGGCTCAGGTCATGATCTCGCGGTTCGTGGGTTCGAGCCCTGCATCAGGCTCCGCGCTGGCGGTGTGGAGCCTGCTTGGGATTCTCTCTGCGCCTCCCCTGCTTGCGCTGTCTCTCTCAAAAATAAATAAACGTTAAAAAAAAATGTGTTCACAGAGCGGATCTCGTGATCAGTGTTCTTTTCACTATTAAAAAAAAAGGTAAAAAATCAAAGTGGAATAAAAATAAAACCTGAACTCACAATGATAAAAACCAGATTAAATGTTGGGATGGTGGGGAATTGGTGACTCTTGCTTTCGGCCTTGGGTGTGTCAGAAATCCGGAAATAGCAACAATTAAACCCACGAGACCAGTAAAATAGCGTGGAGTACGAGTGTCGTGCCCAGAAGACCGGTTTTCAGACTGGGTGCTTTCACGTTAGAAACTGATGGGAACGTGCAGGGACGTGATGTCAGAGGTGAGTTACCAGGTGAAGGAGGGGGCTGTTTAACCTTTAGGAGGATGGTTATCACCGTGGGGTTCCCGGCTGGCAGGGGGTTGGTGAAAATCACTTTGAGGAAGATTTCTTAAGTTTCTTTGACGATTATCAGGGGCACTTAGAAGAAATGACCTGAGTCTCGCATACGTTCATGACATCAGCTGGATTTAGGTTTGCTCGCGTGGCTTAAATGGATGTATTTGCTTGGCGTGGAGGGGGGCGGTCTTCAAGCCTGGTCTCCATTTATTTTATTGTAATTGTTGGATCCAGGGCTCGTATACGAACAAGGATCTGTCTCTTTTCTCCTGGCTCTCCCACCCCATGAGCTCACGTCTCGCTTGGTCCTGTTGGGGTGTGATGGCTGAAGTCGCTCACCTTAAGTCAGGGAGGAGGACCTGGGGGGAGGGGGACGCTCTTCTGGTAGCTCCTGGCACATTCCTGAGCCCGCCCATCCGATTGGACCCAGTCACTGTCACCAGAAGGAGGAAAAGTAATTGTTGGCTGTGGGTAGTCTCATCTGTTTCTGGGACCCAAGGCTGTTGCCCAAAGAAATAGAACACGGTCAAGGTCAGCCACCCGTCCCTGTGAGGATGTCATTGTTCTGAAGGATGTTGTGTGGGAAGCAGCCGGTCTGGTGTTCGGACTCAGGAGGCACCTGTTCCCAGTGACAGAATACTTCCCTTTTGTCTTTCGGGGACAGAACTTCTGCCGTGCGCCATCACCCCATAATTGCCTGCTGGGTGTTATTTTCAATTTTAGAGAGGGATGTTTTAGGGGCACATCTCTCTCTCTCTCTCTCTCTCTCTCTCTCTCTCTTCTTTAAAACTGAAAGGCTGTCTTTGAAAATATGCTAACAGAAGATGATTTTTGTTGAAATAAGCATCAAGATATCCCTGAAAAAAGAGAGGGAATAGGAAGGAAATAACCTTACCAGATATTAAAACACGTTATAAGATACTGTGTTTAAAACATTTGGGTGCCGCCTCATGAGAAGGCAGACAGATCAATGAAGGCGAACAGAGAAGCCAAAAATAAGCAGACGGATGTAGTATGTATCAAGGTTGGCATTTTAAATCAACGGGGTACTGGGTGAATCGTTTAATAAGTAGTACCAATGAAACCCATATGGAGAATCTCACACGAAAATAAATGCCAGGTGGACCAAGGGAATTTTCTTATACATCGATTTCCCAATTAATAATAAAAATAAGACCAACAAACAACAGAGAAACAGACAAAGAATGTGAACAGACATTTGATTAAAAAAAAAGGTGATTCAAATATAAGCCTGCGAAAAACACATCCAACGACCCTCCGACGTAATGAAATACTAGTTTCATTTGTCGGATCTGTGGCAATCCAAAAGGCAGACAGAACGGCACGTAAGACCCTCTCGGTGACGGTGTGATTTGGTAGACTCTCTTCGGCAGTTTGGCGAGTTCCGTCAGAACTGGACTTGGGCATCTCTTCTGGTATGACAGTCCCTCTGTCGATGTTTATGCCGTACACATGCGCGTGTGCGTGTGCGTGTGGCTTCTCTGAGCACCGATTGCAGCAGTAAAGATTGGAGATCACCTGTTTCTCCATTGGACGGACACTGGGTGACCGGATGTTACTTCAAAACACCTACCAGAGACACTTTTAAACACGTATGTAGTTTCAACCCCCAGAAGACGTACACTAAATTGGGTACAAGTTAGGAGAGGTGAGTCTTCAGGGAGAGAAACCTTACATATCCCCATTTGTAACATCTGAATATTTACAACATGCCTGGATTATTTCTTCAATGAAAAAAAAGATGTTAATTAAAAATTAACAAACCCCCAAAGACATCCCTGAAAGTGTGAGGTTGCTGCCCAGAGCTCTGGCTTTGACTTAGGATGTTTCCCTTGACTAAAGAAGTATATTGAAGCAATTCCTCCGAAACACCGGCAACCTCAAGGACTGAGAAGACAGCCGTCCTGCTCTGTGACGTGCTGTTGTGAAATTGGAGGGTTGGGCTCTCGCAGGCAGCGAGATCAGGTCGCATCCCAAAGCCTGGGAACCACACAGCGCAGTGCCGAGGGCGTGGCGGTGCCCGGAGCAGGGAACCCAGCCGAATGTCCACAAAGACTAGTCACGGGCGAGGAAGCCCACCCAACTTGCTTTCTGCAAATACGGGTCCTGCTTGCTCTAGGAGATGATGGCCCCGGCGAAATGGGAAACTTGGACACCCCGTAGACCTTTGAGTCCCCACTCCCGTCTCCCAGTGGATTGCAGGGGTTGTGTGTTATTTTGCTGTGTTTTTTTTTTTTTTTTCAAAATCAGAGCTTTGATGAGCAATTGACTACTGCACGGACCAGATGGAAAGAGGCTGAAGTTCAAAATAGTCAGGTGTGCAGGTCTTTGTAAAAATAATGATGATGGGAGCTAAAGTCTGTCTTCTTCTGGACACTGTATGAAGGACTCGGTGTACCGTTATATCCGAGAGTCCGTGACATTCAAGAAAGAACAGGGCTTTCTTCTTGCAAATCTGCTGGTTCATGAGGCGAGTCTACGACGGGAGAGTCGATAACACACGCAGAATGAGTGGGGCGGTGCCTGTGTGTGGGCGGCGCAGAGAGCATGTGCGTTTATTGCTTTGGTATCAGACGCAACTACTCTGTCTTTCTAGAAACGGTCATGAACTGTTCTCTCTTACCGCCATCCGGCTGAGCCATCATTTGGGGGAGCTGTGTCGAGGGATGCTGATTCCATCAAGGCTTTGCTTCTCCAAACGGGACTCGCTGGTTCGCGTGGGGTCGTCATGATCCCCGTGAAACCATGGACAGTGGGCTCACATAATCAGCTGTGGAGCATGTAAACGGTGCCCTTGAGTGTTGAGGGGTGGTCTGTTTTCAGTAGGAACAAGGCGGGTTTCCCTCCCCAGTCACCTGGTAGGCAAAAACCAATCCAACATAGAAGACACCCGTCCGTATACGTATACGTATTTCCCTTCTGCCGGCCCACTTGGTTTAATTGCTGGCTTTCCCACTGGGCACATACGTCGTTAATAAACTAAATCTTTCTAGGATAGCCACTCCTATGCTGGGCTGTCTGTCCCCTTGTCTTCCTTTTTTTATCCATTATAGAACTTATCAGCATAAAACGTGTGTGTGTGTGTGTGTGTGTGTGCGCGCTTTCTCGTTGGAATAGGAGTTCCCTGTCAATACAAAACATGCCTTTTTCATCCTTATTTGCATTTCCAGCCCTGTGAATGTCACCTGGAAAGTCCAACGGTGTTTGTTGAAGGCATCACTGAACGAATAAACAGACAGTTTGGTTTACTGTGTTATTCGTGACCTGCTTCGGTCACGTATCCAGTCAACGTACACAGTCACGCATTTCCCAAACTGTTTTGGGGGGTGGAGTGGGGCCAGCCTTACTCCCTCCACAGCTTCTGACAGTGATACGCACACTCATTGTGCCCGCACGGTTCCATCTGCCAGGCAGTCCTGTTTCTAGCGACTGCATGTCTGTTTGAACTGGTGTCTGTGGGAAAGACTGGCCTTTGCACCCTCTTCACGAACGGAGAGTCGGAAGGAAAACTAGGCGCTTAGAAAGACTAAAGACTGTGTGCAGGAAGCACTCGGATCGAAGATGTTTTTCTGTTTTTTAATGTTTATTTATTTTTGAAGGAGAGAGAGACAGAGCGTGAGCGGGGGAGGTGCAGAGAGAGAAGGAGGCACAGAATCTAGAAGGGGCTCCAGGCTCTGAGCTGTCAGCAAGCCCGACGCAGGGCTCGAACCCACGAACCATGACATCTCGGCCTGAGCCGAAGTCGGACGCTTAACCAACTGAGCCACCCAGGCGCCCCTCGAAAATGTCTTTCAAAAGTCGTGCAGCCTCTGTCTGGGCTGTCAGAGAAAGCCCAGGGGCCAGGCTCAATAGGAGGACAAGTGCTGAGTTATCGAGGCCCCAGGATAAACGGGACGTCATCAGAGCCAGCAGCCTGCCTGGCATCACATGTTGCTTACCCTTGGGGCCAAGTAAGATGTAACACTCTTTTTTTCTGCCTTCCTTGGGTTCTCCTGAGTTGGTTGGTAGCCAGACTGGTCCCTGCTCTAAGTTATTTTATTTGTCCCTGGAGCTAGTCAAGAAGAGAGACCAGGATGATCTGTAAATAAAGCGGCATGTAATGAAAGCAGCTGAATACAGTCGTGCAGGTTGTGTACTGCTCAACTCTAGGAAACCTCACTTCACATCATGATCTACATGAGTGATGCTGCCCCGGGGTTGGTCAGTGCGCAAGTTGAAGAGGCCTGACTTACAGAGTCCCAGCTAACGGAGGCCACAGGCTGGCGACATTGGCTGCTTCCAGTCCTCACGTGTTTTGAAAAGCCAGGATGGTGTTTTCAAAATTTGTTTTTAAAAGTGAGGCTCTCTGGCCTGTCTCCAGCGTTGCACATTCGGCCGCGCCTGGACGGCAGCTGGAGGGAGGGCTCTGCCCCGCAGGCGAGGCCGGAGCTCCCAGCCTGACTTGGTCCTTTCTAGTGGTGACAGACCACAGGCAGGGCCTTGTAGTGTCCAGTAACTGAACCATCTCCTGAGAGCCGTTCACCCCTCACCCCTCCTGCCTGGCGGTGGGTCCTGGCACCCCCAGGCCACTCCCCCAGGCCTCCCCCACTCCAGGCTCCTTCCCCTGGGGCTCTTGGAGATACCTCTTTCTCGTGGGGACAGACTCCTGCCCATGTGTATCGTCTGTCCTACAGTGTTCCCCACAGGGTGCGCCTTTGACAGCCGGGACGTGTGCGTGCAGTCCCTTGCGTCCCTCGCTAATGACGTGACGTCAGAAACCGTTTTCCGTGAAGTGACTGGCCTTCCTTCTAAATTTAGCATTACCCCCAAACTGGCCACGTGCACACAGGTTCCCTCATCCTCGGGAAGCTGTGAACACACAGAGCTGGCCGGAGACTCGGCTTCTCGTCCACACCCGTCCCCCCCGCCTCGTTGGAACGTGACCTCTGCCCGTCACCTTTATCCACCCTGCACTTGGGCATCAGTTTGAGCGGGACTTCCTCGTGCACGTTCCCCCCATGGGGTGGGCAGCGTGATTCCACGAGACGGTGGAGAATCTGGACCTCAACACGTCCACCTTCCTCTCATCATTTCGACACATCCCGTCGTGTGTCTGTTGTATATTTTACGCTGCAGTAGTCCAGGTACCAAACCGATAAATGAATATGCCCGTGTTAAGGGTGAATGCTGAAATAATTTACTGGCATGAATGCATAGTAGTAGATGAGTATTTGGAACCTGCTGCTTCACATTTCGATTTTACGTACACAGGATTCAGTTTTTCCGTAATGCCACTGCGTATACTGGGGATCGTCCCACAGCCAAGACACGGACACTCAGCCAAGCACTTTCCAGAGGTAGAAAGAGGGGCCCAGGGTCACGCGATCCACACAGAACCGCTAATAACTTCGTTCACAAGCACACGGAGGTACTCGTTGGCCGAGGCAGGGCCAGGACGCGGGGACGGAGAGAAGGTCGCCCTGTGCCTGTAGCACGCGGACTCGGTGGGGAGCCTCATTGTCGTAAACTGTTCCTGGTCAACTAGCCACAGAAGCAGTGTGTGGTTGTGGAATACGGCACTGTGGCCATTGCACGTGGGCGTATGGGGCAGGTTGTATTGTTTTCCACAGTTAATGAGAGGAAACAAGTAAACACGGGAGGGGAATTTTTGTTTTTGAAGCTTTGCTTTGGCCCCAAAGGGTTTTCACCGGACTTTGAACCAGTGGGGAAATACAGGTTTCTATCAGCGAATGGGGGAGGCTGCCGTTAACCAAATCCCCCAGGATAGTGAGTGAGCGGCGTCTTGTGTCACCCAGGCTAGGAGGGATTGGGTGTGGGGAGCGGGGTCACCCAGCATGCGCTGCAGACATCACCCGGCTGTTTCCGTTAGCTGTTTTCCAGCAGGTTCCTGGATGCCGTACTTGGAACACACATGCGTGCACACACACACACACGTTTATTTGTGTGCATGTGTGTGTCCACATATGTGTATGTGTGTAGAGTTGAGCCTTGAGCAACACGGAAGTTAGGGGTGTCGACCCCCTGCCCGGTGGAAAGTTGACAATCCGAGTATGACTCTGACTCGCCCAAACGTAACTCCTAACAGCCTTCTGTTGATCAGAAGCCTTGCCAACAACATATACCATCGATTAGCACATTCCGTGTGTGTCCTCTGTATTGTATCCTGTGTTCTTGCAGTAGGATAGGCTAGAGAAAATCAAACGTTATTAGGAAAACCATAAGGAAGAGGAAACACATTTATGGTCGTGTGCTGTCTTTATCGAAAAAGATTCATGTGCAAGTGAGTGGATGTGTACCTCAAACCCATGTTGTACCAGGGTTAACTGTATACATATACAGATACGTGCACATAGTCGTGGGTGTATGTGCACTGTAGCTCAGTTGTGTTTTCAAAACACAGCACACCGTGAACCCGAGCAGGTTTTACCCGTATCGATCCATAGTACATGTGCCTACTGTGGGCGAAAGTTACGACTTTTCCCTGTCACTATGGTAGATACATTTTCAAGTATAAATGGACAACAGAGTAACAGAGTGTCTTTGGAAATCAAGTGCCCTATTTATCTCTGTGTGATGAGGCTGTCAACGTAACCTGTATTTATTGAGCCACAAGTAGGTTGTAAGACTTCCGTTAATGAATACAAGTGACTCATTTGTCATAAACCAAGGCAGGGATTAGCACTTGGTTCAAGCCCAGTGAAACCAAAGTGCACGTGTCCTAAGAATGATCTTAATGGTTCCAAAAGGCTGCTCGGAGATCACTGTGGGAAAATGATTCACCTGAGGCAGACCGTGCTCAGTATATGCCACAGCTGTGTCTTCGAGGAATGACCACCCAGTTTCTTGGACGCGATCGTACTTGAAATGCACTCGCCCTCTCTCTGGAGCCAGGATCCATTCTTCAGTTCGGAACATCTGAAACACGTCCTGGAAATGTGTCTCTTCTCCTGAAAATGTTCTGTGTCTATGAGAGGCAACTTCCCAGCGTCCTGCACTAAATTTCAGAAAGCGTGTCCCCTTAGAAATAACGCCATTCATTATAACTTCAGGTAGCTGCAGTAATTATTAGCAACAAAAGCTGGGTACTTCCTAGCTTAAATAGTCAGCCAGGTTCCTTCTTGAGCACTTAAAAAGGATTCATGGGAGAAACATTGTCAGAGCTCCACATGACCTACTTGTGAATAAACTGTAAGAAAAATGTGAGCCTGTTCTGTATCAGAAAAGTCTTATGCCCTGATGTGTCCTATAGAATGAAAAGATCACCAAATCCAGGATGATGACCTATTTATTTAAAGCAAATTTGATTCAATAAAATTCCAGTGCACAATAATGGGACGGCCCTTAGAATTCATCTCCGTATAATAGCAGCTGTCCACAGTGAATTGAACTTTTTTTTTTTCCCACCACCTCCCGGTTGCCTGCTATTTAATTGAGTTCCCGCAAGGCAGAAATCATAGCTTTATTCACCTGCCGATCTCACCGGAGTATCTGGAAAACGAGACAGCTTCCTGGCCTACCGCATGCCCTTCCCGGTTTATAGATGACTGCATTCCAAGTGTTGGCTTGTACGATGATTATTTAAAACAGAAAGCATGCAATTTTTTTTTTTTTCACGCAGAAACAAGGCTGTCCATAAAACTCCTAAAACTGCAAACTTCAGCACCGAGGGTCCCACATGAGAGACGATGCCTCTTCTCGTGGTAGAACAGTAATTCAGCAAAGGGAAAAGACGTGTGGGGTGAGGTCTGGGGGGGGGGCCCACGGCCCTCTCCCGGGGAGTCGCTGTGGACGCCCCAAGTCCCTCCAGCAGTAAGTTGTGGCTTCACGTGTTAAGTGTCGTCCACCCCGGGAAGCTGACCCGAGCCTGGATGCCCAGGGTGTCCCCTGGGGGCTGGTCGCTAGGCGCCGCTGGCTGGCACGCACCATAATGCCAGGCTCCCAGAAAGCAAGCGGGTGTCGGACGTAAACTGTATTGTTTGTGCAGACAGGTCGGGCACAGTGGACCCTCTCCTCAGGGGATGGTGGGATCCCCCTGCCCACAAGGCCGGTGCCTGGATGCCAGCCAGGGGCACCCTTGCCACCCGCCTTTCTAGAACGGCAGCCTCAGAGTTGCCCTTGACTCTGTGCCACCGTGTGCCTTGAAGGCGTTTCTGTGGGAGGTCGTGTGCATGGTGTGAGGGTGCACCAGGGTTTCAGAGGCTGGCGCCCGGCCTCCGTGTCCGCGCGGGCACAGCGGTTTCACATCTGGAGGGTGCACCTCGGAGTCTGCCCCTCCCGGGCCGTCTCGTCCCCGACTGTGTGCTCGTCCCTCCTCTGCTCTGGCTGCAAAGCCCCTTGTGTGTCCCCCGCACCCCCCGGGGGACCAGGAGGAGCAAACCCAGCCACACACACAACTTCCGAACACAAGTCCGGTTTGTAGACCAGACGGTTTGCCACGCTTCGCGCGTCTTCCTGCATACTTGTCATTCTGTGTGATTTTCCACTTGAAACTTGTCGGAGAGAGAGGAAGGCAGGCAAGGAACCTCCTTCCTCACCCACCAGCTTCTCGGGAAGGAGCGAGGCCCCTCCTGTCTGGGCACAGAGCTCTGGGCACATGACTTGCCCCCTGCCTCAGACGGTGGGGAAGAACGAGTGAATGGGCATGGGGTGACACGCACGTGTGTGTAGGGAGGCACGTGTGTGCACGTGCCAAGTGTGTACACGGTGGCACACTTGTATCAGGAAATCTGTGTTCGTGTAAAGTCTGGTGGGCGTGGGACCTCTAGACGCGCACGAACCAGTGTTGAGTGGCCGCGGACGTGCGTGGGATCAGAGTACGTGGCTCCTGAGTTCCGTGGGTTTGTGTGGTGCTAAGGGTAGCACAGGGCACGGCCCGACCTGCGTGGCCGCCCAGCCAGGTGACGAAACACCCGGGTCCCCTGCTCGTGAGCTGGGTGACGCCCGGGTCCTCAGCCGCTGGGGGGGAATGACAACGGCACTGGCCCCACGGGCATGTGGGATCGTAGAGGTGAGGCCGCAAGGCCCGTGAAGGGCGCCCGGTGCATGGTGCACGGTCGCTCACAGCAGCCGTGACGGGGACGGTGGGGTGGGAAGGGCTCGCACCGGAGTCGACGGGTCTGTTCAAACCTCCGCACCTGCGTTCCTGGGGCCCCCACCCCGTCTGAGCTGCAGCCCCCCACTCTGAAGTGAGAACATCGTTAGGGCATCAGCCAATACAGGCGAGGCGTCCTCAGCGCCTGGTGCAGAGGAGACGGTCAGCGGACGCGCCTAGGCCGTTTTCCTTCATTTCCCTTTTCTGCTTCAGTCTTCATGGTCTGGAGGTTTGCAGGTGATTCTTTTTTTTTTTTTTAAAACTAAATCCACCCACAAGCGTGGCTTTGACCCTCTGTGCCTGCAGACTGTCCGTGCACCGTCCGGGCTCCTCTGTTAAAGCTGGGAAGAGCTGGGGGGGGGGGACAGTCAGGACAGAGGGATTGCAAGGTGATGGCGAGGTGGCGAGGATGTGATTAACACAGGCTCACGCCTGCAGTAGGTTCCCCAGTCCCAGAAGCAGCGGCGCCCCTGGGGTTCCCCAGAGCCGTCTGAGCTGTGCTCTCTGTGTCTCCCCAGGGCCAAGGTGAAGAAAGGCGTGAGCGTCGTGGGGGTGAGAGCCAGCAGCCCTTCCATTTGGGAGGTCACGGAGGGCACGGAGCACACTGGCAAGTACGCACCGGCTGTCATCCTCTGCCAGAAGAAATCCGCGGGCTCGGAAACCGGGTGAGTCCCCGCGGCCCGCGGTAGATTCAGACTCGCACCGCGGCCCGCACCAGCACCTGCTGTCTGTCCGTAACCCTTGTGCTTCTCAGAGAGGCGGGCGGAATCCGTCGTTGGGGAAGGGGGGCTGCTCTGCAGACTGGCCCTCCTTAAAATTCCAGCGTAGCCCCGGGGTCACCCGCAGGGGCCACTCCGCGCAGGTGGGATCTAACCTACAGCTGGGGGTACGCGTCGCCGAGGCCTCCCTCCGGCCGGAAGGGCATCTCTGATGAAGCGGCCTGTCCCGCGAGCCTTATACACGAGAACGTGTGACTCTCTGGCACACGGGCTCCGCGTTTGCCGTGCAGAGTCCGGGATCACGTACGCCACTGCGTTGGTGCGCACGCGTTTTCCGATGCACGGGGAAGTGTCCGCTGTGGGATCATAGGGCATTGTCAGTCACCCGAGAGGCCAATTAAAACTGGAATCTGTGTCTGATACCCAGCAAGTTAGAAACCGTCAACTCACGGCTGGGCAGAGGGACTTGGAAGCTCAGCGCTTCTCGATTTTTATTCCTGTTTCCGGAAGCCTCATTTGGGGCTCTGGAGAATCCCTAGTCTGGTCTCGTATTTTTACCACTTCTAGGTTGGGTGTGCTTTTGCTCCTTATGTTACTGACCATTGGAAAGTAACAAGCAGATGAACACGTTATTTCTGGTGTCAGGTGATTAGACCTCAGCGCGCAAGTGTTTGGAAAAATACGTTTATTTTCTTTCCATTTACTTACTCTAATCTCGAGGTCGTGGATCCCAGCTGATGGCCGTGACACTGTCACCTAGAAAGGTTTCTCCTGCGTTGTGACGTTAGCAAAAATTAGGAAGCCTGGGCGGGTGGATGCGTGGATAGATGCATGACGGGTAGGAGGCAGGTGGGTAGTTAGGCAGGCAATCAGGTTATTTGATTCTTAACTAGACGAGGAGAGGAATTTGGGAGGAGGGCTCTCGACTAGTCTGTTCTGTTTTCTCTTCTCTTTCTTGCCCTCTCCTCTGTAGGTTGTTGTAAGTAGGAGTGGTTGGAGCATCTTCTGTAAAATATGAAAAGGTTTGAGCAGTTTTAAACTTTTATGATTTTTTTTTTCTTTTGAGTCCCTGGCCAAGGATTAGCTCAGTTTATCCCGGGCCTGGAGGAGGGAACAAGGAAAATTTCTGAACACGGCTCATCCCCATCAAGGCGTAAGCTGCTTTTCCGTGGGTCAAAACTTCAGGGGCTCCCAAGAATCGCTTTTAACCCTTCTTTAAATGGAACAGAAACTCAGCATCTGCAGAATACACAGAAACACGCAAATGTATGGCGTTTGCCTTTTTTCTTCTCTCCTGTGTATCAGGATCT
The DNA here is from genome assembly GCF_022079265.1 of Lynx rufus. NCBI lineage: Eukaryota > Metazoa > Chordata > Mammalia > Carnivora > Felidae > Lynx > Lynx rufus. Next base: position 2,767,561 of record NW_025814849.1, on the reverse strand, counting down.
TGTTTTAAGAAGCAAGTGCCCTGAATGGAATTTCACGTTATTCCTTCAAAGTCCTGACCCCCTATGGAGAATATTCCTGATCGCTTTGTAGATCCTGATGTCCGTTTTCTGTTTCTTCCTATGGGTCCAGAGGACAGGAAAAAAGCAGGCACATACGCACAGACATATGCGCACACACTTACGTTATATGCGCATAAACAGTATATTGCATATGTATACGGGCACGACGTGTTTGTGTGTGTACTGAGATGTATGCGTATATCGTATGACTCTACAGAACATACATACGATGGAGGTGTTAGTGTGTGCTTGCGTGTATGCATACGCTGTTACGTGATTTATCTGTGCTCACATCTGTCGAGGGGGAAGTTTGTGTTTCGGAACTCGGTTCTCACGCTACAGCTAGGAAGGCTTTGCTCGGTGAGGAGGCTTAAAAGCGGAAGCCATCTTGGTTTGGGGACACGTCTGTCTTGTCCGCAGCTATGGCCCCAGCCCGACGGCACCACCTGGTGCACATGGGGCTCCCCACACATGCTGGTCGGCTGCGGTTCTGGAGCTACACCTCATCTCTGTTATTCTAAGTGTTACGATGCAAATCACACATAGTGAATCCTTTCCAGTACACCTGTTTGAAACAGTAAGGCATATAACAAGGTGTGTGTTGAAGCCTAGGTTGGGGAAAACCCAGAGAAAGGTACTTTTTTAAAAAAAATTTAAAGGTTTACTTATTTATTTATTTTTTGAGAGAGAGAGAGAGAGAGACACACACACACACACACACACAGAGTGTGAACAGGGGAGGGGCAGAGAGAGAGGGAGACACAGAATCCGAAATAGGCTCCAGGCTCCGAGCTGTCAGCACAGAGCCCGACGCGGGGCTCGAACCTACGAGCCGTGAGATCATGACCTGAGCTGAAGTCGGATGCTTAACCCACTGAGCCACCTAGGCACCCCAAGAGAAAGGTACTTTTTTGAGCGGAGGGGTCCAGCAACTGTGATTTCTACTGGAGGAGCGTGCCAGGAAGTTGGGGGAGAAGGCTGAATGTGGGTTGCTTTATCCTGTGAACCATTTGGACCATGAATGGTTTGCTCTGTGCATGTATTGCCATTTAATAAAATGTAGATAGCTAAATGGACATTCTTTGAATATGATACATTTATTAATACAGTCAACTTTTATCCTCACTTCAGAATTTTTCATCTTACTTCTGTCTGTATGGAATTCAATGACGAAACATCATGTTCCAGGATCTGGGATAGTGAGTGGCCTGGGAGGAGATCTATTTCTCTTTATCTGAAGGATAATTGGAAAGTGTATTACAGAGTGGATGTTTTACTATTAGAAGGTTTTGCTTCAGAAGTTGTCTTGCTTTATAAATTCTTCCTAGTCCCTTTGAATGTTTTTTTTAGTTATTCTTAAAAGTCAGAATCAGATCATCAGAATGTAAAGAGGCAGTCTTAATTAGCTTGAGAGTCATGGATTTTGTATTGCTAATAATTCACCACGGATCACGAAGTTGTGCTAATGAAGTTAAATCACTGTGACAGGTGTAATTTTATGGATTAAGGAGACACTTGTGGTCGTGATGAATTCAGTAGGAAGGAGTGAAGATCTCTCATCTGAGTTGAAATGCATCCTTTCCTTTCTGGAAAAGTTGGGTTGCTGAAAACCTTATCATAGTATTAACATATGAATGTTATCACAACTCTCTGGTCTTTTTTTTTTTTTTTTTAATTAAACCAATGTGCTTGGCCATGTAAAACTACTGTCTCAATGTGTGTGTGTTTTTAACATTTTTATTCATTTTTGATAGACAGAGAGAGAGAGAGAGAGAGAGAGAGCAGGGGAGGGGCAGAGAGAGACAGGGAGACAGAATCTGAAGCAGGCTCCAGGCTCTGAGCTGTCAGCACAGAGCCCAACGTGGGGCTCGACTCACGGACCGCGAGATCATGACCTGAGCCGAGGTCAGAGGCTTAAATGACTGAGCCACCCAGTGCCCCTCTCTGGTCTTTTTTGACTAAACATAGCCAAGAAATAGTGTGGAACAGGGTAGAATAACTAATGTCCCTCCATCAAATTCCTCACTAAGGCACAATGCGAACCGAGATCAATGTATGACAAAAGCTGTGTATTTGTTTTTAAGTTTATTTATTTAGAGAGAGACAGAGACAGCGCAGGGAGAGAGGGAGAGAGAGTCCCAAGCAGGCTCCGCACCACCAGCAGGGCTGATGACTGGGGGCTGGAACTCACGAACCGTGAGATCATGACCTGAGCCAAAATCAAGAGGCAGACACTGAACCGACTGAGCCACTTGGGCGCCCCAAGTCGTGTATTTTTTATCTCTTTGCTCTTCCCTGCATAGATGAGTGTTTTCCGGAGTTTGCCGCCGTTGCATAGGTGGGGCATAGATATGGGTTTGAATCAACTCGAATGACAGAAGCTTCCATGGTTTTCTGTTCTCTGGCGAGACTTCGATGGACATGCTCATCTACCTTGTCTTTATAGCACCTGTCCTTTGTCAGCAGATCGTAGACAGGAAGTGCACAGCTGGAATTAATCTTTTTTTAATAATTGTCCATTTATTGTGCATGCACTAATTTCATGTGTATCGTAGGTAGTATTTTTCACTTTAAGAAGTACATATTTTAGATAAATACGTGAACTGCTATAAAGACAATTGATATTTCAAATACAGACTGATGTACAAAACCATGAATGTATGTTCAAAGGGAGGACTTTCTGGCATCGATAAATGTATCTCAAACTATATTTGTTAGGATTATTTGATTATTCAATTTTTATGGCAGGAAAGAGTGACTTAGGCAAGACAGAGGTTCATTTCTCTCCCACCCAGAAAAAGCCTGCTGTGGGTGGGTCGGCTGGGGCTGGTATGACACTCCCTAGCACCTCCAGGGTCCCAGGCCCCCTCTTCCACACGCACCAGTGCAAGGACTCCGTCCTCACAGATGAAGATGGCTGTGGGGGTGCCGGCCATCACACCTGCCCTCCAGAAGAGGGTCTTCTGAGCTGGGTCAACTCCCTTTCAGCAACTTTCCTGGAAACCCATGCCAACCCCCAGTTCTCTCTCACAGCTCCTTGGCCAGGACTTAGCCAAGTGGCTGCACCAGATGTCAAAGGAAAGTGGGAAACATCATTTATTACGGACAGTGGTATGTCCAGCTCAGAACCGTTTTTCTGCTCCAAAGACAGAAGAACAGACACAGTGGGTTGGGCAGCCCGAATCCTCTTTCTCAATTTATAGTGAGCAGATGTTGTGGCATTTCCAGGAGCGCGATGACAAGCTCACGGTACCCGGTGATCTCCTTCCCTCTGCCAGGCTCCTACCGAGGTTTCCAGAGAAACGTAAGGGGTAGGGAGGCCCACCTAGCAACGCACCCGAAACGTCATGCACGTGTTGGCAACTTAGGGAAGAGTTTGTCCAGGTGAAGACAGGACTGAGCTGAACGGGGGTGCAAAGGTGGCCAATCCCGAGGGAGCCGGAATGTGAGTGGACACCCGGACAGAAGAACCAGGAGCCGGACGCACACGGCAGGCCGGGGCTGGCGAGCCTCGCTCTCTGGACGGATGGCTGCAAGAGGCCAGGAGGCCCCGGCCTGCCCAGGAGCAGACGAAATACCGCCCTGAGCGAGCATTCGGGGGAAACCCTCGCCAACCAGAGGCAAAGCCAGAACTACCCGCATGAAAGGGGGGGGATGTTGTGCGCTGGTCGGCGTTCCCACGTTCGTATCGTAAGAGAAGGATCCGGCCGCGGGAGGAGAGGCCGCGGGACCAGGCAGGGGGTGAGAAGATGGGCCGCCGCGGCCGTGGAAACAGATCAGTGGGGTCGATCCAAACCTTCGGGACACGGAAACTTCAGAGGAGAGCGTGAGAAAGAGCTGGAAGTAAGGAGCACCCCCTGGAGCCCAGCCCGACGAGAGTATACAAAGGAGCGGGCAGAGCTAACCCGTTACCACAAGGTCGGACCCTGCTAGTTATGCCCCTGGGAGGAGCTAACCTAGTTACCACCAGGTCGAACGCGGCTAGTTACCCACCCAGGGGAACCGAAAGCAAAAGTCCGCGGAAGAGCCGCCGCACAGACCTTCTCGCCAACACCACCCACAGCAGCCGGAAGGCGGACGGCGGCCCAGTGTGGCGCGTCCACGCACGGGGATGTCGCTCGGCAGTTACGTGGGGAGGAGTGCCGGGCCCTGTGCAACGCGGGTCGGCTTTGAAGGTGCTACAGCCCGCGACGCAGGCCAGCGGTGGAAGGCCACGCGCTGTGTGGCTCCTTTTAGACGATGTGTGCAGAGCGGCCGGTGGCCAGAGACCTGTGTCTGAGCTGCTCGCCGCTCTGGGTTTGAGCCTGACCGCTGCGGACGGGGGTGTCTTCCCGAAGTAGTAAGGATACCGTCCCACGTGCTGTGGATGAGCCAGAGCCACTCACTTGGGCACTCTAAAATGGTGAGTGTTACAGCATATGAATTCCGTCTCGATTAACGTGTTGTAAAAGTCGGCAGACGACAAGAGCTGACACGGTCATACCGATTTTGTGTGTAAATGAGAAGAGGGCAGGAACGATCAAGGCCGACAGATCAAGGCACGTTGACACTGCTCAATCCCAGATGGTGACGCCACGTGGGACCCGTGTTCTGTCCCTTTCATCTGCTCCGTGTGTATTTCTGAAAATTCCCATTGTGAACGTGGGTTGTCTCTGACTTAGGAAAAGAGAAGGTATGGAAGACTGGGATAAAAAATAAGCTGGATTTCACTGTGGAAAATCTTGTTCAACAGAGTCCTGGATGTCGGTCCTTGTCATTGCTGAATGGAATACGGGCTGTTTGGGGATGCTTTGTCCATCTGCAAGGGTGCCCAGATTTGAAGCCAGCAAGATCTGGCCTCTTGGTTTCTGGCAAAAACAGCTTGTAACAGAGACCTTGTAGACTGTTTGTCAACGCTCCATTTTGCTTTACGAAGCCAAGTTTGAATCGTTGCACTTGACTGCTACTTGGCCATGCCAAGATCACAGACCCAGGGATGGAAAATAAAAACCTTGAGATTGTTTTTTGCATTAATTCAATAATTTGATTAGATTTATTTTCTGGCAGTCTGTCACCAGCGAGACAGTTCACCTCTTCCGACGTCCAGAACCCGGGCTTAACAACAACAAAGTCTTTCCTGTTCAAGTGTGGTTTGTCTGATGCCTTAAATGATTGCGTCATCCTTACCAGTGACTTAACGGATTACGCCATGCATCCACGGCACCATCTGGGTGATAATTCCTTCACAGGGCGTGGAAGGAACGCGGGCATCCTTCAGGAGAGCTGATACGTGTTTCTCATTTTCACGCTGGCCGTCTCACATCTCACCACCAGAGAGGTGGTAAGAGGTAGGGCATCCTCCTCTATAATACCAGCAACGCGACGTCGGCCTTTGCCCAACTCTTGTGAGAACCCCACGTAATCCTGTGCGGGAGCACACTGAAAGAATCAAGACCACCTTTCTAAGAAAACCATCTACCGATCATTTTCAGATCGTTTAGATGACCGTATAATATACGAAGCACGCGTACCCAAGTCCTCCAAGATCCTGGAGAATTACACGTTATTTCCATACTCTAAATGAAAATTTCCCAGAGTACGAGATGAATTACATTAGTTGTGTGTGGAGGTTTTATTAAGCATTGCGTGTGACTTTAGAACCTGCCAGGAGCCATTTGGTTCAAGTGTGTCTTAATAACTTCTGCATTAGGGAGACAACAGACCGAGGTATTGTTTCCGATGCTGCTAGACATCATTTCTTCTAATCATATTGGAGGGAGGACACGCACGTAATAAAATGTTTTTTTTTTTTCTTTTTCCTGAGGATGTGTATGCTGTGTGCTGGACTAATTATAAAATGCTTCATCCACTTTCGAGAGGTATCTGTCAGCGTCTGGCTAATCACATTTAAGACGGGAATCCGTATGACCCTGAAATTGCGTTTCTGGATACATCTGGTCCAGATTAAAGCTTAGCCACGGACACGGGGAGACGTGTACCACAGCATTCATTGCTGTATTTTTAAAAACAGCTGGTGTCCAAAAACAAAATAATATTCATCAAGAGGCACGCCGAGTTTTAAAAATGGTGCATTCATTCTGCCGTTGTGAGGAGTAGCCTAGATCTCGTTATGTGTGTGTGTCGACCTTAAGTTGAGCCGAAAGTCCAGGGGCGCCTGGGTGGCTCAGTCGGTTAAGCGGCCGACTTCGGCTCAGGTCATGATCTCACGGTCCGTGAGTTCGAGCCCCGCGTCGGGCTCTGTGCTGGCCGCTCGGAGCCTGGAGCCTGTTTCGGATTCTGTGTCTCCTTCTCTCTGCCCCTCCCCCGTTCACGCTCTGTCTCTCCCTGTCTCAAACATAAATAAAAACCATTAAAAAAAAAAAAAAGTCCAACGTCGTGGGAAGCAGGAAGTGTGGATATCACGTACGACGTTGCCTGTCAACTGATTACAAAAGAGACCCACACAAGTGTGCCGTTTTCGAGGAAGACGCTGAGTTAATACAGTCAGAGGTAGGATGAGACCTTGATGCTGTCTGAAAGGCTGGCCTCTGACACCCAGCGCGGAGGAAGGTGTGCAGGGGTGTTCTGTGGGCAGACGGCCCAGAGGACGGAGCTCTGGGACCCTCCCAGGGCCGCACTGCGTTTTGTCCCAGGAAATGGAAGCTTCCTTGTGTGGCTCCCCTTAGAAACACACAGACTGAGGGAGGCGCTGTGATCATTCAAGCACACGGCGTTACAGTTAGGGGGACGTCACGAGCCCAGGTCTCTGTGAAATGCTACCTCGATCTGCCTCCCCCAGGCCCATTCTGCGGGAGCACAGGAAGTGTGAGGTTTGCCTTAATTTACCCCGTGTTGCTTTTCTTTTTATTACACCCATGTATTTGATATTTAGTGCCTCCTGTTTCCAAGTAGAGCACCAAATTTAGAATTAAGTTATTTAACACCCACTTGTAGCGGGCCACGGCAGTGAGCTGGGGCCGCACGTCTTTGCTCGCAGCACCTGCCTTTGCCTTCGGGAGGACCTCCAGGCTGATGCACCGGCTGGGTTTGCTGCCACGGCCACAGAACCAATGACCGCGGCCTGAGTGGTCCCCCAGTAGCAGCGATGATTGTGTTTCCCCGGTAGCTGGTGTTCATCAGAGTGCTTTCTAAACACGCTTTGGGGGCGCCTGGGTGGCGCAGTCGGTTAAGCGTCCGACTTCAGCCAGGTCACGATCTCACGGTCCGTGAGTTCGAGCCCCGCGTCAGGCTCTGGGCTGATGGCTCGGAGCCTGGAGCCTGTTTCCGATTCTGTGTCTCCCTCTCTCTCTGCCCCTCCCCCGTTCATGCTCTGTCTCTCTCTGTCCCAAAAATAAATAAACGTTGAAAAAAAAAATTAAAAAAAAAAATAAACACGCTTTGGTGCTGTGGAGACTGGCTGGTGTGGGGTTGCCGGTGGTTTGTGATGTCACAAAGCCGACCGGCCCCACTGTGTGCTGCTCCGAGGAGGGAGAAGCCCCTCGTCCGTTGGAATCACCAGGAGCATCTGCAGTGGTGGAAATAGCAGACGGGACACGTAACGTCCCATGCAGAACGCTGTGGGATGCAGTCCGTCTTCCTATATGTTTCTGAACTTGAATGTGCACGTGAAGCGAATGGGTGTGTGCGTGGGTTGCGTGGGTGTGTGTGTGCATGCCCTATGGGCCCAGCCCTTAGAGTCCTTCTCTCTGAAGATGGAAAACATGATCGGTCAAAGTCCTACCGGGAAAATAGGTCTATATCTGTATCTGTATGTCTGTATCCGTGTATCCATGTATCAGCCTCTCTGTGTCATCTATATCTGTATTCATATCCGTATCTTATCTATACCACGTCTATATTTGTGCATATACATATGCGTAATGTGGATATATGCATAATGCGAAATACAATTTTTTAAAACTCCACTAAGAGTCATGAGCCTCTGTAGTCATACTGTTTTGGTGGGTGTTCATACAGGAGTGCTGATTCATAGGGGCACAAGTACCCCAATATTTACAACAGTGCTTTCAACAACAGCCAAATTATGGAAAGAGCCTAAATGTCCATCAACGGACGAATGGATAAAGAAGATGTGGTTGATATATATAATTGAATACTACCTGGCAATGAGAAAGACTGAAATCCTGCCATCGGCAACAATGTGGATGGAACTGAAAGGTATTATGCTGAGTGAAATAAGTCAGCCAGAGAAAGACAGATATCGTATGTTTTCACTCCTATGTGGATCTTGAGAAACTTAACAGAAGACCATGGAAGAAGGGAAGGGGAAAAAAAGTTACAAACAGAGAGGGAGGGAGGCAAAGCATAAGAGACTCCTAAATACAGAGAACAAACTGAGCGTTGATGGGGGTTTGGGAGATGGGGAAAGTGGGGGATGGGCACTGAGGAGGGCACCTGTGGGGAGGAGCACTGGGTGTCGTATGTAAGCGATGAACCACGGGAATCTACCCCCAAAACCAAGAGCACACTGTCTACGCTGTATGATAGCCACTTTGACAATAAATTGTATTTTAAAAAGATCAAATCAAATAAAAATGGGATCATGATGTAAACAAAAAAAAATAAACTGAAATAAAAAGAAATCTATAAAACTGTCAGCTTTAGTTCCTTGGAATTTCATTTTAATGAAATATTTTCCTATGAAGCTTTCATGTTGAGGCATATACTTTAAAGCCACATTTGGGGTTAAAAATAAAAAAGCCTATTGAAAAAAAAAGGCAGGTGCATAGATCCCCGCATACCTTAGATGTTTTGAGGGAGAAGTTCTTGGGGAAAAGCCCATTTTTAGAGCATCGAGCTGCCCAGGCTACTCTGTCCTTCTGATCTCTGCCTTCACTGCCCAGCTGTTGAGCGCAAACACCTGCCGGCATCCTGAAATCGCCACCTTTCGCTGGTGCCCTTGGCTGCATGGAACCGATGCTGTGTTTGGATGATCTGTTTCGTGAAGGCCTGGGGAGCAGTTTAGAGAGATAATAGTATTTCATGGAGCGTTAAAAAAAGAAACAAAAGAAAGATGATAGGATCCATCCAAAGTAGCCTTATTTATAGTCAAACTGTGAAAAATATCATCTTGCTTCTTATGTTCTAAAAATTTCATTCTGATTATTGTTCTCTTGGACAGGATGGCTCATTTTATTTTTAAATGTACACGTTTTGGGTTTTCTATCATTTCCAAAAGGCCCATCTTCTGACAGCTCTCCACGTCCGTGCTGTGTGCCAATGAGTTCAAGAAGTTTCCTTAGTGACTTGTTAGCCTTCTAACTCTCGTGATGAATTTTGTCACGGGTTAGTCTGCTGTGCCTTCTCCTCTGAGACAGAGCTGGAGAAGATAGCCAGAAGGGCATGGAACTTTATATTCTTACTTAGAGCTCTTTTTTTTTTTTTCTTTTAGAGCTTTTGAGTTATAAATTGTATCCTGTAAAACTCGCCCATGGAAAGTGTGCAGTTAAATGAGTTTTAGAAATCTACAACCATCACCACAATCTGCTATTAGACTTCTTCCATTACCAGAAAAAGTTGTTTTTTTTTTTTAAATCATCTGCTGTGAGTTTTCTTTTCCAATTCCAAGCAATCATTTTTGTCTCATTTCTGTCCCCATAATACTGCATTTTCCATAAGAACCCAAACTGGAGACAACCCAGATATCTATCAACTGACAAGTAGCTAAAAACCTGAGCTGCCCCTTAGCGGAGGAATAGTATGCAGCGATGAAAAAGAACTTCCCAGTGTGCGTGAACGGGCTTGGGGAAACCTCAGCGGCGTGGCGCTGGGGGCTGGAAGCCACAGGCGGAAGATGGCATGTTGTGTCATTCCGCTTCTGTGCAATTCCCAGACCTCATTGTACGGCAGTTCGTTCTCAGCTTCTCACTGGGATCCGCCACGTTACGAGGCACCAGACCACTTCGCTGCTTCCCGAATTACTCTTTCATTTTCCTTTTTTTTTTTTTAATACACGAATTTGCTCTCGTATAAGATTTCGGAACTTTTTCTGAGTGGAACCCTCACTTCACAGTGAACGCTCTGTGATCAGCCGAGGGAGTGATGCCTTGGCCAGCCAGCCCATCTAATTCCAGGCAGCAATGGAAGGGTTTCCATCCTACTGTGTTAAAGAGATTTACCCCGTTGAACAAAAGATCCCAATCAATAAAATGCAGGGGGCTGTAGACCCTTCATCTTTGACATAAAGGTAGACCCTGTCTTCATACCGTAGAAACAAGACGTATGACCTCAACTCCCAGGTCGAGGCCTCTTTTCTACCGTCTTGACTCTAAAATATTCCGGAGGGTGAAAAGTGGGTTTTTCAGTTGTGGAGAGATGCCAGCACAGGATGTAATCCTGTCAGGATCCATTTCAAAATGCATAGCGATCATTCGGGACTCTCTAAGCATAAGCAGGTACTTTTCCATTCGGCCGACATCACTGTTTGTCACTGGGGTTGTCTCTGTCACTGCTCAGCGTTGTGCCCGTGTAACTCTCGAAGCCTGAGATGCTTGCTGTGGGTGGTTTTGGTTTGCCCACTCCCGGAGGCAAGTGGAACACGGGTGAGAACCGCATCTGGCTTGGTGCCATTATAACCGGTCCTCCTGGAGAGAGAACCGGCCGGGAGCCCTTAGAGAGGGAGGAGACAGTGTGGGTGTCCAGGGGCTGCGTGGAGTGGGTGGGTGGATCTCGAATCCCAGTAGCACACTGGTGTTAATATCCAGAAACGGGCTGTGTTCAACGCACACAGCTTAATGCCTGTGTGCAGGCTTGCTTGTTTTCCGTGCATTCGTTACAACGGAGGTGTGATGGGGTCAAAACAGCTGAGGTTGGTCCACGTTCCCCAAAGCTCTGGCAGCCGCACGCTGTGGTTGCAGCGGACCGGTTCCCATCTCGCCTGCAGGATCGCCCACTGACTCCTTGAACTCCGGGCGCTCTTGAATGGGAGTGAATTTATTCAGAAGGGCGTTGATCTTACCCACGGCAGGAAACCAGGGTGGCTTGGGTGCCCAAGGTGGCCATGGAATCCAGACGGTGGAAGAAGGCAGTGCTAGTGAGCTCTAGGTCCAGCCTTCTGCCTGCAGCAGGACCTGAATGCCACCTCTTTGTGTCACCGTGGACGGTCCACGAGTCCTCCAGGAGCATGGGGCGGTTGTGACCCGGCTGAGCCTTTCTTCAGAAGGGGCTCAAAGCGACTGAACGGAGTTCCTTATTAGATGCCAGGCCTGCACTAACGCTGTCCTGCGTGGCTCTGACTCCGCCGGACTCGCGCATTCCCAGGGCCCCTTACAGTTGGCCATGTGTCTTACGGTGTTGTGTGTGTGTGTGTGTGTGTGTGTGTGTGTGTGAGACGTGTTTCATCCTGATGGCCCCGCATCTGCTGCTAAAGCGAGCGTCCACATCCTTTTCGGGGCCATGGACTCCGCCGGCGGCCCGGTGATGCTTACGAATCTTCTCTCAGGGTGATGTTTTTCATTTCATAGGCTCGAATTCATAGCAGCACTGAGGAGGGCGGTTGTACTAAAACCCGGCTTCAAAAAATGTTTTTAATTGCGAGGTGCTGTACGTGCTTCCTTCGTAAAAGCCTGGGGAGCACATCTCATAACCGCTAGGATTTCAGATAAGTGTGAAGGGCGGGATATGTTTTGAAGCATCTGTTATAAATGCAGTGTCACACGAAGGTCACTGCCTCTTCGGTTGGTGAAAAGTCACCGTCATTGCTTCTCTGGCTGTTGCCTACACTCATTATTGAAGGATGTGCTAAATGTTCAGTTCCGGGCTAAAAAAAAAAAAAAACAATTATGAAAATGCGTTTTCCCCATCCAGGTGTATAGACCCCTGAATTCCATCTCCTTGGGGCCCTAGATTAATGACCCTTCCTTAAAACAAGTTTGGGCACCTTGAAGTGGGATGAGACGTAATTAAAAGAACGAAATACTTCTAATGTATCAGGCCTACCCCTCCCTGTGCCGCAGTTGAGAAATGTATATTATATTACAGCTTTCCATGAATATAATTGCAAACATCAGAAAACCTTCCCATATAGAAAAGCAATATATCTGTGCGTGCCAAGATTTGTTATCGTGTTTAATGACTCTTTGGTCCTGTATTCCAGGAACTAATCCTAAGTACGTAATCGGGAATATGATACACAGGCATGTTTTTCACATTTGAGTTAATAATAAAAACTTGAGGGGCACCTGGGTGGCTCAGTCGGTGAAGCGTCCGACTTTGGCTCAGGTCATGATCTCACGGTCTGTGGGTTCGAGCCCCGCGTCGGGCTCTGTGCCGACGGCTCGGAGCCTGGAACCTGCTTCGGATGCTGCGTCTCCCTCTCTCTGCTCCTCCCCCCTGCCCCCCAAAATAAATAAACATTTTAAAAATTAAAAAAAAAAATAAAAATTTGGAATCCGCCACCCAGGTAAGGATAGAGGAATAATTGAGTGACTTTGACATACTCACACAACAAAATGTAACTGGGCCAATAAAATGGTGTTTTAAGATATTTATTGGCCCAAGAATATGCTGTCAACTTTCTGGCATGTATAACACACATACACACACACAACAGTCAAGAGACTAAAGGTAAAATGGTACAAAATCCAGTAACAGTGAGATTATGGGTGGTGTTTACTTTGTCCTGAAGTCAAGCCATAGAACCTACCGCGTACCAGGGGCTGGATTGTACAGGACTTCAGTGTTAGACGTGACACCTCTTCTTACGGATCTTACATTCTCGACGTTTGCCAGTCTTTCCGGTAAGCTTGTATTAGTTTTACTAATTACAAAAATATCCAGAGGCTTCCACTCTTTTATTCTTATTACAAACTTGCCTTAGAGACACGTGCGCGTTTCCTTCAAGAGTGAAAGCGGGGTTGACGCGCCCAGGTGTTGGCGACGTTGTTTACTGTCCTTGGAAGAAGAACTGTCTGGGAAGAGGGACCGCGTTCTGATCATCTTGGCGGTTGCCTACATTGTACATTTTATGTGTGTGTGTCTACCTTTACGGACACAAATGCTAAATCGTCTCGGGATTGCGGGAATGGAAATACTTGCGACGCTTCTGAGTTACAATGCGCATTGATTATCTTTTGCAAGATAAATTAAAATCGATTCATTCTGTTATAGAGCAGTCTTAGGGCGTACATTAAAATCGTATAAAAACAAAGGAAATCAACAAGTTCTAATGCCGTTGATAGGATCAGAACTTGGATTTTCTTTTCAAAGCATAAATATCAGCCGAAACAGCCGATCCCAATTTCCCCCTGTTCTTTATTCAACCATGCCTGCCACGGCGAAAACTGCCTCCCAACTAATTTCAGAGTGACCTTGTGATGGGGTTATGAGCCTAAGAAATTGTAGCAGAACCCTCAGGCAGGATTTATGAGAGGATGAGAATTGGGTTTTGCATGGGCAAGGAAAATTTCATTTAGTATTTATTGTCGAGTGCTGTTTTAACACAGGGCAGTGGGATGGCCTGGCGCCCTCGCAGACGGTCCTGAGCCCCGTGCCAGCCGCGTGGTAGGCTCTCACTGTCCCTGGAAACATGAGGCACAGCAGTGGGCTCAGCATTCTGCCGACCTAATGGCCAGACCCGTCTCGCTGTGACCTCTGTTGTCTGTGCATTTACCAGAACCTCAGGGTCACCCCTGCCCACTAGAGTGTAAGGTCTGCTCCTAGACACCGACACACGGTCATTTGACTACGAATATCTCACATTTATTAAGAGATCAACGTGTACCAGCCTCTTCTGGGTGTTGTACCTGTAACCACTCTAAGTTTAGTAGCTCATTCTCCTGACGCGAAAGGCTCAGAGCTCGCTCCCGTTTTGTGGACCGTGAAGCTGAGACCCAGGCGGAGGCAGGTTATGTGAATCAGTCCCTGTGATGGGCCGACCGATGCCTCTCTCCTCCTCTCAAAACGTGAAACATCTTTGTCCCAGCTCCTAGGACCTCTGTGTGTGCCAGTCTTGAGATGGGGAGGCTCTCTGGGGTCGTCCCGGCCGACCTGATGCGATGGGGATGTAATAATGGTCCTTGTGAGGGTTGAATGCAACGGGGTCAGAGATGTGACAGAATCAGAAAGGAGGACGAGGAGCCAAGGAACACGGGCCACCTCTGAAGGCTGGAGACTCAGGGTGGAGGGTTCTCTGCTGGACTGTTCACGAGAACCATGCCTGCTGGTGCCTGGGCTCCAGACTCTGTCCTCCAGGACTGGAAGAGAGCCAGTGTGTGTAATCCGTGGCCACCACGTTTGTGGGAATTTGTACAGCAGCCAGGGGTCCCGAGTTCACTTCCCTGGTTCACCCGGTAGCAGCCATAGAACAGGTGTCAGCCCCAGGGAGGCAGGTGCCAGGCTTGGGCCGTCAGCCGTGGCGCTGGCCTTGGAGATCGTCTGACTCCCAGATGCCCTGGACTTAGGAGAGCATAGTGGGTGAGCGGATGGCGACGTGGATTCCCACGGTTCGGGTCCAGAGCCCTGCCCTGCCACCAGCAGTGTGTGGCCTCGGCCGGGATGCATGGTCTCTGCCCTTCACTGTCCACACGCGTAAAATGAACAGAATAGCTGCACTTAGCCTGGGGGGGTCCCGAGGATGGGGGAGCGGTTGCGTGAGGCGCGCTTCCACGGACCTCATTGTCCACATCGTGATCGCATTTGGTAATTAACAGAAGGCACCACAAGACTTGCGAAGGCCACGAGGGTTTAGAGGTCAAAGCTGAATCGCTCTGCATTCCTTCATTCGGTGATTCATACCCATTTTATTTGTAACTGGTCTGTGGGGGGGGGTGGTGTTCAAAAAGTCCTCCCCGAAATGAGTTCTAATGATGGTCGAAGGCTGAAAGCCAACATGGGTGGTAATGGGGGTGCGGAATTCTGACCCTGGGGACAGTCATGGACGTGGCTGCCTGGCTGCCTCCTCGGGAAGTTGACAGGCATCTTGACTGAGAGATACGTAGAATGGGGCACCTGGGTGGCTCACTCGGTTAAGCATCTGACTCTTTATTTTCAGTGTTTATTTTATTTTTGAGAGAGAGAAAGAGACAGAGCGTGAGCAGGGGAGGGTCAGAGAGAGAGGAAGACACAGAATCCGAAGCAGGCTCCGGGCTCCGAGCTGTCAGCGCAGAGCCCGACCAGGGCTCAAACTCACGAGCCTTAGGTTCATGGCCTGAGCTGAAGTCAGACGCTCAACTGATGAACCCCCCAGGCGCCCCTGCTTTGCTCTTTCTTGACACGTTCGCCTCGGGACAGTGGCTGGAGCCATGACACGTGGACACTGGGCAGCGTGTGGAGGGGCCGGGGTGGGGGTGGGGAGGGGGCTCCTGGCACCACAGCACCAGCTTCTCCGCCACGCGCACGAGCCCCCCCGAGATGCACGACCGACAGCCCCAGGCCAGCCTTTGGAAACGGAGCCCCGGCTGCCTCTTGATGAGACCCCGACCCCGCGCAGCTGCTGCGAAGGTCCCGACCTCAGAGAATATGCAGAACATAAGCACCTCCCGCTGTTGGTGGTCACCGTCCAGCTGGGCTTGTGGCTGAGGAGACGGCGTCACTCTTCGGCTTCTCTCTGTCGCTTGGCTCTGCTCCGTGCTGGCTGTGTTCTCACAAGGGCTCAGAAGGGCTCTGCTCCCTGGGTGGAAAATTCATGTTTACGTTCCAGCATCAGAGCCTCCCGGTTTCCGGGCCAGCAGGAGAGACGTGCTGAAAATCCCTCCGGTCGTTCCCTAGAAGTCCGACAACGGACTCCGGTGGGACCAGCCTTGGTCATTTGCCTCCTTCTGGACGGGTCACTGTGGCTGGGACTTAGGTCACAGGCTGGAGGGACAGGAATTGTCAGCAAACACAGAGGTTGGGGTGAGGGACGGTTTTCTCTCCACCAGACCATCATCGCCTTCTCATGAGAACCAAGGGGGACGCAGCCAACGATTATTGGAGTGGCTGCTGTGTGCCAGGCACAGCCCACATCAGGAAACCTGAGAAGAACAAATTTTTCTTCTTCATGTTGCTTCATTCTGGTTATTGAAATCTGACTTGTTCAAAACGCTGCAGATCCCACGGATGGACGATATGTGTTAATTACCAGCCGCGTAACACAGAGTAAGTCGCTTTCTTCTGTCTTGCTTCCCTCACCTGAAAAATCAGGATACGATATGTCTTCTCTCCCTTGGTGAGTTTTTTCCAAGGATAAAATGAGGTGATGGATGTGGAAACAGTATATAAAATACAGGATAGTATTGTTTTCAGTACTGAAACCACGTTCACAGCCCGGGAGAGAGTTCTTGTAAATCTTACTGCCACCAAAGGACTGATATCCAGAATACAAGGCAAAGGACCCCGTTTAAAAAACGGACAAACTCGGGGCGCCTGGGTGGCGCAGTCGGTTAAGCGTCCGACTTCAGCCAGGTCACGATCTCGCGGTCCGTGAGTTCGAGCCCCGCGTCGGGCTCTGGGCTGACGGCTCGGAGCCTGGAGCCTGTTTCCGATTCTGTGTCTCCCTCTCTCTCTGCCCCTCCCCCGTTCGTGCTCTGTCTCTCTCTGTCCCAAAAATAAATAAACGTTGAAAAAAAAAATTAAAAAAAAAAAAACGGACAAACTATTTGAGCGGGTCTCCCAAAAGAAAACATACAGCCGTCACATCGATGCTGTGAAAGCAGGTGAAAATCTACTCCACACTTTTAGTTATGAGAGAAAACAAACCCAGAACATGCAACACGGATGAATCTCCACAAAAACAAAATGTTTTGCTCAGTGAAAGGAGCCAGACACAAGCGAGTGGCCCTTGGACCGTTCTGTTTATAGGAAATGCCGTAGATGTCAAATCTACTGGTGACGGAAGGCGAGTTGGGCGTGGCCCAGGGCGGTGGCAGGGCTGGGAGGTGACAACTCAGGTTCACCTGGGACTCACCAGGTCGATGGATGTGCCCCACGTCTTGATTGGGACTGCGGTTCTACGGCTGGACCTCTGTGGTTCTGCATCCAGCTGGACGCTTACGACGGGAGCGTCTTACGGTATGTGAACTGCACTTCAATAAATGTCATTTAAAGTTAAGTTGATATTTAGCGACGGCCTCGCCGACCCCAGATTTTAGGGTACGCTGGAGACGCGTGGAAGCAGCCAGGGCCTTCTCAAATGGCCTTGGGGATGGGGGCTCTTGCAGCTCCGGGCATTTGGGGACAGGCGGCAGGGACGCCCTGAGTCATTGGGCCGCTCAATTGCTCAAGGTGGTAGGTGCGGTGATAATGTGTGTTATCGCGGGGTGCACGGCGGTGAATGGCGGACCAGATCAGATCCCCTCTGTGTTTTATTTTACCCACACTGTGTTTTGGAGTTGGGAAATTTCACATCCAAATGTAGACTTTGGGCTTCTCATGCAACACAGTGAGTTCCACCTTGGCGTGGCCGTGGCCGTGGCAGTGATTAGTGGGAGGGCGGTCGGCACCCTTTGTGTGAGTGACAGCGCTTCCGTCTGCCTCCTCTCGTTTTTAATGCCTGATTACTTCTGTTAGGTACTTCTCTTAACACCCTTCGTCGATACAGCGTGTATACTCTGGGTATGCACTTACAGGCGCTTGGATACGTGCATCGTCTCCTTTCGTTTTCTGTAGTAATTCCTGCACGGTAGATACTCTTGTTTCCTTCTTACAGAGGAGGAAACATAAAGTCAAAAAATGCGGGCACCTGCGTGGCTCCGTCAGTGGAGCGTCCGGCTTCGGCTCAGGTCACGATCTAGCATTCACGAGTTCGAGCCCCGCGTTGGGCTCTGTGCCGACAGCTCAGAGCCTGCTTCAGATCCTCTGTCCCCCTCTCTCTGCCCCTCCCCGACTTGCACTCTCTGAAGAAAATAAATACTTTTTTAAAAAAGTATTTTAAAAAATACTTCCCAAGGCCGTAACCTTCCCAAGGCCACGTGGGTGGAATTTTTAGAGCTGGAACTCAAGGGGCCTCTTTGTCCTGTGCAGTGCTCCCTATCAGTGTGGAGAGGAGGAGGGTGGGGAGGAAAAGAGCAGTTATTTGTAAACTAATGGCTTGCTCACCGTCCCATTTGCTTTCTGCCTCCCTGCCTGGTTTATCCGGGTTTCAGCCAGCACAACACTTCCTTGTTGCTGACGTTGAACTGAATTGATCGCTTCTCGAATATTCCCGCCATTGTTGTTTATTTTAAATCAAATATTCCCTCCGTGCCGACACCTGAAAACGTTTTCCGGAGCATCACCTGTCCATATTGGATAGTGTCGCACGAGTTGAAAAGACTCTTGTATGAGGTAAATTAAAGTCTCTGGCATATTGATAGCCCTTCACGCCCTCGATTCTGCCCCTTGGGTATCTTTTGCCTCCAGACTCCGCCGAACTTCTTGCTGTTCCCAAGCCTGGCAAGAGGGCCCCGCTGTCGCTCCCGTCCCCTCAAATGACAGACCTGATGGGTGGAGTTGTGTCTGCAAGGGCGCACGGAGGACAGGCAGGGCGAAGCAGGCGGTCGACCCCGTGGAGCGTATGGACGAACCGGGGTGGGGCGGGGAGGGGAGCAGGGGCAGCCGGCAACATGAGGGTCAGATGTGGGAATCCACAAGCGTCAGGTGCTCCTGCAGGAGGGAGGGAGGCTTTGGAATTCCAGAGACAAGACTCGGATGAGAAATCAGAGTTTGGAGAAAGGAGAACCGGGAGGAGGAGGGTCTGGATGACCGTGTTTCAAAACTGAGAGAGAAAAGGGAGCGGGATTAGGCGGTCAGGTGCAACCAGAGAGAGGGAGCAGTCTGGAAACGGGGAGTCTTTTCCCTACGTCTTCCATTCTCCTGTTCCCACATTCTGGCTCCTTCCGCAGTGTTGTTAGGATTGATGAAATAGGGTAAACGAGTTGACTTTATGGATTATCGTGCTTGTCACCCAGAGGGTGGATGGGCTGTGTGAGCAAAGTTACGGCGTTGTGCAGTGCCATTTGTGAAGTAACTGTAGTTTCCAGATTCAAAACGTGTGAATAAAATATTTAAGGTCGTTAGGATTTCACCATAGGATTTCACTCCTGTGGACCTTAAGAAGCAAAACCAAGGGGCAAAGTAAAAAAGAGAGAGAGAAACCAAGAAATGGACTCTGAACCACAGAGAACACACTGATGGTCACCAGAGGGGCGGGGTGGGGGATGGGGAGGGGAACGGGATGAAGGAACGCACCTGTCGTGACGAGTGCTGGGCGTTGTACAGGAGGGTCGAGTCGCTATCCAGTAAAACCTTGGGTTGCGAGTAACTTGTTGTGCGAGCGTTCCGCGAGACGAGCAAACACGTCTAATACGTTTTCGCTTATAAACGAGCGACGTCTTGTAATCCCAGTCGTACGCGTCGCCGAACGTCACGTGATCACAACTGGGTTTTGAGATTCGCTTTGATATGTGAGTGCTTTGGATTACAAGCGTGTTTCCGGGACGAGTTATGCCTGCAAAACCAAGGTTTTATTACTCTATTGCACACCTGAAACTAATATCATGCTGTATGATAACTAACTGGAATTTAAATAAAACTTAAACAAGTTCAAGATCGTTTCAAAAAACAAGGTATTTGCAAGAGAGTTTACTCTGCTTCCTCGCCTGGAATGTCCTTCCCTCCTATCTCTGCCCATCCAGATACACTCACCCTTTATTGGGTTAAATGTCCCCAGTGTCTGGGAGTCACCGCCCTTCAATCCCCCAAACGAAGGTAAAAGGACCTGTCTCTCTGCTGCTCCTGTAACACGCTGTCCATAGCTCAGTTGCTCGTTGGATTTTCTCTCCCTGTCCACACTCAGGGAATCTTCGGACCGCCTTCTGGACTCTGCCTGTGACACATAACTATTAAGGCAGTTGGACAATAGTAAATAGCACATCCACGTTATTAGGACAGCGAAGCCAATCCCAGGACTTTTGCGGGAAATACGCCTCCTTTCCAGCTGGTAGAAGGTACGCTTGAAGCTGCTCGGGACCCATTTGCCGTAATGTGGCCCAAGTCTGCCTGGGAATAGGATGCAGAGAAGAGGGGACAGGGGAGGGGGAGGTCCTGGCCGGCTGTGGCCTCGTTTTACACCTAGATCCGGCTCTGCCCGAAATCAGAACCGTCCTTGGGCTTTTTGCATACATACGTGAGCCAATAATGTGTAGTCGCTTGAACCAGTCGAAGCTGGATTTCTGTCGTTTGCAGGCCAGTCTTCCAAAGCCAGGTTATAGTCCTGACTATATTCTAGTTAATAAGTATAAAAGTTCCAAATTTTACTTCATAGCACGTGTCACAGGATTGCAAGAACAGCACAAGGAGAAGAGCTTCTGGTTCCGGCCCCTGTGCAGAAACGTTTATTTAAAATGGTTTAATGCAGAGAGCTCGAGATTTCCAGGCTTCTGAATTTGGGTGCTGCTCATGTCAGAAATGTTCCGTCTTCGGGAGGATGCCCTCTGAGCCTCTCTTCCCTGGATCTGGGATTTCCAGTGGGGAATATATGAATGTCTGAAGTGAATCTGCGGTTTTATTTACTTGGTTTGCCTGGGAAGCCCTTGTGGAAAACCTGATAACCAGTCTCCCGACGGTGTGCAACATCACTCGGGTTAAGAGAATCACAGAAATTGTGAGTAGGGACCATTTGGTCCACAAGGTGCATTTTGCAGAGGGAGAAACCACACCTGTGCTGAGGAAATTTTGGGGGTGCCTGGTCTTAGGACAGTCGGGCAGCTGCGATGACCCACTCACGACGTGGAATTTAGAATCTGCTGCGAACCTTTGATGGCTCTCTCCGTGCATTGCTTGGGGGATATTCTGGATTGTGGAGGTTTTAGAAAGTTGTCAGATGAGATATGAGCTCGTCTCTCTGATCGGATCAGCCTTCCGTTTCAAAGCAGGAATGGCGAGGCGACTCCCCAGGCTCCGTGTCGTAGCAGCCTCGGCAATCCCAAGACGGGAGACGGAACTTTAGGATTGTGTAAGCCTCCGTTTCTCCTCTCCTGCCTCGTTTTCTAATCCGAGGAGATCAACCTTGAGTCTCTCCACCTCTGCGAAATGGTTTCCACTTCGGCTGTCATTTTAAGTATGAATTTCCCCTCAATCCTGGAAGTTTTATTTGATTTTGCGCCTTTTCCTGTAGCCTGAAATTTAATTTTACTTTGATGCCGCAGTTTCTAGGTTCTGTTTTTTATGAATGCGTTGTGCCCTGAGGCAGACACAAGGTGTTCAAGGCACCCTCGCTTACCAGGGAGGCTGTACAGAGAGAGCAGGAAAGAAGTGGATGTGTTATAATCAGAATTACAGTGTTTAGACGTGAACCCCGTCTTGCCCGCCGGTTTTCTTGTGATCCATTGGAATCACCATAAAATGTCTTGTGGACCCACATGATGTTTTATCAGGTGCCCAGGAGCGAGATTCATAATAGCACACTCGGAGCTGGGCGTCACTTGCGTGCAGAGAGGAGTCCCGCTCGGGGGGACTTCTGCCGCTCCCGGTGGCCTGTGCTGACACTCGCTTTGTCCCTCAGGAGCGGGGCAGGGCAGGGGAGGGGCGGCTCACAGGGAGCCAGATACACGGAACGGCATATTTTGTCCATCGAGGGTTGGACGGGGCACTAGGATGTCAGTGTCTGAGCGGACCCAGCCGTGTCCTCCGGGCATGACTTGTGAGTTCTGGTGGCGGGCGCGGAGGCGGACGGAACAATTGCCGGCGATCCAGGCAGCTCCCGAGGCCGTCAGGAGGCTGAGGTCCGTCTCCTGCGGGCCAGGAGTCCTTCTGAGCCACATCAGGTGCTTGGGTCGCTGGAGGACACTGTCACGAGGCTCCCAATTGCCCCACCCTTCTTGCACTCCGAGCCCCGCACCCGACGCCCTTGCTCTTTGTTTCTTTTTTTTTTTTTTTTTAATTTTTTTTTTCTTTCAACGTTTATTTATTTTTGGGACAGAGAGAGACAGAGCATGAACGGGCGAGGGGCAGAGAGAGAGGGAGACACAGAATCGGAAACAGGCTCCAGGCTCCGAGCCATCAGCCCAGAGCCCGACGCGGGGCTCGAACTCACGGACCGCGAGATCGTGACCTGGCTGAAGTCGGACGCTTAACCGACTGCGCCACCCAGGCGCCCCAAATCTTTGTTTCTTTCTTACCTCCTTCCTCTGACTTACCCTGGTGACTCCCCAACAGTGGAGGTCCCCCCTGGGGACCTGATTCCCTCTCATCTGCCTCCTGTCGTGTGGCTCACGATGCTTCCAGCATGGGGAGGAGGCCGTTCTTGGGGCGTCAGGAGTGACTCTTGCGTGGGGGCCCCACTGTATTAGCAGCTCATCCTATGAGTCTCATGGGTGCAGGGAGGTCGGCACTCCAGGTCCCCCGTGTTATCTGCTGACCAGAGTCACCCGGCAGGACACTGCATTTCTCCTGGAGAAACGGAGACTGTTTGAAGCATACGTCATCTCGGATTCGTACCTTTTCATTCTGGGTACCCACCGCCTGTCCCCTGTTTGCTCCTCTGGCAAAACGTATTTCTGTTCTGAGCAACACCGCCGTGACCCCTTTGCAGGGACTTCAAGTTTCCAAACATAAAACCGTCTTGCTAAGGTAAACGTTAAACATCGGTTATGTCATTTGCTTACACGAGTGTAATTTAGGCAAAACACGAAACAAATCACATAGCAAGCCGCTTCCTTTTATTTTCCCTGCCTCTCGCCCTGGGCAAGAAACAAGAGCAAAGCCTTGGTCGCCCTCCTTTCTCTCCCTACACTACCCCTGGCTTCTAGAACAACATGGTGCACTTGACAGGGGTTCCATACGTTCTTTCTCCTGAAACGTCGTGGAACATGAGCTGATACAGGCACACGGGGTGGGGGGTGTGTGCTCAATGGACACAGTGCCCTGGACCGAGTAGAATACTTTATTTGCCCAAGAGTGCACGTGGATGGCCAGCACCCCGAGCTTTGCACTCTGACCCAAGCCGACCGGTAGGTAGAGTTTCCAAGAAGAGAAGGATGTAGACAGTGGTAATTAGCATGGTCTCCCCTCGTGAGACTTTTGGTAGCGCATGTCTCCTCGTGGCGCACGTAGCACAGCCCCGTGGGCTTCATTCTCACGTGCTCCCAGAAGATCCTCACCCTGCTGAGAAGACGCCGAACCGTTTTATTATTGAGCTTCCTGTGTACTCTCTGCTCTCTGGGTTCACATGGGAAGGTGCACCACGGGGGAGCGGGGTACGAGTGATTTCTTCTTAGCGATTTAATTTCACTGCTCAAAGGGGGGAAAACAAATCAGCAAGCCTGGGGAATTTATCAGTGTAGTGTGGCTAAATAAAACAAAAGCAAACAAACAAAAAAGATCATCAAATAACAAAATTTTTGAAGCCAGTGGACAGTTCTTTCTGTCTTTCAGCCGCACACATTGGACATTTCCGGGTCACTCTCGGGCTCTAGATGTGTTCGGGTGCCCTGTTAAACAATTTGAAATAGTTTGCGTGAGCTGGGACTCTAGCAAGAAACCCTGATGGTTTGAACAAAGGGACTTTAGTAAAGAGAGGGGTCACAGCAAGGTGGGCAGGGGCACGGGAGAAACTGGGGTGTCTGTTCACCCAGAGACTGGCTCTAGTGAGCCCTGACAGTTGCTGGGCCTCAGGACACAGGGGAAAGAGGGGGACAGCATTACCAGTAAGAGGTGGGGTCCCAGAGGAGGGGCCACTGGCCAGAAGCAGCGAACTGAAGGAACACAGGTGGGTGGCAGCAACGTGAGACAAAGCAGGGCCACGGGAGAGAGAACAAACCCACCCCCTGCCTCTGTCTCGTGCCAGGAAACCCCATTGGCAAACCCAGTTGGATGCGCAAGGCCGAAGGGGACCCTGATTGAGCCAATGACGTAGCCTGTGGGAGTCAATCCTGGGTACGGAGGAGGTGAGGAGTGAATTTCGCGGAATGGATGGCAAACGGAAAATAACCAGGCCACCACGATCTTCCACCATCTTCCCCCTTCCAGTCTTGCTCAGCTGGGAGCCTTCCCTCCCACAAAGCCATGCAAACCCTTGGGAGTTTCCTCTCTCTGTCTTCCTGTGGGTGCACCCTTCTCTCTGCTCCCTGCACCGTTAGCCGCCGTGGGGGACACAGTGATGCTGCTACACTGATCTCCATCGTTTCCTTCCTTCCCGCGAGGCTGTGTCTTGCCGGGGAGCTGCCTGTTCCCGTCTTGGGAGCGTTTCCAAAGTTCATCCTTACCTTGGTCATGATTCGTGCAGAACCGCTTCCCACGTTGATGATTGCAACTTCCTCCTTTGTGGTCCCCTTACTCTCCTCAAACACCAGGGGGTCTAGGATGAGTGGGCCAAACTATTTTCTTCCTCCAGCAAGCCAGCCTTGTCATTCAGTGACATTTGTCTCCACTGCTTGCTAAAACCAGTCCAGGACGTCTCTCCTGATTTTTTTTTTTAATTTTTAATTGTATTTATTTTGAGACAGACAGAGATAGCGCGAGTGGATGAGGGACAGAGACAGGGTGAGAGACAGAGAATCCCAAGCAGGCTCTGCACTCTCAGCACGGAGCCCAGTGCGAGGCTTGAACTCGTGAACCCCGAGATCGTGACCTGAGCCAAAAGCAAGAGTTGGACGCTTAACTGACTGAGCCACCCAGGCGCCCCTTAGCTCTCCTGACTTTTAAGATCCTCTACTAAGGGGTTAGTGGTTTTCTAAGGTGATATGTATTCACTTTCAAACTCATCCATGCCAACCCCACTAATATGCTTCTCAGCATATCAGCTCTCGTTCTTAATAGCTTGCTGTGTTTTTTCAATTCCGTACATATTCACTCAATACGTTCATTCAAGAGAATATTAGTTGTATGAGTATACCGGACGAAATATGAGGCATACAGCGGCGAATGAAACAATTTAATCTTTTCACTAATAGAGCTTCCGGACAAATCTCTTGCAAAAAAAAACAGACACATAAAGCCAGCGTGTGTATTGTTCTCTGTGTGTTCACACTGACTGTCTAGGCCCCTAACCTGCTGTGTGTTATCTTACTGTATTTTCTTATGTTTATCCTATTATCTTATTATATTTTATAACCCGTTTGCAGAAATGAACATGAAACGCCTCATAGTTTGGAGTCAGTTCAGCAGACGTGTGTTGACAGGCAGTATTTGTGCCCTCAGGCTGAGTGGGAATCGGAGAAGCCTGGGATGTGGCCCCTCGTCCCCAGGATCTTGATCCTGTGTCCTTTTCTTCGGGCAACTCTGACATAAACAGTCGGATGTGATGCTCCCGTTGCTAAGCCCCTCAAAGCCGCCATCAGCCGTGGGTTTGGGAGGGGCAGGCTTGCCCGGCCGGCGCTCGGTGTGCTGTCTGTCCTTCCGGGACAGCGTGGTGGGGGCACCTCTGGGGAGGAGGGAAGGCAGGTGCTCTGGACTGCCCTCCCATCACCTCACAGTGACAGGCTCCGGGCCCTTGCTGGCAGCACAGTCCTTATCTTGGTTAGCACCTTAGCAGAGTGCACCTGCTGGCCGGGGATCGCTTCTGGCCAACAGTCCTGGCGTGGATGGGCTTAGGGGCGTGGCTCGTAGGAGAGTCACATCAGCCGTGTGACCGTCTGCATGTAAAGCGGAGATGCCTGGTGAGCGCCAGCCCTGTTCCCAGCCACACGCACCCACCATGTGCGCCCCCGGGAGCCCTCCGGTGTTAGCCTGGGGTCGGCTGTGTGCAAAGCGCCGGGACAGATCCTGGGTTTCCGCCCCTGCCGTCCTGCAGCCGTTCCCACGTTGTGTCCATCAATCGTTTGTTTCCGTGGAATTACTGGCAGAGCTCGATATTGGCTTTGGTCTCGTATTTGCGTGAATCTGAGCCGACGGTCCCCGGGCTCGTGTTATCTTGAGGCCAAACTCCCTACCTCTTGGTTAAGAAAATGAGGTTTTGCAGAATGTGGCCCGAGCCCACCTCTGCCCAGCCCCTTTATGCGGAGCCCGGTCAGTGACACCAGCCTGCCTCGCCATCCCGCCTCTGTGTGCGCCCATCGCTCCCCCAGGAAAGCCTTGCTCATTTACTCAGCTGGTGTTGACCAAGCACGTGCCTGTTGCCAGGCGCTGTTCTAGGCACCGGGCATCCCTGGTGAACACAGGCGGCGCGGGCTCCGTGAGAGGCCAGGGTGACTGGAGCCGACAGAGGGAGCGGGGACGAAAGGAGGCAGGTGTGGGGCAGGGGCCCTGATTCAGACTTCTGGCTTTATTCAGTGATGGGAAGATGTAGGACGGGCTGAGGGGGCACGTGTCATGTCCAGTCCTTGCTTCTTTAAAGGGAGGAGCAGTCGTTCTAGAATAAAATATCATCAAAGGCCAGCAGAGGCACGCTCTGCCTCACAAAGAAACGGAGGCCGAGCCGCTGATCAAAGCCGCAATATCTATTCTCTGTATGCTGATTTAGAGCGCTTTGCCCAATTGTTAATATGCAAATGTAAATAACACATTTGCATATCCTGCCCTAGGCTGGCAGTGAGGAGAAAATCGGAGGTAGGAGTCCCTTCAAGAAGAAAGCTGCGTGCCTGCAGGTGGCCCCGATTGTACCTGTCGGCTGTGTCTCTGCGAAGCAGCTCCCTGGATGGCGGTTTTCCAACCCTCACGCCCCGCTGTGTGACCTTGGGTGTACTGCTTAACTCCCCTGGCCCTCGATTCCTCGCAAATCTAGTAAGGATGTGAAGGAGGTCTCCAAGAACAGTACCCTTCCTGGGTCCACACGGGGGACACTTCTGCCTCGTATGTGCTGGGCAGACAGGTTCCACCCAGTTTTCCACCCGAATCCTCGTTTCCGTTGAATGCCTGGGCCACCCAGGCATCAGGTCTCAGTTTTCCTTCCACCCCCTAGAGTTGAGGCGGGGATGTTGGCTGGGCATGCTTTGCTGACACGAACCCCCCTGCCGGTGGCCCACCCCAGACTCCAGACTGGATGGTGGCAGGGGACAGAGGCCAGAGACGTGGGGATGCCCCGCTGACGTCTGCCCGCGCCACACCCTGCCACCTGACCTTATCACGGTCTAGCACGTGCTGAGCATCAGCTCAGAACCCGGCACTCGATCTCTGTTCCTTGCAAACCTGGGCAGAGAGTGGGGCTGTGCTTTTCTTGATCCCCTAACGTGTCAGCAGAGCAGGGATGTTGTTAGGAATTCACGCTCTGGAGGCAGCTGCCTGGTTTTCCGGGGCGTCTTGGCTTCCTCTGGGGGTTACTTGCTTCACGAGTATCGGGAGGGTTGCATAGCGTTGGAAGGCCGGTGTGTTAAGTCGTACCCAGTCTGTGCAAACCAACTATGGGTGGCAGGTGTTGTGCGTGTGAAGTGAACGCGGGTTCACGTGCATGTATCTGTCCATTTTATTCTAATGCATGTTTATTTCCAAGGATGTTTCTGAGAGGATACAAAGTTACTGGCGTCAGTAACGATTCTGAGCAAGAGAACGGAAGTTGAGGTCTGGGACAGTAGAGAGACGTAGCTTTGTACGGCAGTTTGTACCTGTTTGAATTTGTTAGAACAATGTGTATCTGTTAAACCGTATCAATTACACGGGACAGTGCCGGCATACAGCAAGCACCTACTAAGTGTTACCTGAGACTAATTCCAGTGCTGTTTCAGACACTACATTGGGCTGTATTAATTACCAGGTTTGATGCCTGTTCTATAATAGACTCCCAGTGATGGTAGCCATTACCAAAAGGTGTTTCCATGGGGCGCCTGGGTGGTGCCGTCGGTTAAGCATCCTGGTCTCAACTCAGGCCATGATCTCACGTGTGAGAGTTCGAGCCCTCCATCGGGCTCTGGCACAGAGCCTGCCTGGGATTCTTTCTGCCCTTCCCCCGCTGGTCCTTGCTCTCTCTCTCCCTCTCAAAATAAATAACTTAAAAAAAAGATGTTTCCAGTAACGCTTGGATCAATTTGACCTCTTTGTTTGCAAGTTATGGAATTTAAACTCAGAATGAAGCGTGCATGCATGCGAGACAGTGCATTTGTTGGCTCGAGGGCCTGAGTGTGATGAGTGCACATAGTATCAGGTACATCTGGATACAGGGGCACAAATGGTGTCAGGAGGACATAGTTTCTCCACTGCTGGGCTCAGCCTTCTCCTTGTCACCTCTGTTTTCCTCGGGAGGGTCCATGTGGTGGCTTCGGCTCTCCAGGTAGAGAGTAGCGTCAGGGAAAATGGGGTCTTGTTTCCCAACAATCCCAGAAAAACTTCAAGGTCTGCACCTCTCTGGTTTGGCTTGGGCCGTGTGCCCCCTCCGAGCCTCTTTTATTTAAATTTTTCTTTTTAACGTTTTTTTTTTTCTTTATTTATATTTGAGACAGAGAGAGACAGAGCATGAATGGGGGAGGGTCAGAGAGAGGGAGACACAGAATCTGAAACAGGCTCCTGGCTCTGAGCTGTCAGCACAGAGCCTGACGCGGGGCTCAAACTCACGGACCGTGAGATCATGACCTGAGCCGAAGTCGGATGCTTCACCGAATGAGCCACCTGGGCACCCCTCCGAGCCTCTTTTAGAGCGTGGACATCCCCAGCTGTCCAGGCTTGGTTCATGGGCAGGTTATATGAGTTTGGGGGAGCACAGCCTCTCATGAACCCAACATGTGGGAAACGGATAATTCCCCACAGTACTTGGGGTGCCATTGCCCAATCAAGGGGGTACCTTCCTCTTACGAACAGGGAAGAGTCAACCAGGAGGGTGTCTGAAGTCAACTTTGAATTGCACACGCTGTGTTTCCTCTGGATGTCGAGGGAACAGAGCGCCCACCGAGCAAACTGGCAAACAAAACAACGTTATTAGCCAATGTCACATGAGTGGATTTAGAGAAAAATGGGGGCTGCATCTGGTTTTATTTTGCGCACAAATTGTCATTCTATTGTAATGTATTTAATGATAAGGTGCAGAATTAAATGTTCTGTGCCATGTGTCTAAGTGTACTTCTGTTCCCCCACTTTACAGACATATTTCTTTCTTGATTTCTTTCCTCCGTACCGAAAAGCTCTCTCATGTTTCCTTAAAATAAAAATTAATTGCTTTTCAGAGAACTCTGACAAGGAGATGCGTCTCCCAGGAAGTATTTCATAATCAGCCGGTCTCCACGTGCTGCATTTGTAACCAAAACTATTTTTAATTGGGTTGAAACTGACATTTGCTCATTTTTCTTACTAATTTTAACCCCCCCCCCCCAAAAAAAAAGAAGGAGGAGAAATTCAAACCAAATCCTGGAAGTTTTCCTACTTGGTATTCTTTTAGGCGTTACAAACTAGATATTGAACAGTACTGGTTTTTTTAACAAACAAAGCCTAGTTGGTAAGGGCCCCCACACAAGCGAGGTTCATTTCTCACTCGTGTAGAATCCTAACAGGTATTGCTAAGAGAAAGCTCTCCACCAAGCAAAGACCTGAGAACCCAGGATCCTTTGTTTTTGTTTATTTTCGAGACAGAGAGAGAGACAGAACATGAGCAGGGGAGGGGCAGAGAGAGAGGGAGACACAGAATCCGAAGCAGGCTCCAGGCTCCGAGCTGTCAGCACAGAGCCCGATGCGGGGCTCAAACCCATGAACCAGGAGATATGACCTGAGCTGAAGTTGGATGCTCAACGAACTGAGCCACCCAGGCGCCCCTCTCCCTCACTTTTTTTAAATGTTTATTTTTGAGAGAGATAGAGAGAGACCAAGTGCAGGTGAGGGAGGGGTAGAGACAGAGGGAGACACAGAATCTGAAGCAGGCTCCAGGCTCTGAGCCATCAGCACAGAGCCCGATGCAGGGCTCGAACCCACGAACTGTGAGATCATGACCTGAGCCAAAGTCGGATGCTCAACCGACTGAGCCACCCAGGCGCCCCAAGGCTCCTTTAAATGTTGTTTCCCTGGTCTTCAGCACGTGGCTGCCATGGTTACCAAGGTCCTCTGCAGGAACTGAAGGAGAAGGGCAGGGAGGCTCATGGGGAAGTTGCCAGGATGGCCTGCGCGTGTCCAGATCACTTCCGGCATACCCTGTGACCCCGCCTGCGGGGGAGCCTGGGAGACGTAGTCCAGCTCTGTGCCACGACTGGGAAGAGGTGGCTTTCGGTGACGAGCCCCCCAGTGTTGGTGACAGAAATAGAGTAGAACTGGTAAGGCAGTGGCCTAGCCGGCCTCCTTGGTCCGCCCTTGCCCTTGTTTCCATCCAGCAGTCAGCGTGATCCGGTTGACAGGGCGAGAAGATCCTCCCTGTGGATGGATGATTTCAGCACACAGGCTTTTAGGGCTTGTGCGGTATTCGGAGGGCTTTCGACGTGAGCCCTCTGGATGTGTTCACAACCACCAGGAACAAATCGGGTGATGGTGTCAGAAGGGGAAATTCAGTCTCCCGGGGATCAGTTGTCCGCAGTCCCACATCGGGTACGTTAAGGGCTGTGGGAGCCCGTACCTGCGGCCAACAGAGGGTCACACGGTGAGACGCCAGGGGGGTGGGGGCAGGTGGGAACCGTAAATGAGCAGAGAAACCACGCGTGGGACAAGGAGGGAGGTATTGGCGGTGGGCGGAGGCGCGCACTACTGGGTCACCGACGCTCTGTGAGCCGTGGCTGCGCAGGGCTTTCGGGAGAAGGAAGAAATTCAGACGTTCAAGCGAGGTTTTCCAGTGTTGAAAATATCATCTGCGCCTACCAGTGGACTGTCTGTGGGTCATTGGTTTGCAAACTGTGGCTGAGCGTTTTCGGCCTCTGTTACACATTCGGGTGGCATCCAGAGTCAGGTGGCTGGGGAAGGTTCTTTCTTTCTGAGCGCGGTGCGTAGTAGCTTTGTACCAGAAAAGCCCACGTATCCACTTATTTTGAGTTGGCTCAGTGGGTTACAGGAGCTACATTTCACAGAATAAGATGTGGTCAAGTAGCTAGGATGCCATACATTTGAAAAGAATGTCCTTCCTGTGATTTCATGAGGTACTTGGGTCTGGTCTCTGTCCCCACGGGCCTCTAGCTGCTGGCCTCCTCTCTCTGTCTCTGTCTCTCTGACTCTCACTCTCTCACTCTCTCTGTCTCTCTGTCTCTATCTCTCTGTCTCTCTCTCTGACTCTCTCTCTCTCTCTCTCTCTTTCTGTCTCTCTCTCTCACTCTCTCATATTGACCGGATCTCCAGGAGGCGGGAGGGCTTAGTCTCTGTCCCCAAGGTGACGGGTCAGCTGGCTGTATGGATGACTGGCAACTATAGACACGAAAGACCTAAGAGCAACCTTTACTGGGACGCGGAGGTGATTGTCTCTGGATGGTGGGATTCCAGAATGGTGATTTTCAGAATCCACTGTGTATCTGTTTATGAACACGTCCACCGTTTAGAACTACTGTTTGTACAGTTTAGAAGGCAATCGGAGTTTTAAGAGTGATGATGATATTGTAATGCTTTCCATTTCCCTCCGATACCTCACAGGAAAAAAACACATAAGAGTGGCATCATTGAAAAGGCCAAGGCTACGTGACATTTACAGCCACTGTCGTCAAGGCCACAGAGCCCTGGGTCTGTGTGTCACTTAACTTGGTCAAGCATGTCTTACCGTTTTGTTTCAGTGGTTTCAGCACCTCTAAATTATGGCCCGAGTGAGAAGGGTTGTCAATAAGTTCTGTTGCTTTCTTTCAGTGTCCAAACACTCTTGGACACCGGGGAAACCCTGAGTACAGAGGCCCTGTGTCCCCAAGACCCTGCCAGTCCTTTGAGCAGGAATGCCAAGGGCGAGGGTTTCCATGGTTAATGGAGCACTGAGCCCGGAGTAGACACTTTGATGTTTGTTTGCTGGGAGTGACACCAAGAAAGATGGGCACAAAGAGACAAAATTGTCTTCTCTTTCAGTTGATTCCAGAAGAGAAAATGCTCCTTCAAATTAATATTGATTTCCATAGATAAGAGATCCTCATTCTTACCTTTAATCTGAGAGAGGGAAGGAAGGAAGGAAGGAAGGAAGGAAGGAAGGAAGGAAGGAAGGAGGAGAGGGAGGAAGAAAGGGAAGGGGAGGGGAGGGGAGGGAAGGGAAGGGAAGGGAAGGAGAAATTAGGAAACCAGTGGGGAGGCCCCACTCAGGTCCCGGGATTACATCGGCACCGATATCCTAGTGCTGACGTTGATGGCATGATTTATAGTGCGTATGATCTCCTGCTCTGGTCATGTCCCTGGACCTTTGCAGTGACCCAGCAGATGGGTCAGGTGGCTATAACTCCCCCTCCCATCGCACGGGTGAAGAACCTGAGCGTCAGATGCCGTCTGCACAGACACACTGCAGGTAAGGGACGGAACCAAGATTCCAGGCATCGTTTCTTCTCTTGTGTATTAGCCTGGGAGCTTGGGCAGATGACTTCAGTGCCCTAAGACTGTTCAGATGGGGATCGTAATGTCCCCTTCCTCATTTGGCTGTGGCGAGGAGTCAGAGAATGGAAATGGGGCCACTCCAGGTCACATCTGTGAGCCTGGGACACGCGTGTAATCAACAGAGGCCCATATGCCACCTTGCTATGAATTCTCCCAGGAGCAGGTGCTACACAAGCATTTGGGTGCGGGTAATCTTCGCGGACATAGAGGAGAGTGCCAGGAGCGGGGAGGGGACGGGGAGGTAGCCGATGAGACGGGCGTCGTAAGCGTGATGATTCCTGTGGACGGGCACAGCTTTCCCCTCACGGGGACGCGCCCAGAAATGGCTCCGCCCGAGGGCTGCGGAAGCTGGGATATTTTTATACCGACACCCATGGGTCTCGCGTGAGGGTTGCTCCCGGGGGCCCCGTTCCCCTGCGTCCTCGGCCTGCTGTTCTAGCAGCAGAGGGGACCCCACAGTAATGAAGGGCCCGGAGGCACGGAGGTGCAGATTTCGGCAGTTGGAGTGGCACAGCCCGGGGAATACGGGCCGGGAGCCGGCAGCATCTGCGAAGGCGGCGTATGTCTCCATGCGCAAAAGTTACAGATCAAGCTAACAAGCCGATAAATAAAAGATGTTGTGTCCTCCCGCCGTGACGTCCGTACCTTCACGGCTCCCTGGGAGGCGAGGGTGCCGTCGGAATCCTCGGACCGCTCCGCTTCTGCCTTGGGCCCTGCGGCCCGTGGGCGGCCAGCCTCCCGGCCGTGCACGTGCACTTGGAGAGGCCCGCCTCACGGGCGCTTCCCTGGGTGTGCCCTGCTCACAGCCGCTCCCGGCCACCCTTGGGTCCAGCAGCAAATGCACCGCCGTGCAGCTCTCCCTGGAGGTCCCCCGGGATGAGGATGTGCAGACGTGGACGCGGGTTGGGTCCATTTGGGCGGCACGTTCGGGCCCCGTGTGGCGGACACTGATGGTGCCTGACCACAGTGCGCCACGGCCCCCCCCCCCACCCCGTGATGGCCCTGGAGCTGACCCTGCGGGCAAACGCCTGTGACTTGCTGGGGGTTTTCTGTGGCGGCTGGAGTCCCTTCTGCTCCTCCCGGGGTTGCTGGCCTGTTCGCCCCTCTCGGAGATGCCCACGCTGACCCACGGGGACACTCCATCACACGCCACTTCCTGACCCGTCCCTTCCCTTCCCACGTCCACCCTCCTCCGCGACAGTTCCTGGCGTCACCTTCCAAAGCCAGTGCCTGCACCCACGGATGACCTCATGGCCTTCACGCACCCGGGTCCCTGTCTAGAAGGGGGTCGTGGGCATCAGGTGGCCCCACAGGGATCAGAAGCAGAGCTGGGACCGCTACAACAGGAGCCCTACCTGCCACTTAGTAAGAGCCCAACATAAGGGCGCTTGTGCTATTATTGTTACATTGTTTAAGAACCCAGCTCTTCTGAATTCTTCTGTGATACCTGCCGATTCTTTCGGATACGTGTCAACTGTTCCTAACAAATGGAAGGAAACTATGTTTAGGTTGAGTTTTAGTTAACAGCCTTGCTTGAAAGACAACGTTCGGTACGTGAACCAAGGATGCTAAACCGGCCCCAACTTTCCCAGAAACTGGGCACGGGGAGAAGGGAGAGGCGCCCGGACGCACGGTTTGGGGGCGAGCGCGTTTGACCGCTCGAGGAAAGTGGCCAGGTGGAGTTCGTCTCACCACCGACGGAGTAAAGGCGCTAAGTTGTCCAGTCCCTGGAGAGTGGACGGCTCTCCTCCAACCTGCACGAATCATCGCAACTCGTCCGGCACACGGGATGGCATTTTACAGCACGCACGATTTTGCCAAGCAAAAATATTAATCGGGGAACAGAGACTGGATTACCCCGTTGTATGCCTGACACGGCCGAGAACGTCACTTTCCGTCCCTCGTTGAAGTTTATGGTCCAGCCCGAGAGTTAAGGGGCATTTCGGGCAGTAAATCAAGGGCTCATCATCCCATGGGGTGCAAGTTCACGATTTTAAATACAGTCTGCACACAGATGGTTTCGCTATGGGTCCAAGCTGAGGTAGAGAAAAATCTTCGAGAAACGCAGGTGGTTTCATCGGGGATTACCGCATAGACGGAATTTTGTGAATGAAATGCCGGAACCCTGCCGAGATGCTCCAACAGAGCTACCAAATGCCACCAAGCTATAGCCCGACTCCCATGGGTGTGGAGACATTCACGGTGGCATCGGGGAGCCACCTGCCTACTCGGGTGGGCTGCACGTGACACTCTCAGGTAGCCTGAGATTTTAGATTAAATGACATTTTCTTCAACCAATTTTCAAATGACTGAGCTTCAGTAAAGTACAGTTGGTGTTAAAACTCTATGAAATATAATTCGATCCGTCATTGAGTCAAGACACAGAACTCGAACATTCTAGGAGATTGTTGAGAATATTACACCTGCTCATCCCAGATCAGTGGTTCTCAGCCGTGGGTATATATTTAAATCATCTTCAAGACTGCTCCCAAATTCTGGGGTCAGGCTCTGACCAAATTAAGTCAGAACCCGGCAATTTGTACTTCTTTCAAAACCCTCTGGAAGATTCTAACGGGAAGCCAAACGTGAGAGCTGAAGGATCAGACAAAATGTAGAAAAAGCCAAGCACGTAGGCAAGGATTTGGCCAGATCTTAACGTCCGTGCAGATGTTTCCTTCGAAAAAAGAAACGTAAATTCCAGTTTTTATAAAATGAATAGGTAACGTGAGGCATCGGGAGTACCGTCTATAATACTGTAATAACTGTGTCTGGTGACAGATGGTGACTAGACGCACCGGGGGCTTGTTGGGTGATGTGTAGAAAGGTCGCATCGCTGGGAGGCACCCCGGAAGCTAACGGCACATCGGTGGCAATTACACTTCAATTTAGAAAAGTGCCACCAAGGCTTAAGAGTGGAAACAATGACAGCCGTCCAACAGCACATTTTCTTTGTCATGTTAGCATTTGAGGGTGGTTTTTTTTTTTTAATATGAAATTTACTGTCAAATTGGTTTCTGTACAACACCCAGTGTTCCTCTCAACAGGTGCCCTCTTGAGGGTGTTATTTAGGAAACAAGTGTCTCTTTTTTTTTTTTTTTGAAAGCTCTCAGGTGGTTTGAATTCCAGAGTAAAAGGAATTTTTGGAGGTTGGATCATTTGGCACGCCCCCTGCACCACACACACACACACACACACACACACACCCCACACGCATACACCCCACCCCCACGCTCGCACACTTCCATGCACCGCACCCGACACAGACACCCCAGGGACGCACACCGCAGATAAATGCATACACCCCACATGCATAATCACACTGCACAACCCCCCACAAACATCCCCCAGACGTTTGCCCTTTGCAATGGGAAAGCGTTAGGAAAAGAGCCAAGCAACCACATAAACTGAGCCTCGGAAACCCGGGCTGACGAAGGCTGCTGAACCCTCCTGCGGGATTCGTGTCACCCTGAGGCGGCCGACGTGACCCGCAGGCCATTGGAGCCTGTGCGAAGCCCACAGACCAGTTGCCAGATGCCCGTCTCCAAAACGCTGTCCTCTTCTCCCGTTTCGTCATCAGATGACAGCCGTGTAATGAGCAAATGACTCTAAAAACGTATCTAAATGTCAGCGCTGGCTGCCTCCTGAAGTCGCTAGAGCCACCAGCCCGCACGCTGTCCCCTCGGGGACTCCCACGCTCCCGCGCATGTTCTCTGACATTTATTCCAGCACGTGAACTACAGCTGCGTGTCCGGGGCCTCGTCCTGGCCGGTCTGCCGGGCTCCCCAGCTCCCTGACCGCGGGCCACTGTCTGCGCGGCCCGTGGGGGGTTCCCAGCAACGTGGCGGCCTCGGGAGACCAGGGTTTGTCCAGGAGACCTCATGCAGCCTCCGCACGCGTCAGACGTGCTCCTGTCCGCTCGGCCCGCTCACACCCGGCGTCTGTCGGGTGTGGAAGCAGCAGGCAGGGCGGTGTCAGAACTGGGGGTGGTGGCATAGCGGGGTCACGAAGAAGAGGCTCACTGGGCCTGAGGATGTCTGCCGCCCGGTTTTGGTCGACACGGCCAAGGCCCCTCCACCCAAGGGGCGGCCGTCCACATCGCCGCCCGTCATGTGTCAGAGACCTCCTTTCCTAAAGTGACGGCTACCGGTCACGCCACGTTTTTTGATTTGTCAGGATTATGGGTGAAAACTGCTGTTTTACTACTGTTTCCTTTACCATTAGTAAGATCGGAAATCTTTCCGTACATTGGTTGGTAAATTGAATTTTCTCTCTTCTGTTTCATGTTTTTCTGCCTTTGTAGGGTCATTTGTCACAGTGTTGTGGCATCTTCTGGGTAGATTAAGTTTTTCCTTAAGTCTAGTTTGGTGGGAGGCCCCCGTCTGCATCTGTGGACTTCAGATGTTCCCCTAGGCCTTGATCTGAGTCCCGTGTTTCTCCATCCGCGCCACCGCATTCCCGGTGGGTGACGTCCAGGTGCCCCACGAGTCCCATGCTGCTCACGGCCCCCGTTTGCCCGCCGAGCCCCATTGAGGGCACCCGCGGTGGCCACAGAGCCGTGCTCCACGACCCAGGCTGTGGCCGAACCCGGGTGCGTGTGTCCCCTGCGGTCCCGTGTGGGAATTGTCCCCGATGCGTCTCAGAAGCAGACGGCAGGGCGAGGGGACGTGTCTGCTCCGTTTGGGCACATTCCTCCCGTCGTGCCAGACTCTCTCCCCACATTCTCGCCAACGCTCGGCATCGTCCAGCGCTCTGCCATCACCGGCAATGTTCTCCAGCCCCCGGAGACCCACCCTCCTCTGCTGTCCATGAAGAAATGATCAAATATGGGGGGGGAGGTTCAAAGCTACGATTCAGGATGAGATGGTCATATATTATAGAACATTCCCATTGCTGCGGCAAGTCCTGTAGGACTGGGAACACCTGGGTGGCTCAGTCAGTTAAGCATCCGACTCTCGGGTTCGGCTCGGGTCATGATCCCACGGTTTTGTGAGTTCGAGCCTCTCATCGGGCTCCGCGGTGACAGCGTGGAGCCTGCTTGGGATTCTCTCTCTCCTTCTCTCTGCCCCTCCCCTGCTCACACACTCTCTCAAAATTAATAAATAAACTTAAAAAAACAAAAAACCAAAGCACTGTAGGACAGCGCTGCTCAAAGCTGGGCCAGAGATCTCTGATGACTTCATGTGTCCGCAGAGCGCTCTCCGCTCCGTGACTGTAGGACAGGAGCCTCCCAGCCTCCCCACTTCCTTCCTTCTCCGGGCTGTCTGCCCTCTTTCTCCACCCTGTGCGCTCTCCCACGGCCTCACGGGGCTCACTGCTCCTGCAGCTGACACTCTCCCCGCCCAGCCTCCCCCCTGCCAGACACCTGCAGGGTCTGCTCCGACACCGCGTTCGCACGGAGAGGCTCACCCACGCGGGCTTGTGTCGTGAAGGGTCTGCGGTGAAGAGCTGGGTGTGGAAGAGGTCGCACGCGGGCCCGGAACTTCTCGGCACCTGCCCTCCTCCTCTCCTGGTCTGGGATCCTCACGTCCTCTGTCTCCTTCGTCCTTCTTATCCTGCCGACTGGCTTCTCCGGCTGCTCACCGACCTGCCTGCGCCCCCCCCACGGGTACCCCAAAATTCTTACAACAAATGACGAGCTTCCTCTGTTCTCTGGAGGCAAAACGTGCCAAGACAAACGGGGGTCTGTTTTAGCCCCTTGGAGGAGCAACTGGTTAGTAGATGTCAGTTTCTTACGGAAGAAGCTCTTTCTAGAACTGCATAAATCATCGCGTGCGGTGTGGTTGGGTGACATGGGATTCTTCACGTGCAATTTCCAAGACATCTGTAACCCCTTTAGAGGGTACAGGTTTTAGAGACAGACAGACCTGGGTCTCCATTCTTGGCCCACAAACTATGTGTCCTTGGGCACCTCACTTCTGTGAGCAGGAGTTTCCTCATCTGTAAAATAAGGACAAAGAGCCAAACACATGGAATTATCAGGAGGATAAATTAAATTAGGAATGTTTAGCAAAAGCCCTGTTCTACGGCTGACACAAACCAGGGAGCCCTTGACAAATGCTGGCTCACGCGTTGTTATTCAGAGCACCTCGACGTATCTGTTACGTAAACCGTACTCCTAGACGTGTTGGTAGGCACCTCGATCGCCTAAAATAATTTACCAGACACATAAGAAAAAAAGTGCTTGCACACTGCTCGGTGACTTCACAAAGAAACCCTGCTGCAAAGCCTTACAAGGTTCCCGGGAGGAATTGTTTCTGAAGTTAATAACCCAAATGCATTCATCTTATATGAACGTTCCACAAAAACAAATTGCTTTTATAGCCAGAACTACAAATTTAGACCCCTTGATCAATACCCCCATTTTATGAGCTGTCTGTGGAGGGTCCTGAAGACGCTCCCTTGCTTGATTGCCTAGGAATAAAGATGGATAAGTCCAATACCTTCCCATCAGTAGATTCTAGGTTGATTCACACACTACACACAGGCCAGGCAGCTGTGCCTCCCCTCCCCCACCATCCCTCTTCAGAACTACTTAGTCAATACCTGTGCTTCTCAGCACGTCCTATAATGTCTGGAAGGGGAATGTGACCCCGGAGAGAATGCTTTGGAGGGGAGTGGGCAGTTCGGAGAGGTTCACTCGGCGTCCGGCATCCAGCAGGGACTGAGGGCTCGTATCTCTAGTTCCTTAGCCTTGTTCTGCCAAGCGTGTCCTGTGATTCCACTGGAGGTACGTCTGTGATTTTGGTCTTCAGCAGCGACAACAGATGGCAAAGTCGTGGTGATGTGAGGTTCGTCCGTCCGGTGTTCCAAAATCTCATTTCGCCGTACACAGGCTTGCCCCTGTGGGACGCCCACAGGGTGTGGTGCTTGGTGACCCCGAGACATTCTGGTGTGTGTCAGAAGCAGACAAGAGCGAGCCACCCTTTCTGGTTGTGCAAGAGATCAGCTGCTGGACAGCAACGGCGGTAACGGCCGCTAAGATTCTTGCTGTGTGTCCGGCGGGATGGTCAGCCCATCCTGGACGGAGCAGGCGATGTGTGATCTCTTGCATGATGGCTGGAATGGGCATTCTCTTCTCTTACTGGGGCTCTTTTGATGTTCCGATTTCTTATTTGCCCTCTAGCAGTGGCTCTCCAATTTGAACACTCCCCGGAGTCACCCGGAGGGCTTCTTGACACACGGATTGCTAGGTCCACACCTAGAGTTTCTGATTCAGTAGGTCCGGAAAATTTGCACTTCTTCTAACGATAGAAGAAGTGCCTTTGGGTGATGCTGGGGACTCACTTTCAGGACTCCCATCAAGTTTCTTCTCCCTTAATTGTCTTAAGCATCTGTAGAAGCAGAAAGCGTTTGGCTACCAGGCACACCAACCAAACAAAGACAGTTTTAATCTCTCGATGTGACGCAGTAGATAAATGCCTCCCATACAAACAGAAGACAAAGAGGCCATCCTTTTTTCAGCGGCTGTAGGGACGCAGTCTCTTGCGTCTTTATGGCATGGCGGTGTTCTGTCCCCATGATCTCAGCATCCCTTGTTTGTGGGCCAGCCTCCTTCATTAAGTCGGGGAGGAGAAGTTTTGCTTGTTGTTGTTTTAATGCATTAGGTGACGTGCGGGTTTGGCGCACAGGGTGCGAGAGAGAGGGAGTTTATTAAATGGCCTGTCGCTACCTCTCGGGCCTCTTTCTGAGAATGCCGCGGTAAAACAGGCCCCGGCAAGGGAGCAGAACATCTGTTTCCATCTGGAAGAAGCCAGATTTTAAAGGCATGACATTAAAATTGATTTATCTAATCATAAAGATAAAGCAAAGTAAAATGTAGCAAGCACCCTCGGCTTGGAGTAATTAGAAATATACTGCTGTCAGGGGGGGAGAGCAGTTGGCAAAGCATCTTACGTAAAATATTGTTTTATGAAGTGTGAAGAGAAAAAGAGGCTGCCGAGGGGGATTTTGAAGAAGTGTAATCACTGAGCTACAATTGGGGAAATATTTATGGATGTACTTGCATTTCTGATTAATGTCTCCCGACTTCCATTTTGGAGCCACAAAGCCTATTGACCGGAGGTCCCCAAGGACTGTGTAGATGCTTGGAGCCTCTCTGAGACCCGAGATGGGGACATGTTCTGTTTGATTGTCCTCCTGTGGATGCAGAAGTGATGTGTGGGTGACAGATGCCTTCTCCATAGTCACGAATGCCTCTGTGTGTGTGTGTGTCAGGGGCCATCTGCAGGGATGTAGCATTCTGCCTTCTGTGTCTCCAGTCTTTAGCAGAACCATCCGTGAGTGGCCTCCCTTGGGGTCACAGTGCCACCGGTAGAGGCAGGGCTCACCTACTGTGCTCACCTGCCTTCTTCTTGCAAGCGAAGGGAAACGCAGCCCTTGGAGGCAGAAGCCAGGAAGGAGTGCAGCCGTGTGTAATGCCCAGAAATGGTCCCCCACGTCCCCAGACGTTGCTCCTCGACAGCATCCCCAGAGGTGGGCTGGACTGGAGTTGCCAGCCTGGGTGAAAAGCTATTTCAGGATCATTGATTCCATCCCACCTGTTCTGTGGCTCACATCCCTGAGTTGCCTCTATGGATCACACTCAGATACCTGTTACCTGTGCCCTCCAACTTCACCAGTGCCCTCACACCAGCTGTCTGCCTCATGTCTCTACAGCGTGCCTCTGGTCTGGCCCCCTTCCAAGTGAAAAGCATCAGTGGCCTTCCATTGCCTTCTGAATGAAAGCCAGTCCTGCACCCCAACATCTGAGGCCTTTGGGGAGCTGGCTCTAAATCCCATTTCCAAACGTTTAGTCCGTTATATAAGTTTGAGCGTGAAGGTGAACTGGTCACCTGCTATGCCTTCCCATAGGACCGTCTACATGTCTAACCTCTTCCTGGCTTGTAGGCCAAGTGCAAATGCCTTTACCTCTGTGCCCCTCTACGCGTATCTCAGTTTCTTCGTAAGGTTCGAAGGTGGAGCCTGCTTTCCTGATTGCCCACCATCCATTCCTTTTCTGATCATTGCCTCCTGTCATTCTCCACCTCTGGTAACAGGTGTGGGCACCCACTTCAGCCCCAGCATCAGGGCATCCCAGGCCCTGGGCTGCAGTGATTGGTTGGGAATGGTCATGTGACTCCCGGATGGCCAATGAGATTCCACTCTTAGATTTTGCCGGGGGCCATTGGGAAAACAGCTGTTTTCCAAGGCAGGTGGGAGTGGATGTCACTAAAGCCTGGACCTGTACGTCACTGTCGTTGGAAGCCTGCTTGGGAATAAAACTGAGGTGGAAAAGAGCTGAGTCAAGAGCACATCCTGAAGAGAGTTTAAACCCTGGATTCAGCCTTGTCTGGGTTGAGAGCCACCGTGAGAATTCCCCAGGAACAGAATCCAATGAAGTATTATTGTTGGGTCTGAGCCACAGTTGTGTTACTGTGTTTTCTATTCACGTGCTTACCAAAGCAGTACTTGTTTGGATTATAATTATGGGTGGTATTTTTAATTTTATTCTCAACTACTCAGTTAACATATATTATTTATTCAATTACATGGTATCTGTCAGATTCCCTGTTCAGCACCAGGGGCAGTGCCCGCCTTAGAAGGGCTAGGGATCCTACTAAAGGGAGAGAGATCATTCTAGCAGTGCAAAGTAGCTCAACAGACACTTTGGAGGATCAGTATTGTTCATGCAACCCTGAGCATACCTGAGCAGACTTCCTGCAGGCGGTGATGTACGAGCTGAGTGTTGAAGGATGCATAGGAGTTTGCCACACAGGCCACAAGGGAGTTGGGGAATGAGCACTCCAGACTTAGGAAATAATGCACGAGAACAAGTCAGAGCAAGGATAGTGAGTTTGGGGGGAATGCACATAATTCATCGTGGCTGGAAGATTGTTTGGCATTCCCGCTGAATTCCAAAGTACGTAACAGACCGGCGTCTTCTCTGGGGAATATATTTCATGAATATCTGTTGAGTGAATGAGTTAATGAATGAACATCACTGGCAAGTGCTATTCTAGGTATTTCCAGTGTTTGGTGGTTTGAGAAATCCTCTATTGGGCTCCCTGGTTCAAAAGCAACGGAGCCTACCTCTCTATTTGTCAAGATCCCTTCTCGAAAAACAGTGAAAGACACAGCGTGGCCATGGTTACGGAATACGAGTCTCATCTGTGCACGGCTTGGAATCCAATGGGTTAATTTTCTACTGCCTTGACCTCTGATTCTCAAAGTCCCGTTTATAATCAATTTGAAATCGTTAATTGGACAAAAGAATTCTTCATTACTGTATCCCAAGGGTAGCCAAAATTTAATTGCTGGAAGCTTGTTTGTGCAGGCAATTTCTGTTTAACAAAGAGGAATATTT
The DNA here is from genome assembly GCF_022079265.1 of Lynx rufus. Taxonomy (NCBI): domain Eukaryota; kingdom Metazoa; phylum Chordata; class Mammalia; order Carnivora; family Felidae; genus Lynx; species Lynx rufus. Next base: position 2,724,882 of record NW_025814849.1, on the reverse strand, counting down.
AGTGCCGTTGTAAAATTAATTGGGTGTGTTATGTTTCGACCCCCACAATAGGCAAGGGCTGAGAGAGTGGTAATGTGAATAGTGTTTATTAACCATACAGCTTTCATAATAATTTCCTTCGCAAGGGCAGGCATAAAATTCTCTCCAAAGCATCATGTTCCTTCCATCACGCAAATGTGAAAATTGCAACTCATATTGTAATGCCTTTTTTTTTTTTTTGGTCGGTGATACCATTTCGATTTATTTTTATTTTTTTAATATAATTTATTGTCAGGTTGGCCAACATACAGTGTATACGGTGCGCTCTTGGTTTCGGGTAGATTTCCGTGGTTCATCGTTTACATACAACGCCCAGTGCTCATCCCAACAGGTGCCCTCCTCAATGCCCATCACCCACTTTCCCCTCTCCTTCAACCTTCAGTTTGTTCTCTGTGTCTAAAAGTCTCTTATGGTTTGCCTCCCTCCCTCTCAAAAAATAGCCATTTCAGTTTCTAAAACTCCTTGTCCCATTTAAGGTGAAAGTCAGGCCACCCGCCTTTCTCTTAGGTACCTCCACGTGGCCCTGTCGCTCTGTCTCTGCCTCCCTCTTGGTCTGTCTCTCTTGTGTCTGCGTCTGTCCCCTCCAGTGGAACCCGCTGCCCACATCGCTTCTTTAGCCATCGTCTGTCATCCAGCCTCGGGATAACTTTCAGGACAAGATGCTTCTCTGGGATCTTCAGCCAACCTGTTGGCTCTGTCGCCTGGAGTGGCCTACTTTACCCTTCCAGCTCAAATGACTTATCTGTCATGCGTTAGCAATGCTGGCGTCCAGAATTGTGGAGACCCAAACGAGATGCTTCTTGGGGTTCCTGGGGTGTCCGCTTGCCCAGTCTTCCTGAACCAAGCCTTCTGTCTCTGATAAGAATACGTAAGTATGTGTGTATGGACCTACCTGTGTATTTCTGTCAGTCACCTGCCACTGGGGACTCGTTTCCTCTCTTTCCTTGGTCTCGGCAGAAGCACACGTGTATCCGCTCAGCCCCACGAACCTTTCCAGTTTGATGTGAACACCTGAAGATGATAAAAGAATGAGTCAAAAGGCGGATGGGACTTTCGTTTAAATGGGTCTATTCGTGTGATACAAAGACTTTGTGTCCCTTTCCCAGCTCCTCTTAGTTTCGTGTCGGTCCACCCACACCCGTGTGCACACTGAACACCTTCTTTCTGGTCAGTCCTCTGGCCTGGCTTCTCGGTCCACATTTCTACCCCTGTCCTCTGGCTTCTGTTTAAATGTCTTCCCCTGCATCCCCTGAAAAGCTCACTCAGAGACCGCCCCTGGCTTTGCTCCCGGAGTCCTCGCTCTGGCCGTCTGTCCTGGGTGAGAATATCTTGAACTGTAAGTCTCTGAGCTGGTTCTTGTCTTGTCTTCTCCTTCTTCGCCCAGCCCTTTTCCTCGACACCTCTACTCTTTAGAGTTCGTACTGACTGCACCCCCCGCCGCCCGCAGCCTTTCCCTGCAGAGCATTAGAACTTCTAGCCCTACTGTAATTCAGACTCGCACTGGTGAGCTTGGCAGCCATAGAGCCTGAGCCCCTCCAAGGATCACCTCCGTTCCCACCTGGCCAGCCGCCGTGTCCTTCTCTCACGGATGCACGCGGGGTACGCAGTGCTACACATCCGTACGTTTGCTTCATGGCCACACTTGCTCAGCTGCCTGGCTGTGCCTTTGCGGCCACAGGCATCAGAAAATGGGGGTGTTGAGCAACGCCCCGGTGGAAAATACGGTCTTTATAGTCACTTGAAACCTTTTCCTGTGTGGATCCCCTGGTGCCTGTCTCTTCTTTGTCAGGCTGATTCATACAGGGATTGATAGCACCCACACGCAAGCACGTGAAAAATTGTGATGGTCCTCGCAGATCCGTCCCTGCTCATCTGTACGTGCTCTTGAGCAATCCCCACTGTCATCTCTCACCCGGAGAGACATTTACTGAATTCACTGGAGCATTTATGGAACGTTAATTACATGCCAAATGCTCTTTGGACGGCTTTATACACGTTAAAGAATTTTATCTTGGGGCACCTGGCCGACTTCGGCTCAGGTCATGATCTCGCGGTTCGTGGGTTCAAGCCCCTCGTTGGGCTCTGTGCTGACAGCTCGGAGCCTGGAGCCTGCTTCAGATTCTGTGTGTGTGTCTCTCTCTCTCTCTGCCCCCTCCCCCGCTCATGCTGTCTCTCTCAAAAAGAAATAAACATTAAAAAAATAATAAAGGATCAAACAGTGAAATTCATGCTTAAGACATAAATTGTTACAAAAAAAAAAGATGATTAGGATTATATCGGGAGTATTTGGCAGCCACACAGTAAATATCATGTGTCATGGGATGCCTGGGTGGCTCAGTCGGTTGAGCGTCCGACTTCGGCTCAGGTCATGATCTCACAGTGCGTGAGTTCGAGCCCTGCGTCGGGCTCTGTGCTGACAGCTCGGAGCCTGGAGCCTGCTTTGGATTCTGTGTCTCCCTCTCTCTCTCTGCCCCTCTCCTCTCAAAAATAAATAAACATTAAAAATAAAAGTACGTCTTTCCATCCGGAATGGAAATCACCTTGTTAATGGTCTCACGTGCTGTCATGGAAGTTTCCTGAAAGAAAGACACGACTGGTCTGTCTAGGCTGCCTGGGTAAAGCCAGCACCACGAACAGCTCCTGGCCAGTAGTCAGAGCTCAGTCACCATCTGATGGGTCAGTGGCTGAATGAGCAGACTGGCCGTTCAGGGTGTGCACTGTGCACAGAAAACGTTGAAAATGAGGAGAGAGTGTTCTGACCCTGGTCGTCGAACGAAATGCTTTCTTGACTTTGACCCAGAAGGATCCTTTCGTGGAAGCCACTGGAACTGCCAGTCTGCAGCCCACGCTCATCGGCGAGCGCTTCCCTGAGCTGCCCCGGGACATTCACGAAGCGACGTGTCCCCCCATGAGCCGAGGTGAAGGGAAAGTCACTGGCGACCTTCAAGGAACCCGGAAGGAGGTGTTTCTGGTGCCATTACAGCCCGCTGAGCACAGAGCCTGATGTGCTAATTCTGGAAGAGTGTGATGTGCCAAACCAAAGACAGCAAAAGCTAGCCTTAGGCTTTTTCTTGGTAATTGAGAAAAATGTCTTTCCCTTTCCTGCCCGGCAGACAGCGTGGAGGCCACGGTTTCTGAGCTGTCTTCCAACTCCCCCGTCCACGACTCGGTGTGTTTTACCGACCGCCCCCCTCCCTAGCCCCCTCCAAGTCGGATATCACCTGTCCCCGCTCGCTGTTTGAGATGCTCCCAGCTTGATGGCTGATTTGCGTGTGTTCAGTTCTAGTCTCCCGTGGCATCTGCCGCGTGTCGGGACCGACGGGGGCCTGCTCCGGGGAGTAACAGCCCCACGAGGTGCTCCGTCTGAGCCCCATTGTGTAGCCCGTCCCCCCTTCCCTGGAATGACTATTGGCTGGAAGGTTGTGAGTTCAGATCCCCTCAGGACTGAGTGTCACCAGTTCTCCTCACAGACCCCTTTCTCTCTCTGTGTGATGCCCAGAGTCTCACTCTCTCTGTGTGATGTAATTGTCCTTATCAGATGCGTCTGATTAAACCATTTCAGAAGGTCTTTTGGTAGAAAAGGCTGAAAATTGTAATCAATTTAGCTTGTGTCTCATGGTATCATTATTGATGGACTCAAGTCCTATTTAAAAAAAAAGGAACAATGAAACCTGTATTTTTTCTCTTTTTATTGGTTTCATTTATTTTTTTAATTTAAAAAAATTAGTGTTTTTATTTATTTTTGAGAGAGAAAGAGCATGAGCGGGGAAGAAACAGAGAGAGGGAGACACAGAATCCAAAGCAGCTCCAGGCTCTGAGCCATCAGCACAGAGCCCGACGTGGGGCTCGAACCCATGAACCGTGAGATTGTGACCTGAGCTAAAGTCGGACGCTTAACTGACTGAGCCACCCAAGCGCCCCCAAAACAAGTTTAAAAAAAAAGGTTATTTACACCTATTGTTTTAAAATTTTTTTAATGTCTATTTTTGAGAGAGAGACAGAGAGACACAGAGAGAGCATGCTCGTAAGCAGGGGAGGGGCTGAGAGAGAGGGAGACACAGAATCCGAAGCAGGCTCCAGGCTCTGAGCCGTCAGCACAGAGCCCGACGCGGGGCTCGAACCCATGAACCCGGAGATCGTGACCTGAGCCGAAGTTGGACGCTCAACCGCCTGAGCCACCAGATGCCCCTCATTTTATTGTTTAAATACCCTTAAATATCCAGCAGGGAGAGAGGACTCATGCCGAGAGATTAGCCAGCCCGGCTGAGTTTCTGTCCCCTGGATTGCCACAGCCGGGGGCTCGGCGGGAAACACGAGAGGCGCTCGGTCAGGGCACAGAGGAAGACTGCGTGCGCAGCGTGTTGACAGAGGTGTGGGCGGGGTGAGGACCCAGTAAGGTCCTAGCAGCGCTGGAGGCTCTCACCTGCCGATCTGGAGGACAGAGGGAGAGCGTGTGCTCAGAGCGCCCTAAGAGCTGGAGCCCCGGAGGGGCCCCCGGGCTGGGAGGTCTCCAACACATCAGGGAGAAGCAGGGAATAAATGGTCTTCCTTGTCTTGTTGTAGTCACTGTCCACAATCAATCACTTGCCAGGAGGGAGGGATCCAGGGAGAGGCAGCTCAGCAAAGGGGAGTGGATTCAGGGTGACAGATGGTGGGTGGGCAGCAGACCCAGAGGGAAACCCCAGCCCTGTGGTCACTGACCCACGAAGGGAGCAGGTGAGGAAGACAGGCTGAGCGACGAGCTCAAATTCTTGGCACAGAGGATCGTTTGTGTTGTGCCCGTAACAGGAGAGCCGTCGGGAGGGGTGGCTCCGTCTGCCCCCGGAAGGCTCTGGCAGGTGCTGGGAAGAAGGGGAGAGGGTGGGGCTGGCTTCTGAGCCAGAGTTCCTGGTGACACAGGCTCCCCAGGACCGTGGGAGCCCAGAACCCGCCCCAGGAGCAGAGTCAGTGGTGGCAAACAGCCGCCAACGTTTGCTGAACCAGCTCTCCGTGCATCCACCTCTATGTGGACGACTGCTGATACGTTCTCTTATTTACTCCTCGTGATGGTCCTGGAAAGGGCCCCTGAAGAGATCTCCAGTTTAGAAATGAGGAAACATTGGGGCGCCTGGGTAGCTCAGTTGGTTGAGCCTCTGACTCAGTTTCAGCTCAGGTCATGATCTCGCGGTCCCGTGAGTTCGAGCCCCGGGTCGGGCTCTGTGCTGGCAGCTCGGAGCCTGGAGCTGCTTCGGATTCTGTGCCTCCCTCTCTCTCTCACCCTCCCATGCTCATGCTCTGTCTTTGTCTCAGAAATAAACATTAAAAAATTCAAAAAAAAAAAAGAAATGAGGAAACATTAGCAGGCGCGATGATTTATCCAACAAGGTGATTACGCAGCAAAATCGGGATCTGAAACAGGTTCTTTTTGTCTCTGAAGGTTTCGCTCCTCACGATTACGGTGGCCTTTCTGCCCGTGGGATCGGTGTGGGTCCCTGTGTGCTCCGCCTGGCAAATATCTCCCAACCCCCCTCCTCACCTCCCCCCAAACGTCTGTCTCTGGCCTGGATTGTTGCCATGCCTCGGAGATCATTCCCCGCCTCCATCACCCCTGCCCCTGAATCCATTCTGCACACCAAGAATAGGTTCTTCTTCCTGAAAACAGTGTGTTACCCTGGATTGAACACCTGTGGCTCCTCCGAGGACCAGTTCCGTCACCTTTCCATATGAGGCGAGGTCCCTTATGACGTGGTCCAGACCCATCTTACTGGTAGCTTTTCCTGATGCACCCCTCCCCCCTCCCAGAACACACGGCGTTTTCTCAGACCCCCGTGCCTTTGCACATGCTCGGCTCCCTTCTTCCTTTTCTTTCCACGGTGCATCCCTCCTAACAAGTCAACACGCAATGCCTCCAGGCCCTCCAGAGCCTTCCCCGACTCCCAGGGCTGTCTTCTCCTCCATGTGTTTTCTCCTATTTGTGCGTTGTCATCAAGATGTATTGTGATCACATTGCTGAGGTCAGCTTCCGGCTCAAATCTGTCCTCTTCAAAATAGTAACACAGTGATTTTGCATATGTTATCTCATTTAGTGCTTTAAAAACACCATCAGATAAATGCTACAATTATCCTCAATTAAAGTTGAGGGAGTGGAGGCTCAGAAGGGTTAAGCACTCTGCCCAGAGATGCACAGCATGTGAGCGATGGGGCTTTGCTAACTCCGTTACTCTGTAGCATTACATATTCACTCTGCGGGTGTCACATCCCCGTGGCTTTATATGGTTTTCTGTGAACACGCTACACTTTTATAACGTTAGAACCGGCAGAACCAAGAACCCGTTGACGGGATAAACACAGTCATCCCTTCTGGAGTTGACAGCCAGAGCTTAGACACTCGACCGTGTTAACTGATGAACTCTGCGAGCCTTTGGTCACACGTCCCTACTCCTGTCCACTTCAGGCACCCCGCCTGTGGTTCCGTGAGACTGAGCCGGGTTATGAGTCCTCGCTGTGTTTCAGACGCTTTTCAGAGTCTCTTTGGAAGGTCAACTGTTAATTAGCTGGATTTTTATCCTTGGATTTGGCTGTCACGTATTAGAGACGGGAGGTCCCTCCCACGGAGTTCACTGAGGAGCGCGAACACGCACACGGGCTGCCTGCAACTGTGACAGTTACAGAGGAGGTCTCGGAACTGACTGCTGGAAACTGGAGAGGGAGAGAGAGAGACAGGAAGTGGACCCTCCCACAGGAGAATCCGCTCTCTGTAGACCATATCGTCCTCGGCCCACGCAGCCACTGAAGAGGCGATTTCTGGGGAGAGAGCCCTTAGCATTTTAAAAGGCAAATGCGACGCTTCCTAGCCTTGACTTACGCACCAGCTGAAGGACCCTTTGGTTTAGCAAGTTGGTAAGAGATTTTTTGCTGCACGGTGCAGCGTCATCGTGTCTGGACCATCTTCACTTGCCATCTCAGAGCTCTTGTCCCCAGCTGGAAGCGAAACGGGACACTTCTTGAGGTCGGCCGCAGCCCCCTACATGAGGTTCTCACGAGAACCCACCTTGAATGCTTCCCAGCTAGTTTTGCTCCTGTGGGCTTTTGTTCCCGCACCTGTCACCTGCACCACACGCTGCGACCCCACTGACGTGGAGAACACGAGATGGGAGCACCTTCCCTCAATCTGAAGTCCAATCTTTTTTTACTGAATCAGTTAAGAACAGTTGAATATTGCATTCAAGAGTAAGAGTAGTGCTCAAAACCACCATTCGGTTTGGCCATTCGGTGCAAGATACTCGTGCACCCTGCTCAACGCTAGCCAGAAACAAAGCTCAAAGACACAGAACTTGACCTCCAGGAGTATGTTCTGGCCCGAAGCTTGACGGGGCTCTGCGGAGATTCATAACACGAGGTACAACTTGAGTGGAGGTACAGAGTGATCGTTGGAGTCGGTGCTTGAGATCTGTTCTGGAAAAAGAGCGTCAACTTGCCCTCCCTCACCGTCAGGCCAGGCGTTTAGGGAGTCACTGCCGTGACACCGGCTCCAGGGGGCTGAACCAAACACAGCTTCACATCAGTGTGAAGGGCAGGGACAGGGATCGGTTCACGAGTGGGCCTAGGACCCAAGCCGAGTGCATCGGACATGGAGTACTCAGTTCTGCTGGGTACCAATCAAAGGAGAGATGCGTTCAGTCCTCCGGATTTGACGACACCGTGTCCAGCCCGGTGGATTCCCACGGGTGAATCACAGAGAAGGTTAGGTCACAGCCAATTAAGAGCCGGACACTAATTATTACAATTTTGTACGCCAGCTATACCCCCAATGAAGCTGGAAAACAAACAAAAGCATCTGGAAGACGAAGCCAAGCCTCAACCTGCTTTGATCGCCTGGGTCCAGCCACCACTAGAATTTTCCATTGGCATGTGGATAAATCCTTCTGAAAATTTCTCTGTTTGGCATCAGTTAGTTCGAAGTTTCTATTATTTGCAAGCAACTGAGATGAGAATGTGTTATTATTAGACGGAGCCTTATCCAGTGGGAAAGAGCAGCTGTGGCCCCTTCTCTGAGTGCAGATTTAGAAGGGGTGGGTGTCAGGTAGGGGCTCCGGGCGCAGGAACGCCGCGCTCAAAAGCCAAGAGAAGGAACAAACGGAACGGGCTTTCATGGGGTCTGCGGAGAGCCTCAGACCATCTACAGTATCCCCCAAGCTTGTGCTAAGAGCTACAAAGCAAAGATAATCCTAAAATGTTTCCAAAGAATGTGTATATTGTATTCTGGTTAAACTGTTGCACAGGGTGGGGACGGGGGTGGAAAGTGAGAGGAGGAAAACAAAGTGAGCTCCCCTCTCCCTCTCTCTCTCTCTCTCTCAATCTCTTAAAAATACCCAGAAGCCACGGATCAACAAAAGTTTCACAAAGAAAAATGATCAACTTAGGAATTCCTAGCGTGTTTCCGTTAAGACAGTGTTAATGCTCATTTGAACGCCCTTTTATTTAACCTGTACATCGATGGAGAGACTCTGTTGCAGACCTGGGCTTCTGAGTGTCCTTGCTGAGATGTATTGAGGATTTTTGTCCTCAGGTATGGCCCTTGCCCGATTAAGTCAGCATCCACAACAGCACGAGGAGGGAGTGTGGCCGGAAGCCCTCCATAAATGATGGTAAAAATAGCATCCGCCCCGTGGGAAGGGCATCGTGAGCTTTACGGATAGACAGGAAAACAGGTTCGAAGCGTTGGCTTCTCCATCTGCAAAACCCAGGCCGTTTCTAATTGTTTTCACAGTTAACAGAGACCTGCTTTCCCACATTTGCCAGAAGCCTTTTTCTCCCCTGTCGGCCAGGCACTATGATGGTCCCTTTCAGGCAAAATCCCGTAAGTCTCACTGCTCTGAAAAGTGGGCCAAATGAATAGTGCAGAGGTATCATCTATCACGATTCCCACCCGACGTCTCAGAGGAAATGAGGCCCCGGGGAGAATTCGCCGGGGCTTGGGGACTGACCCCTAGGAGTCCGGATTCGAGATGAGCTGTTCATTCCCGCCTCTGCACCATTATGGTGACCTCTGCCTGTACACCTGGTGTCCACTCTGTCCTTCCTCCTTCCGAGGACAGCGGTCATCCCAGGTCAAACTACCCTCCCGGACTCGGTCCCTTAGAGTGGCCCTGTGACATAGTTCTCGTCAGTCGGTACAGGTGGAATTTTCTAGGTGAAGCGTCTAGGCGAATATATTTAAAGGGCATACTTCTTCAGTCTTGGCCCCTTTTCCCTCCTTCCAGGGTGCCCCTTTCTCTGGATTCCTTGTTCCTTGGGGAAAAATCTCAATGTGGCGGCATGCCAAACAGACCGGGACAGACCTCTGTAGACAGGTTTCTGATTTTTTTTTTAATTTTTTTTTTAACGTTTATTTATTTTTGAGACAGAGAGAAACAGAGCATGAATGGGGGAGGGGTAGAGAGAGAGGGAGACACAGAACTGGAAGCAGGCTCCAGGCTCTGAGCCATCAGCCCAGAGCCTGACGCGGGGCTTGAACTCCCAGACCGTGATAACATGCCTCGAGCCGAGGTCAGACGCTTAACCGACTGAGCCACCCAGGCGCCCCATGGTTTCTGATTTTTTACATCTTTCGCGAATTCACTCCACTTCGGCCTCATCATTCAAGTCCTTTCTTTGGCCTCACATGTGTGAACATGATAGTTCTGCCTGGTTATCAATATGCCGGTTCCCCTGTTTCCGGACGTTTCATTTCTTTACCTGATTTATCACCCCGTGATTGCCACTCAGACATCAGCGTGACCTCCGTACGAACCGGAACTAATGCTCATTCTGCAGGTGCCAGATATGCAGCAGGAAGTTCACACGGGCACACAGGGTCCATACGGGGGTACAGCTGGGCAGCCGTGCAGACCTGAGTTTTAATGATGCCTCTGCCTTCATTTATGCCTATTTATCTGAGGTCCGTGCTGCCGGCTGGGTCAATTCTAGTAGATTTTCCTGATGTATATTTATGAAGACCTTCCCAGCACCTGTGTGTCTTACTTGCCTTGACAACTTTGAGGAGTGTCAGTGACTGTGCAGGAAACCCATGCAGGGAGCCTTCGCGGGCGCCCCGAGCATTTGGGGAGTGTCCTTTCAGCGCACCGGGAAGCGGAAGACAGATACACCTGCTGCAGCCCAGGGGGCTTGATAAGAAGTCACGGAAACTTCCCGTCGCTGAGACGCCTGTTTGGATACTAAGTGATTTCTTAGCGCCCAGCCAACCGCATTGCAGACAGCGGTGAACTTGCAAGGCCTGGTCTACCGCAGACGCCGCTATGAGCACATTATTGATCAAACTGTTTCAGAACATCACCCTGCTTGCTTTACTTTTCAGGTGCATTTCACCCCAACTCCCAGTCGTACCTGGACTTAGACTGTGAGATCAAAGCAGCGTTGAAAATCGTTCAGTGTTGGGGCGCCTGGGGGGCTCAGTCGGTTGAGCGGCTGTCTTCAGCTCAGGTCATGATCTCACGGTTCGTGAGTTCGAGCCCTGCTTCGGGCTCTGTGCCGATGGCTCGGAGCCCAGAGCCTGCTTCGGATTCTGCGTCTCCCTCTCTCTCTGCCCCTCCCTCGCTTGCACTCGGTCTCTATCTCTCCCAAAAATAAACATTGAAAAAAAACAAAGAAAATCATTTAGCGTCAGAATGGTTCTTGAAAAATCTCTTACACCAAGATGGATGCATCTGCTTTCATCGAATCAAACACACCTGTTGAACCTCCAGCACCGAGCGGAGCAGGGCTTCTGTCCCGGAAGGTTTGATGAGTGTCGTCGGAGTACTCGGAGAAGTCACTGGCGGGCTGGCCACACTGGAAAAACGTTCCGGAGCAGGACTCACGCTCAGTGCCCTGACATGTTCCTGTAGCCGTGACTCCCCCCTCCCACGGCTCCGAGGGGCCTGTGGGAGAGTCTGGCAGGGAGATCCGGCTTCCAGCCAGGCACAGGGCGGCAAAAGCCCTGATCCTTCACGCCACGGACCGTGGGCCACCATGCCTTCCCCAGGCTTGGGGTGCCCGAGGGGGTTCAACACATGAGGCCCGGGTGCGGGCACCTGCCTTCCTGCCCGGAGGACAAAGCGACACAGCGTCTGTATTGAGTGCAGCAGCCCCGTCCAGTGAACCCCTGGGGCAGCGGACCCCAGGAGCCTCTCCTGTGGTGCAGGAGGGACCCCGTGTCCTTCCCTTGGGGGCGACTCTACGGGGAGGGAAGGGCTGGCCGTGCACCATAAGACCTCACGCTTGACAACACTGGCAGGTACGCTGAGGGCCCGGACAGGAGAACCGGGCCTCCCACCGTGGGACACAGAGCCAAAGCAGGCACGCTCAGCCCCTGGCCACCAGACGAGGAAAGTTCCAGGCTCAGGGTGCCCACCCACACGCTGGTGGCTGCCGTGTCACAGTCCGAATGCGTAAAGACGCGTGACACTCAGAGCCCTGTCTCCAGCCCCCGAAACCCCGACGGCCGTGGGAGGGACCCACCCGGACCCACCCACCGTCTTCTCGAACTCTGTGACCCACCCGCCGTCTTCTCGAACTCTGTGTGGCTGTTAGCAGTTGGGGTGGCCCTTACCTTCCCTTTCGTCCGACACTGGGCAGCATCATCACGGTTATCAACCAGCTTGTGTCTAAAGCATTTTTGCCAGGTTCACTTTTAAGTTCCTACCACTGCATAGGTGCGGGTCAACGACAGAGGAGTGACGGACCCGGGGTTAGAATTGGTCCCCCCGCGTCCGTGGCCGTGGCCCCCTCCCCAAACCCATCCGCCCTGTGGACCGCAGACAAAGGCACCGTCCCAACGTTGTCCCAGCGTGTTCCCCGCTGTGTGTGTTCTGCCAGCGGCCACGTGGAATCCAGGATACGTCCTCTGCCTTTTCCCAGATTCGGAAACACATGCTACGTTTTATTACTTCCGGGCGTTTAAAACGATCGGACTTGTGATGTGTTACTGGCATTGTGTCAGATACTACGTATCTTAGTCTGTTTTGGCTGCTGAAACAAAATGCCACGGACGGGGGAGGGGGACTTATACACAACGGACGTTCATCCCTCACGGTCTGGAGGCTGCAGGTCTGAGGCTGGGGTGGGTCCAGGTTGTAGACGGCCGTCTGTCCTCTCCCTGCGGCCTCCCGGGTTGGAAGGGCTGAGGGGGCTCTCCAGGGTCTCCAACCCCCTCATGGGGGCTCCACTCTCCCATCCCCGTTGCCTCCCAAGGGCTCTACCTCCTCCTACCATCACCTTGGGGATCGGGATCTCAGCACGTGACTTTTTCTGAGGGAGGTGCAAACATTCAGTCTCTAGGGGTAATTAGTGTAAAGGAATTAATAGCATCCTTCAAACTTCTTAAGCCCTGCAGGATTAGATGAAGCGAAGAGGGCAAAGCACAGACACCTGTTGAAATCCAGGCACAGGATACACACACCTTCCTTATACCACTTCCTGTATTTCTCCTGGAGGCGCGAAGGGTTTCATGATGAAGTTTTAAGAAACGTACGTTCCCCCAGACGTTGTTCTGCCCATCTGAGGAACTTGTCTAGCCAGAATAAATAAGCCTTCCTTTCCTCGTCTGGGAAACACACAGAATGAACGCTACATTGTATAGTTGCAACAGATAGAAAGATGAATACATAAAAGTGCACATCACAGTGCCTGGCACACAGGCCGCGTCCAGCACGCCGCTGCTCTTCCTTCCTCCGTTCCAGAGAAGTTTGCTGAGCACCTACAAGGTGTCGAGCATCGCGCTTGGCGGTATACAGTCCCTGTCACATTTTATGCCCATACGGAAGGCGTAGATAAACAAGATATTCTTGTCTTCCCGGCGCTCGTGGCTTGTTGGAGGCCAGAAGGCAGCATACGCATTATTACAACTCAGGGCAGCGACATCCAGACGGACAAAGTGCTTAGGCAGGACGCACACAGCTCGTTAGTGGCAGAGATAGCAAGGAGCCGAAGCGTCCCGGTCCTGAGCGGTGCCCACATCGCCACATTTTATTGCGCGTCTGGGAGAGCTTGATCTACCGCCGGGCTCCCCAGAAGGGAGTGAGCCGATATATGTATAGAACACGGACGTAGCTGCAGAGAGCCGTGAATCACACAGCAGAAAGTTAACCTTTCTGCAGCTCTTTCCCAGCCGATCGGATTACCTCCCAGAGAAAGTCTCTGTTTGATAGTAGGGTGTCTTTAAATCCTAATATTTGCTTACCTCGTGTTTCAAAGAGAAGTACAACTCGGACGCAAAGCCTTTGGCACACAACGGTATCTAGTTAGAATTAATAAGGTTGCTTTATTTTCTTCCTGGCTGTTTGTTTACGGCTGCCTTCTACTTAGGGCAAACGACACCAGCCTTCACCAAACCGTAGGCCAGTACAGCCTCCTTTCCAAATGAATGCATTTAAGGAAAGGAAGCAAGCGAATCTAATAAAAAATACTCAGTTTACATAATAGTGCCGGCTATATGCAGACAGCAAACGGCAGATTCCAGAACGACTGAAGTCAAAAACCCTGAGCCACATGATTTACTGAGATAAAAATGGCTCTTGAGCGACAAGATAGACTGGAGAAAGTGCTGGGGTTTGAACCGTAGTTGGAAGAGCACGTTGAGGGTGTCAGGGTGCATTCGTGTCTCCCCCTGCGTCAGGGCAGACCACGCGAGGGACACGGGAGAGGCTGTTGGGAGGGTGTGTGTGTGTGTGCGTGTGTGTGCGTTGGGCAAGCTGACCACCGGGGCTCCCGGGGAGCGGTGGGTTTTCATCACACAGATTAGCCTATTTGGGGCCTCACAGGACAGTCCAACGTGCTGTGTGTGATCCAGTCGGGGACTTGGCCGCCTGGTAATAGTGTGCTCAGTGGCACAGGCATTTACGTCCTGGGGACCGTGCACGCCCGCCTGGTCTCACGGCCAGGCAACTAGATTAAAACCTGGCAGGTGTCGTCGTTTCAAATCGTTTTCCTCCTTCAAGTGACGGGAGAAGAAATCGGGGGAGAGGCCTGAAATATGGTGTCGTCGGCCCCTTTTCATTCCCCACCTCTGATCGGTTTTACACAGCACTTCACCGCCGCGTGTGGAACAGGAACGCGGTGGACGTCTTTACTGCGCGTCGCTGCTCAGAAGGCAGGCCGGGCTGGGCTCCTCAGGAGCCGAGATCTGAGAAAGGCTCGGGGACGCGAAACGGACCCGAAGCAGCCGTTCATAAAGATGCGGTCGTTTGCGGACTGTTTGTCTCCTTCGGCACCAGGGCAGGGATCTTGTCCCCGTCGCTCACTCCCATCTGGGTCGTGGTGTTCTCCAGAAGGACCTCTGAATGAGGAGGCGAGTTGTTTCTGCAAGGGAATCAGCAGGATGGCTGAGGTGCACAGGTCTGGAGCCCCTGGGAGTCCGGCCGTGCAGAGCTTGACCAGCAATGTTCCAGCCGGGGTATCAGCGATGGGAGGACGGACCACACCCTGCCACGTTCTCCCCGAGATCACCGTTTTCTCCAGACCACTGCTGGGTGTCTCCAGGCACCGCCCACCTCTCCCCGTCTAGGGCTGAGGCTCTCTCCCTCCACCATCTCCTAGGAGTGTGGCAGCCGGTGACTGTGGACTGAGTCCCTTTTCCGGACTTGTCCTGAGTGGCATCCAAGGTCCTGCCCCTTTCCTGGAGGCAGCTCATGTCCGGTGACTGGAGGACGCAGCTGTGCGAAGGCTCACGCCCTGGTCTCAAGCCCAGCTCCATACCTCCGTGAGGACCGCATCATGGTTTTGGTTCCCGCCTCCCCCCTCCTGCTTCCTTCTTTTCCCCACAAATGTTTATCCCCAGAACACTCCTCAGCACATTTCCATGTCAGAGTCCGCTGCATGGGAAACCTGACCTGCACCACATAAGAATAAAAGTGCCTACGGGGGCGTCTGGGTGGCTCAGTCGGTTGAGCGTCCGACTTCGGCTCAGGTCATGATCTCATAGCTCGTGGGTTCAAGCCCCACATCCGGCTCTGTGCTGACAGCTCGGAACCTGGAGCTGCTTCGGATTCTGCGTCTCCCTCTCTCTCTGCCCCTTCCCTGCTCACATGCTCTCTTTCTATCTATTGCTTAGTTAACATTTAAAACATTTTTAAAAAGAATAAAAACGACTTGGGTCTCTGCTGTGAGATTTTCCGTGATTGATTTATTTGGCTGAACTCCAGAAATTCAAGTTGAAAGGGACAGAAATGCAACCTGTGCTCGCTTAACCCTGAAAGGTAATTGAATGACTCGTAAACTGAAAATCCAGAGGGAGAGCTTCAGGCATGGCTGGATCCAGGAGTTCGTATGTTGCCACCTCTGTCATCCCCTTGCCTCTGGGTTGGCCTCAGTCTTAGGCACACACCCCAGGCAGTGAGCAGACGGCCTCCAGGAATGGCAGGCTTAGACTCTGGTACATTTGGTTCTGAAAGAAAGAACATGTTTCCCTTGTCGGTTCAGAGAAAAATGTAAATTTTGGGATTTCGATCATTGCCGTCATTTGGGTCACACGGTCAAACTGAAAGCCGTCGCGGTGCACAAAGAGTGTGGAATATGTTTCTCGATCAGGCCTGGTTTCTTTGCTCATCTCTGCATGGAGAGGGAAGCATAGGCAGGGCTCTTATCCGAGCGGAGGGCAGAGGAGGGGCGGCTCTCCGACGCGGAAGAGAGATGCTGTGAGGAAGAAGGGGGAAACGGGTGTGAGCTACAGCTGGGAAAGTGAGAGAGTGAGTGGAGGAGGAAGGATAAGTGTAGAGCGGGGGGAGGGAGCGGGCCAGCTCGGGATGGTGGAGGTGGGGGAAGGACAGGCTGGGGAGGCGGAGGGCGACTGGAGGAGAAGGTGTCAGGGACACCCAGAGCAAATCCACAGGATGAGTCATTGCTCACCGAGCTTGGCTTTTATCTTCTCCTACTTATCATCAGATCAGAGAGCATGGAAAGCATTTTGATGATACCAGAATGGGCTCCACGGTTCAAATACTAGGGTACGGCAGTGCCCACAGGGCTGCAGAGGGGAAGCCGGGTAACCTTGAGAGGCGCTGCCACCGAAATGCACACGGATCCCCGGGAAGCGGACTCCGGCATGGAGATCTGCACGTGCAGGAAGTTTGGGGGCCGTGCCCCTGGGAAAAGCTGGTGGAGGAACAGGACTGGGCACGTCGGACGTGGTCCCGACAAAGCCTCAGCCCATCCCAAGGGCAGCCGGGAGAAGCCGCCCTGAGCAGTCGCTAGACGGGGCCTTCTGCCCGGGAGGGGGACATCACCCCGGGGGAGGTGTCTTCTCCGCAGCTGGGGCAGCTGGGGCAGTGCCGGGAGCTCGGCTGCCCCCGCAGCATCCGCGAGCGCCTCTGCACACAGCAGGTTGAATAAAGAGAAGGCGCGGGCGGGCCTCTGGGTCACTAACGAAATGCGCTTGACCCTTGCCTTGTGTCAGTTTGGACTGTGTTCAAGGAAGGAAAGCCTCTGGCCTTCCCCACGTGCGGCTTACGGGAGGCGGGGCACAGACGCGGCCAGTCGACCAGAGGATGTGTGTTCCCTGCTCTGCTGGTCCGTGTCGCTGTGTATGCTCCCAAAGCACCGTGCCAGATGCAGGGGGCGCGGGGTGCGTACTCAGAAGACGTTCTGGGTCCCAGCCTGTGTCTCTCGGTGCGGGGGACTGTTCAGGGACGTGCCCGAACCGAGGGTGACAGCTGGGAAAGAGCAGCGTCTCGGGACTCTTCCGTCCAGGGTCCCGAGAACGGCTGCCCCAATCGCCCGGTCAGATGTGGACCCACATCGCCGGGACCCTGCACACAGACCCCTCCTCACTTCCCTTGCTCTGCGCCGGGCCACAGAGGCTCTTTTCCACAAACGCCGTGTCTCAGGCTCCCTCCCTCGCCCGCCGGGTGCTGATTCGGTGTGGTTGGTGGAGGGCAAGTTCAGGACGTGTGAGACCCGGGGAAGGAGACCCCAGGCTACGTGCCACGCTCCCGGTCTCTCTGGTCGGACCAGCATCTCACACGGATGCCCTCTGTCACTCTGTCTCCCACCAGACGGCCTGTGCCGTGACCCCGGCTCCTGTGGGGCATCTCCGCTCTCTGGCTCCGATCAGACCGCCTCCCCTGGTCCGCTCTGTCCCGCCAGCCCCGAGCCCAGGCTCCCTCGTCCCGTCCTTGTTTCTAACAGTACCTCTCGCGGCTTTTACTGCAACGAAATTCGCATAATTTTGTACAAGCGAGCGGTCATCCGGCATCTTTCAAACTAGTCCCCTGGATTAAATTCACTCCCTGAAACGCCAGACGGAGACGGTGTCCCTGGCTTTACAAACAAGAGCTCAGAGACGGTTGGTAAATAGAACCGTGGTGGACGCAAATCCCAATCTAGAAACGCACGCGGGCAAGATACGGCGTTAGCGTCTCGCGTCGACCCTACCGTGTGTTTCAGACTTCCGTTCTGTCGGGGGAAAGCACTCAGCCCCCGCCATCAGAGGCTCTTTGAGACACACCCCCTCCAGTCCAGGCGTCCTGCCTCCTTGTGGAATCGTAGCCGAGTTTTGCACTGCCCGGCCTGCGGCCGTGGGTCATGACACAGGTGTTTTCTGTGTCACGAATCTTTCCCTCGGCGGGTCCGACTTGCGTGGACGTCCACCTCCGACGCCCCCGTGCATCTCGGGGACCCCCGGGAAGTCTGCCCGGCTCCCCCGTCACTGGGCCCTGCTGTTCACGCCCTCCCGGACCCTGTTCAGTGAGTTCCTGTCCCTGTCTGGGTTCTGTTCCACATAAGCTTCGAGCCACCGTCTCCTGGCTAACTTCCCTTCCCTCTCTCTCCCTCGTCTGCGGTGTCCTCTCCCGGACACCTGGCGGCAGAGACCTGGCCCCCAGTGTCCGCTCGCTTCTTGCTTTCCTTTCAAAACTCCACCTTGCAACCTCCTTACCAAGCATTTCTGTCTTCAGAACTGGATACTTCTCTCCTCCGTCATTGTGGAGACCCCCAAATCTGCTACTTTCTCCGTGCACACCAGTCTTTTCTGTTTCCCGGGGTAGCTACATTTTGCTTAAATCCGTTTCTGTCAGCAATGACCCCGGTGTCTTCGAGGCATGTGACAACAGAAGCTTGCTGAATGCTGTCACTGCACGTGTGTGTCCAGCCGGGTTTAGCGCTATGGGGCCAGGCCAAGAGAGCCGCCACGATCTGGGACTTGTTTTCTTGGGCAAGAGGGAGAGGAAAGATCTTGAAACCACATAATAATTCCTTAAGTTCTCATTTCGTGGATCAGAGGAAGTCACGTGTCCGGGCCCGATGGCCTGGGCGGGCAGCCATCACCCCAACAAGCGGAGGGCCGGCACGGAGTGGGGACCATAGAATAAGCTGTGTTTCTGACATTTCAGCATCCGGGAAGCAGTCCGTGTCTGCACCATCTACTGAACGTCAACAACAGAACAGACTAGCTCAGGCGTGAATGGTGGGAGAAGGTGGACAGAGACAAAAGGGTGGGTGGGTGGAGGGACCCAAGCTGTGTGTTTAAGAATACGGTCTCAGGGAGCTCCTGGGGGGCTCCGTCGGTTACGTGTCCAACCCTAGACTTCGGCTCAGGTCATGATCTCATGGTTTGTGAGTTCGAGCCCCACCCTGGGCTCTGTGCCGACAGCTTTGGATTCTCTGTCTCCCTCTCTGTCCCTCCCCTGCTTGTGCGCGTGCTCTCTCTCTCTCAAAATAAATTTTAAAAAGTAAAAAAACATATTGGTTTTGCATAAATGCAAGCCGAGGATTAACCTTCCGATGTTTGGGCCCACCGTATTCTTCTTGTTACCAGGTCGGGGAGTTAGCCCAGACACGGGCCGCCTTCCCACTCCTCACGCCCCCCGAGAACGGATCTTTTGCCAAAGATAAATCTGATTAACTCTGTGCATCTTCAGTTTGGGGTATTCGTACTCATTTCCGTTTATCCCGTCATCCCCGAAGTCCCACCTCACTCTTCAGCGCCTGTCTGGCTGGCTTCCTGCCGCGGCCTTCCTGGGAGGGAAGCCCCGGGGTGGAGCTGCGAATCCCAGCAGCTTCCGGTCTATTTTTAGCCCCGTGCGGGCGCCACACACGGGGTTTGGAAGGTTTGGAGGGAGGAAAGCCCGGCCAGAAGCTTTCCCACTGGGAACGGCGGCCAGCGGAAGGCTTTCTGGACGGCCCCGTACGGCCTCCCGGGCGGCGCACCCGCGAGTGGCGGAGTCCGGAAACGCTGGGAAACTGTGTGCGTCGCCCCGCCCCCTCCATTCAAACTCCCTTCTGTGCAACGTGTACTCGGCTGGTGACGGAAGGACGCGTTTCAAACGATCAAGCTCTAGCACATACAGCAAAAGCGCACGAGTGTGGCGTGCCCGTCAGGACGGAATGTCGCATGTGCATGGGCGTGGCCCCCACCCTCCCGGTCCCCGCGCAGAGCGTTGCCAGCAGCGCACGGGGGCGCCCCTCCCTGCCTGCCGGAACCCGCCTCCACCCGCACACGGGTCTTGTGCTGCCCCCTCTCGCCGAGAGCAGCGGTTCCTTGCGTTCGCGAAGCCGTGCGGCATAGGCTCTCTGGGGTCTGCGTCTTTTCCTGAAAGTCTTGTCCCTGAGCCTTAGCCGTGTGACCCGTGGAGGAGTGTTTTCTCTCTGTGCCGGTGGCCGGGCGGTATCCGTATTCATACACCGCGCGTTAGCGATCCGATCCGTCGAGGGGTCGTAGGGCCGTGTCGCGCTTGGGATGGGGAAGAACACGGAAGCTCTCCGCACACGCAGTGATGTGTGCACATGAGCCCTACTGGAGGCTCTGTTCTCTGGGATCGGATTTCTGGGCTGTATGGCAGACGCACTTGGCCTTTAATCCTGGCAAACGCTTTTCCAAACTGGCTCTACAATTTACGCCCCCCGCTCCCTGCCCCCTGCAGGGTATGTCCGGGAGTCATTGCAGATCCTCACCGACATTTGGGATGCTCAGAAGGTTTTGGGTTTTTTGTTTTTTTAATGTTTATTTTTGGGAGACAGAGAGAGAGAAAGAGAGTGAGCATGGGGAAAGGCAGAGAGAGAGGGAGACACAGAATCCGAAGCAGAATCCAGGCTCTGAGCTGTTAGCACAGAGCCCGACGTGGGGCTCAAACTCACAGACCATGAGATCTTGACCTGAGCTGACGTCGGACGCTTAACCGACTGAGCCACCCAGGTGCCCCTAAACACTTTTTTTTAACTTTTATTTATTTTTGAGAGAGAGAAAGAGACAGCAGAAGCAGGGGAGGGGCAGAGAGAGAGGGAGACACAGAATCCCAAGCAGGCTCCAGGCTCTGAACTGTCAGCACAGGGCCCGACGCGGGGCTGGAACTCAGGAACCGTGAGATCATGACCGGAGCCGAACACGGTTGCTCAACCGACTGAGCCACCCAGGCGCCCTCAGAAGGTCTTTTTTAAACTTAAGCTCAATCTTTCTGAAATGCAAACAGGACCACATTTCCCTTCCTTTTTAAAACTCTTTTAAAAGGGGGATTGGGGAAAAATTCACGAGCAGGACAGAGGCCAAGTGTTCATCAGGCAGACAGGTGGGGTCTGCAGTGAGAAATTCATTCGGGTTGCAGAAAACAGGGCAAGAGGTATTTCTTACGCACCTGATGCTGCGACTCGAGGAGCAAGACACGTTAGGATCTCGCGTATCATGGGGACGAGCTCCCCGTAGAATGAAAGCTTCTCCTCAGAGATAGAGGCCACGAACAAGCCCCTCGTGCCTGGGATTTCCCCCACTGCGGAATGAGGCAAGTTAGCAGGTACGGGACTTGCATCAGGTCCTGATTAAGAACCGGGGTTCTGGGGGCGCCTGGTGGGCTCAGTCGGTTGAGCGTCCGACTTCGGCTCAGGTCAGGATCTCGCGGTTCGTGGGTTCGAGCCCCACGTGGGGCTCTGTGCTGACGGCTCGGAGCCTGGAGCCTGCTTCGGATTCTGTGTCTCCCTCTCTCTGCCCCTCCCCCACTCATGCTCTCTCTCTCTCTCTCTGTCTCAAACATAAATAAAATGTTTTTAAAAATTAAAAAAAAAAAAAAAAAAAAGAACCTGAGCTCTGGAGCCAGATACCCTGGGAGTAAATCCTGACTCGGCCACTTGCCTGGTGAATACCCTTGGCCAAGTTTGTTAGTCTCTGTGCCTCCGTTTTCTCCTCTGTACACGAAGACAAGAGCCGTCCTTCCTCACGGGTCGTAAAGAATCAATGATTTATTGTGCGTAAAGCTCACAGCAGCACCAGGTAGTGGCCTCAGCAGGAGGGAGAAGCAGGGGGGATGCGGTATTCGAAGTGTGCACGGGGCCTTGTTGGAAGTGGGGGCGCAGGTGGCCCCCAGAGGAGGTAATCCCGGAGACGAATCAGGAGTTACTGAGGAGAAGCGGAGAGGGGATCATCTCTAGAGGCCGGTGTGGGGGAAAAAGGCGGTAAGAACCCAAGTTAGGGTTGATTTGGGCGTCACAGTCGCCACCCACAGTGGCCAGGAGAACAACGTGAACGAGGCGGGGACGGCGGGGAGGCGAAGCTCCAGCGGCGGCCCCCTCCCACGGGCACACGCCAGGGTTTCATGCCGGAAGCTCAGCGTTTTTTGCCTGTCAGACACAGCACGTGCCCTGTGCTGCCGGCTCTGTGTCACGTGCTCCCTGCTTTTCCCAGAAGCCTCCTTGTCTGGAGAGAAGATGAAAACATAGTTTAAACCCCCAGGAGTTTCTCTGTGCAGAGACCCACGTGAGCTGTGCGTACGTAAGGGAACACCAGTGAACACAGGAGGGTAGCCTGTGCAAAGGTCCTGGGGTAGGAGCGTGGTTCGAACATTCAGGGAGGGCGAGGGGAAGGCCGGTGGCGATGGAGCAGAGGAACAACGGGGAGCGACCCGGAACGAAGACCAGACTGTATGGGGGCTCGAGCAGGAGGTGAGAATCTAAGTTCTATGTAGAGTGAGGTGGAAAAACCATTGGAGGTTTCTAGAAGCCGAGGGGCATGATCAGAGTCGTTCTGGCTGCCGCGTGAGCAGTTAAGTGTGGGGGCTCAAAGGCGGAGGCGAGCTGACCAGTTAGGTGACAGAAACAGCCCAGGAAGGGGGAGGGAGGCGGTAGACTGTGGTTGGAACCAGATCTGCTCTGTAAGGCAGAGCCCACGGTGTGGAGTCGAGTACCCACAGGACCCCCGTGTGCATTGCTTTGGAGAAGGCGAGAGACGTTGCCGGCCGCTGGGCGCAGGGGCTCAGGCTCCCAGCCCAGACGTGACAGATGCGTCTTTGCCTTTAATCCCCGTGAGAGGTGAACAGGAAGGAGACTGGATTTCTGGAAAATCCGAAGCCAAGGGGAGGCTTCGTGTGGCGAGTGCAGGGGGGTAGCCTGCAGAGCGGGAAAGCGTGGGCTGTGGGTGCAGCTGCTGAGGTTGTGGACTGAGTCACTGGTCCTTCCTGGAACTCCGTGCCCGAGGGTCTCTGCTGAGCACCGCTGTGCTTGGTCTCAGGCCAGGTGCCTCAAGCAGGCAGGTGTCCTGGAGCCCCGGAGATGACCCCGGTAGGCAAGTTAGTTTGGCCCAGAACGGTGCCTGTCTCCTCCACCCCCTGAGCCGCTGTGCCACCAGCCTGCCCAGCGTCAGGGAGGAAACACAACGACGTTGTTCCTTTCCGCGAGTTTCCGTTGCTGGAGGCCAGTAGGGGACACAGGGAACCAGCAGTTACCGTGCGCTTGTCCGCTGTTGGCGGACTTGACGCGGACTGCTTTGTTCTGACACACAACCCCGGGAGAAAGGCACTTTTGTCAGCCTCTTACAGGCTTCAGGCTGAGGCTGAGTGGGGCCGGGGTGTTCCAGAGGCGAAGCGGGGTCTGGATTTGAAATCGCAGAGGGCAGAGACACTGGTGCACCCCTGTGCCAACACCCTCCAGCACTGCAGACACGGAAAGGCAAAAAGCGATCCCGCTGGACCCCCTTGCGGAATAAGGACGGACAGTCGGATGCCCTTGGGACCCTGCAGAGGCGGGAAGCCCACGGCCGCGTCCTTCTGCTGGGGCGGGTCGGTGGCCGGCCTTGCTCTGGAGGCCGCAGTTGTGGGTGACCGCCAGGCGTGCCCCAGGGGCCCTGGTGGGACCCGCTTCCTGACACAGGGCTCCTCCCCGGGAACCATCCTTGACGGCCGTCACGGGGGCCAGTGTTGGCCCGAGTTTGCAGCAGGGACAGCAGTGTTGTCACCGGAGTCCCTCGCTCAACCCCTCTTCTGCACAAGCCACGAGGGTGGTCTCTGTGAAGGCACCGCCCCCTGACGGACCAACGGATTCCTCTTCTTTCTTCCGTGGGGAAGGACTGCAGGGACGGCCAGCTCCGAGATGCCCGAGCCGCGTAAGCCGTGCAGCGCGCGAACACAGCCTCCGTGCTTTGTGCGCTGAGGTCCAGGAGCTTCTGTGTCCGGCGATTGCTGAGGTCGTCTCCTTCCCCTGCAGCTCGGTGGGGACAGGAGTGCATCATTCTCTGGGGCCGTCTCAGGGAGTAAAGCTCACGTGCTCAAAGGGATAGCTGTCCCCTTGAGAGCACATCCAAGCCCTGCAGTACGTAAAAAGCACACTGCCTCCCGATGGCAAATAGCGTTCACCCCAGCTTCCCCCAATTTGTAATGCGGAGCACTGACCGTGGCTAATAAGTCTCTCGGCTGAGGAAAACCCCATTTGGTCCTAGGGATAAAAACAAACAAATAAATAAAAACCCGAGTTTCTGTTTGAAGCCTGCCCGTCAAGAAGCAACGGGCCTGCTCATCGAGCCAGCGACATGTGTTAAGAATTCCTCAACATGTGTGGCGGTAACCACAGCCTTGTGGATGAGCCCTTCATCTTTTTTTTTTTTTAATTTTTTTTTTTAACGTTTTTTTTTTATTTATTTTTGAGACAGAGAGAGACAGAGCATGAACAGGGGAGGGGCAGAGAGAGAGGGAGACACAGAATCTGAAACAGGCTCCAGGCTCTGAGCCATCAGCCCAGAGCCCGACGCGGGGCTTGAACTCACAGACCGTGAGATCATGACCTGAGCCGAAGTCGGACGCTTAACCGACCAAGCCACCCAGGCGCCCCACCCTTCATCTTTTAAATTTCACACGTGGGCCCTGCAGCGCTCTCTGGTTTTTTGGGTTTTCCCCCCCCTTTTTTGTTTGTTTGTTTGTTTTTTGGAAGGAAAGGTGTTGTTGAATGTTTTATTAATAAGGCGCTCTTGCTGTGACATTATCTGCCAAGCACACCTGGTTGCTGAATTACCCAGTTTAGACACGGATCTGTAAACTCACAAGGAAAAAACAGATTTCTCACCCCCCCCCCACTCTTTGACAGTTGACCTGCCGTCTCTGTGGTTTCTTGCTCGTTCCTTTGTTTATCGCGTGGATGAAAATGTTTGCCGATATATGTAAAATTTTACGGAAGCGTAAACGGAGATTCCCGTGGGTCCTGGAGAGGCTCGGAATACTGAGCGGCCGCGCGGAGACAGGACGGGAAGGGTGGCCGGGATCACTCAGCGGGACCTCGTGCCTGAGAAGTCCGTGAATTACGGCAAGTGAAGCGAAATCAGCCTCCCTGCCGGTTGCATCGCCGGGACAGAAGAGCCATTATTTTATTTTCCTCCTGTAGGAAATGTACGAGGTTTGTTTTCTTCCAGAAATAAAAAAGGAAGAAGGAAAGCAAAAGGCACATGTCATCTCACCATTTTCTCACCCAGGCTGGGACGCGCAGGGAGTGACGCCACGGGCCCGACGGACAAGCGGAAGGTCGCAGGGCGCGTCGCTGCCCTGCGCGCCTGGGGACCTCCCCCCGTGTCCGCCCCGTCTCCCCGTGTCTTACCCTCCACACCACTTGCGCCTCACGCGGAGTGGGATTCGGATTCAGATGAGAAGCATTCGAGCAGGAGGGCAGTGAAGGGGCCGGCCAGGATGTGCACCTCGCGTTCGGGGTCTCAGGGAGAGGCACGTGCGCATCTCTTGTGGACGTGGGTCTCTGACCGGGACATTCTGGGCCCGACCGGCCGTGGGTTGCGGGGAAGGACCCACACCGGGACCTGGGAACTGTTTCTTCCACTTCCTGCTACGTCCTGACTGTGCCACTTTGGGCAAACAGCTTAACCTCTCTGTGCCTCAGTTTCCCCTCCCCTTGAAAAATGGTGATCGCGGTACCTCCCCCAGGTGACGGTTGTGGGTTCAGATTTAACTAATGCGTGTAAGGAGCCTAGCAGAGAATCTGGCCCAGAGTGAGCACCATGCATCAGCGGCTGCCATTATTGTTACTGTTACATTGTTGTTGTTGTTGTTGTTGTGAATGACCTCATGGTCAGTACGTGCTGCTTCCGATGGTCTAACAACTCGATGCAGGATTGAGAGGGAATGAGTTCGGCGTCTCAGCCCGAGCGTAGACATTTCTTAGATCGTTCTCGGGCCACGGGAGCCTGAAGTGGCCTGACTGGTCGTTGAGGGTACGTGTGTCACCAGAGAGGCAGCTCGACATCTACTGCCCATTTTCCTGGTACCAGTTCAGAAGAGAACTAAGATTTTGGGGGGGAACTTCATGGTAAAAATAGCGGAATGCCTGCTGATGGCACTTTTGCCCTAGACCCTCGTGGGCAGAAAGAGAACTGACCAGTAGCTCCTTGGAAAGTAAACCATCCACAATGAGAGATGCTTCTAAATACTATTATTATTGATCATTATTATTATTAATAATAATAATTGTAATTAGTACCAAGCAAATATAATGTTCATAGGAAATAGTATATCTTCACGGACACGATTAAAACAAGGCTGGGGAAACTTTATGTAATTTCCTAGAAAGGTCAAATATTTTCTTAGCCAGAGCTTCCTGGGAGACCTCCCCGTGAGGCTGTTATAAATTAAAGGGATCTCAGACTTATGATTTGTTTGGCTTTAATGAATTGGATTCCATGCCCAAAATTTCTCTGGTTGGAAAATTTATATCAAATTTGGGATGCAGTGGGCTTTCCTCGTCAAAAGTTGAGACATATTCCGAGTTCAAGTCCAGATGTGACCGTGAATAGTATCAGACGTTACTATTTGCCTGGGAAATTGCATTTCGTAACTACCCGGCCGCCATGGGGTCCCGGCTTCTGCTGCTCTCGGCCTCACTGGTTTCCATTTCCCGTCACTGCATCCCGTCTGGAGCCGCCTCTGGGACCCGTCTGGCCGCACACAGAGTGTCCATCCGCCGTCCCATCATCCCACCTGGGGAACACAGGTGATTTTCCGTGACCCTCTTCCGCCGAGCCCTGACGTGACTCCAGGCAGCCACCAGCGGTCAGTCTCATTTGGCTCTGGACACGAGACAGGTTCACCAGCCCAACGCCCGAAGAACCAGGCGTCCTCGTGAGCATGTCACCCAAGGGTAAGCAAGGACGCCGCAGGACAGTCCCTGTCACCAGAGGAGCAACTTGCCGTGTAAGGTGGCCCGCCTTCAGTCATATTCCACCGTGTGTCCCCGTTCTAACCCACAGAGCTCTGCTTCACGGTTCCTGGCAGGGGAGGAGAAAGAAAGAAGAGAAATTACCAAATGATACCGTTTCAGACCTGAAATGTCAGCCCCAGCTGAACATGTCTGTGTATATTTTTTTTATAAACTGGGATTAACTTAGTTTTGCTTAAAAATACGTCGGGTATGGGGCGCCTGGGTGGCGCAGTCGGTTAAGCGTCCGACTTCAGCCAGGTCACGATCTCGCGGTCCGTGAGTTCGAGCCCCGCGTCAGGCTCTGGGCTGACGGCTCGGAGCCTGGAGCCTGTTTCCGATTCTGTGTCTCCCTCTCTCTCTGCCCCTCCCCCGTTCATGCTCTGTCTCTCTCTGTCCCAAAAATAAATAAAAAACGTGGAAAAAAAAATTAAAAAAAAAATAAATAAATAAAAATAAAAATACGTCGGGTATATTCTTCCAGATCAATACATATGGATTGAATTCTTTCCTTTACAAACACCTGTGTGATAATCAACAGAGTAGTTTTACCATAATTTATTCAGCCGTTCACCTACCGGCAGTCTCTTTCCCGATAACTTTTCGCAGTTTGCATAATTCTGCCCATGTTCCTCCGTCCTGGTGATTTTATGTTTGTGGAGAGAATCCCAGGTGAGATCTGTGGGTCAAGGAAGATGTGAATTTTTTATGATGAGAGACACGGCCAGGGTAATTCTCGGGAACTTGAGTCGGCCCATTTGACGACGTTCGTGAAAGCTCTTACTTAGCCAACAGCCTTCCCCAACCTAGCCTGTGTCTTGCTAAATCTGATGAGGGAAAATGTTACCCTCGTGGTTTTATTCTGCAGTTACTTGACTCCTAATGAAGGAGGCCTTTTTCTAGATGTTTCCTGGCTGCTGGCGTCTCCCTTCTGTGACTTGCCTGTTTACATCCTGGGCTAATTGTTTTCTACCTCCTTGTTTGTCTTTATCTTATCTTTCAGTAGCTGATTCTCCTCCCAGGACGGCTAAGCAACACTTATCTGCATTGAGAGCACAGTCTTGCGAGCTTTGTTCATGCTGACTTGTACCAACAACGCTAAAAAAAATTGTTAAGCTGTAAGAAGGTCCATCTTTATCTGTCACAGCAGGCGTTTCCCAATCTTCAGATATGTAAATGTTCTCCTAAATATTAGAAACTTTAGTGCCAGCAGTGGGTAGGATGACCCAGAAGCAGAAAAGCGTTTTTTTAACATTGCTGTTTCGTTTGATAGATCACAATGACCATGAGTCAATTTTATAATTAGAAATACAGTTCAGAAAAAAATAAAAGAGGGGCGCCTGGGTGGCTCAGTCGGTTAATCGTCTGACTTCAGCTCAGGTCACGATCTCACAGTTAGTGAGTTCGAGCCCCGCGTCGGGCTCTGTGCCGACAGCTCGGAGCCTGGATGGAGCCTGCTTCGGATTCTGTGTCTCCCTCTTTCTGCCCCTCCCTGTCTCTCAAAAATAAATAAACATTAAAAAAGAAAGAAAGAAAGAAAAAGAAAAGAAAGCTGAGGGAGGATTTGACCAGGAGGAGGCAGGACCAGGGGTCATTTTTGGTTGGGAACAGTGATGGATCTGCCCCGGATCTTTACTCTTGGGACGGTCACGTGACCCCATGCGTTTGTCAAAGTTTAGAAAGAAATGCATACCATAAGGGGGAATGTTACAGCATGTTCATTAAAAAAGTAAACTTCAAAACATGAAACATTCCTGGGACACCTTAGTGGTTCAGTTGGTTAAGCGTCTCTCTTTCTCTCTCTCTGTCTCTCAAAATGAATAAAACTTAAAAAAAAAAAAAAAGCTGTGTTTGGGGCACCTGTTCAGGTTCACTTGGGATCGAGCCCTGTGTCAGGCTCTGTGCTGACAGCGTGGAGCCTGCTTGGGATTCTCTGTCTCTCTTCCCCTCCCCCACTCGTGCTCTCTCTCTCAAATTAAAAAGTAAATAACAACTTTAAAAAAAATGGGAAGATACCCGGCCATCGTGTAAGCCTAGCTTTATCCTGGTGACGTCTCACAGTCGTTTAAAAACCAAAGGAAAATGCACTTCACGTCACTTACGACTAGCTGTAAGTGCACAAATCGTGTGCAAGATATTGGTAGATCACATCAAGCGCTGAGTTAAAAATACGGCCGAGTGGAGTTTCTCTTGGAACACAGGTCATCAGTGGCTCAGCATGAGTCCACAGGGTCAGTGTTAGGGAATCCGTCAGCACAGGTTTGTTGGTCCCAGCACTGCTGGTATTTGGAATAGGTGATTCCTCGTTTGTCGAGGAGCGGGGGCTTGTCCTGCACACTTAAGATGTTCAGTAGCACGTCTGATCTCCACCTAGTACCGCCCATCGTAGGACAACCAAAACTATCTCCAGAAACTGCCAATGTGCCCTGGATGGCAGAGTTCCCCATGAGCACCACTGGATTAATGTAATTGATTAGCAGAGTAAATGAAGAAATATATGATCATCTCAACGGATGGCTCATAAATGTCCGAATGAAATGTCTCATAAAATTTAATACTGTTTCTTGATTTTTTTTTTTTTGAGAGGGAGAGAGGCAGAAGGAGAGAGAGAATCTTAAGCAGACTCCATGCTCAGTGCAGAGCCACAGGTGGGGCTCGATCCTGGGATTGCGACCCGAGTCAAAATCAAGAGTTGGACGCTCAACTGACTGAGCCACCCAGGTGCCCCCCCCCATTTCTTGATTTTTAAAATAGATAGGCAAATAACTCAACCTTTTAGATGCAGGAATAGATGGGAGATTTCCTTAACTAGTTCTAGACTATATCCTCAAATCCTGCATCAAATGCCGTATGTGATTCTTGACTATTGAAACATAAAAACATCCCTGAAACGTTTCTTCAGTTAATGCGTTTAGGCCAGGTGTCGTATGTCAGGGTCAAAAAGGCGTCAGGCGTCTACAGTCCATTCTTGAGCACGTTGTTGAGTATGGTGCTAAAGGCAGCGCAGATTGCGGTTACTTTGTGTCGGTCCGCTTGGAGGCGGGTTTCGGAGAGAGGCGGAAGACGAGGGTGTCTCCTGGGGACTCTGTCCCTCGCCGCTTCGCCAGGTAGTGGTTGTGCTGGAGAGATCCTTGGCAGTAAGGCTAAGTGTTCGCCTTCGTGACGTCCCGCAGGACTTGAGATGGGCCGGCAACGCCGACGACCGGCCCAGCAGAGGAGATCGCTTTCCTTCCCGATGTCGTGCCTTGCCCTCGTGGCTCTGTTTTCTCCTGCTGTTTTCTTCGTTTATTTGGCAGGTCTGTGACGATGTTGTTCCCCGCAACCCACGCTGCTGTAGAGATGGTCTGGAAATGGACAGCGCCCAGGTGGAAACCAGCGTAGAGCCCGCCAGAGGCGGGATACGAGTAGAGAGGACTCACGGTTAGTGTTGCGGATGGCAGTGGCCCAGA